>NC_042496.1:29692414-29811286 GCF_005508785.2 Acyrthosiphon pisum
TAGTATAACATAGCGTTAGGTCCGTGAAGTTAGCGGGATTAGTAAAAATACAATTTTACTTAACGACTGTTGTGCTGATCCCGTAGCTATCACAACTAGAGAACTGCCAACTGCACACATTATTTCTGTTGCTCAATAACAACGATCACCGGTAGGACTGCAGTGAATCTAATTAATTAGTTCTTTACTTGAGGGAAGAAATATCAAATTTAGGTCAACATTATTGCTATAAATTATCATTACACAATAGAGTGCAATATATAATAAAAACCAATTTTTTTTCAGTGCTAGAATCTTGGGACCGATATCCAGTCGGTTTACTTGCGGGAAACACATACCAAATGGGAGTCTATGATGAATGTGTAGACATACGTTACCCGGTGAAAGGACAGTATTGTTTGTCTGAAATAAAAATAATTCCACCTGCAGGAAGAGATTATAGCTTCAAAAGAACGGAAGATTTAGACGATTTCGGTCACGACCATGCATGGAAAACCATACTTGGGGTGAGTTACGTGTTTTAGGTCCTATCTACCTATTATATACAACTAATTGTTGTTCATTATCACTCTTTTTTTGTCAGATTTTCGGGTTTCGGGTTTTGTGGTTTCATTGCAACTAATTATAGAAAGAATTGGATTCGGTCAACTTTTATTTTAAAATTTTACAATACTTGTTTGCATTAGTAATACATTTAGGCATAGGTAAAATTTGGGGGGGGGGGCTAAAAATATCCCTATTACGATTAACCCTCCGGCTGCCAGAAAAAGAATCAACTGGAAAAAATTTGAGCAAGAACTATCGCTTAATTCTCCAAAACTGACGACCAAACTATCAAACCCAACAGAAATCGACAATGAGGTTGAGTCATTTACCACACTCATCAAGTCAACAATCGAAAAATGCTCCTACCTCATTAACAAACCTCAAACCAGAGAGCCACTCTCCCCCGATATCCTACTTGAGATTGCCACCAAACGAAATTTAAGAAAAGACTGGCAACGCACTAGGCATCCAGCAGTAAAGACAATGCTAAACGCCCAAATAGTGTATGTCCGAAACCTCCTTAAAGAACATCGTCAACTTGCATGGGACCGTTTCACATCCACACTAAATTTCCAAGATCGATCACTCTACAAACTAAATCGTCGTCTGCTTCACAAGAAACCAGCTTCCGCCCCGTTGACGGCAAACTCCGGTCAAAAAATTTACGACACTAAATCCAAACTGGAGCAGTTTGCAGACACTATGAGGGACCAGTTTACCGCCAACCCTGGGAACGAGCTATTGGAGGTCAGCCGATCGGTCAACGAACTAAACGGATACTCCACAAAGTCAAGCCTTTTCGCTACCCCTGGTGAAGTGTTTGGAATTATTAAAAACCTACCATCCGCCAAAGCCCCTGGACACGACAACATTACAAACGCTGCACTAAAGCACCTTCTAGCCCCTGCCATCGTAAGACTAAGCAACTTAATCACAGCTTGTCTCAGACACTCTTATTTTCCGACCTCCTGGAAAACTGCCACGATTGTCATGATTCCGAAGCCTAACAAAAACCACAGTCTACCAATCAACTACAGACCAATATCACTTCTCGTCACGATGTCAAAAGTATTTGAAAAAATTCTACTAAGCCATCTAAACAAATATTTTAAGCCAAGAACAGAACAACACGCTTTCCGACACGGACACTCGACGACTACACAACTCACTAAACTGATCGACGACTTGGTAATAAATACAAATAATAATAGACACACGGCTGCCATCTTCTTGGACATGGAGAAAGCGTTCGACAGAGTGTGGCATGATGGATTAATCCACAAACTCCACACAATGTCAACGGTCCCCACATCCCTAGTAAAAATCATCAAATCCTTCCTATCAAACCGGAACTTCAGAATACAAATCTCCGACCTAAAATCAACCCTCAGAACAATCGAAGCAGGAGTCCCACAGGGATCATGCCTCTCTCCCCTATTATACACCCTTTACATCAATGATCTCCCATCCTCACCTCATGTTACTACTTCATTGTTTGCCGACGACACCATGTTCTACTCTAGTAACACGTCAAAAAACTTCGCCATAATCCGTCTTCAACGCCAAGTCACCACGACAACCGACTGGATTCAAAAATGGCGTTTAAAACTGAACCCTCAAAAAACGGTATGCATACTTTTTGGAACCAGCCGAAAAGTAACCGCGCGAAAAATCCAAATACTAGGCCAAGCAATCGACTGGAAAAACAAGACCACCTATCTCGGTGTCACACTAGACAAAGCCCTGCGCCTAAATGATCACGTCAAGGTTTGCATTAGGAAGGCTAAGCAAGCCAGAGGGGCACTATACCCGATACTAAACAGCAGATCACCCATCCCAATGCCGACTAGACTCTCGATTTACAAATTATATATCAAACCAATTTTATTATATGCCTCTTCGGCGTGGGGTTCTCTCATCAGTGCATCTAACTGGGCAAATATAGAAGCAGTCCAAAACGTGGCGATCCGTACAATCACAGGTGCCCACTTCTTCACCAGAAATAACGCCATCTTAAATCCACCCATAAACTCACTTCGAAACGAAGCAGAACTAGCGGCTAGGGTTTTTTATCACAGAAATGCCCAATCAACATTCGCCCACATCCGCGACATTGGAACATCACCAGCTCCTCAATTACTCACACGCCGACCAAGACCAATCAACTTTGCGAAATTACAATAATATACTCCACATCCTGACAATCAGCCATTAAAAAAAAAAAAAAAAAAAAAAAAAAAACTCAAACATAAGTTATAGGCACCGCCTGACACTTACAAACACAGCTGGAGTTTTTCCTTGGCTCCCATTACAAAGCAAAGCAAGCAAAAGTAAATCATATACCTATACGTACAAATAGCACGGAGTCCGCGATCTACCGTAGGTAGATTGCCTACCTGATCATATACCGCTGCGAATCAGAATTTTTATTCCAGAAAACGAAAAAGTTAAGATACACTTTAAACACCATAAACCGAATATTAAATAACGAATTGAAAAAAGTTTGAGTCAAATAGAGTTGGCACATTTAACGGGCAACGGAGTGCGCGGGATCAGCTAGTGTATATTAATAATATGATACCTACTTAATGTATAATCATGATTTTAACTTAACGTAGATATATACCTCCATATTTATCAATTATTATATTTCAGTAATCAGGTATAACTAAATAAATTTCAATCTTTGATATTATATAATTTAACCCTTAATATAATATATTGTATTAAATATGTTGCGTTGTTTCAGTGGACCGATTACCAGGACCAAGTGCAACGAAACATTTTGAATTTGGGAATATGCGTACCGGACGGGTGTTCAGCGTCAGACCTACAGACATCCCTACAAAGCGAATTTGACGAGGCGTTTTCCCCCGAACAGCTAAAAGCCGTCGTCAGAGTAGACCCGATAAAGTGCAGGGTCCGCGAAGATATGTATCCCTACTACACGCCGTATTACGTAACTTTGTAAGCAATGTGATTATTATTTGGATATCATTATAATTGTACAACAGAACTATTACAATACATGTAATTCATTATTATCATGCGTTATAAATTATGCACACTGATTTTTAAAATTTCAAGCCGATAGGTGTACATAGGTAGCGCAAGAAAATCCGAAAAATGTTATCCTAATTGCATATTTCAGTCGAAAACAATTTTATTTAACATGTATTTTAGCAGTATGATATTTTCCAAATGTTTACTGCATATTATTATGATGTTTTATATTTACTTTATCAGATAACTTATAAAATGTTGTTAAATCTTTTAGATCATTTAAATAATTTATAATTTCATTAGGAGAACACGAGAATAAAAATATAGATTCAGAAATAAAAGAATTTATTATTCACTTTTTTGAAATCAGTCTCATTAAATCCTTTTTCAATTATTTTATCAGATATGTTTTTGCCCTACATTAAAAAAATAATTATTAAATTAATTTACGATTTCCTTTTCATCATAATATATGACTGTAGACTTATTACTTTTAGCACAATTGATATTCCAATCACTGGGATAACTATTTATTCCAGTAGCTTCTTTAATTAAGCTCCACGCGTTAATATTCTTATAATATTGCAAAAAGTAGTCGTAGGTTAATCGAAATTGAACATTTCATAGAGCCATATAGGACATAGGTTAGGTAAAGTAAGATAAGTAAATACTTCAGATAAACAAAATATTTAACAACATTATATTAATCATTATAATATCATAAATTATAGCTATACAATTTTATTTTATAGGTGGATATTTTTACTGCTCGTTCTGATCTGTTGCTGTGCGACGTTACACCATTTCATAAGAATATTGTACCGACAAAACACAAACGAAACCGGTGAGCAATAAACGAATACTTGTACCTATCTAAAAATATTATACTCACAATTTATATTTTTAATGTGTAAAAAATTAAAAATAAATCCATGTATAACATAATATTTAACAATCATTACTCCAAATTTAGGTGAAGTGCCTAGGACATTTTTCTACGAATTTTCATTTATCGAGTCAATCAAAACATTGTTGAAATTCGACAAAGACAATAAATTAAATATTTTTTATACCACAAAAGTAATGATGATGCTTTTTGTTATGTCTGGACATTATATTCTTGCTTTGATGTCGAATCCTATAAGTAATGCTAAGTTCGTGGATAATGTAAGTTGAGAAATATATTTGAGAATATTATAATATAATACCATATTCTACAGTCTATAGCAGGGGTCTCCAACATTTTTTTACGGTGGGCCAAATTTGATATACACTTTGGCATCGCGGGCCAACATTTTTAGAAATATGTTGAATAAAAAAAAAAAAAAAGCTCGATAACTTCAAGCTGGTAAAGTTTCTATTTTTTTGGCAAAAGGAGAGGTGGGCAGTATAGATGAGCGGAGAAGTGGGCAAACATTTCGCGGGGTAACCCCATACCACTTCACTCCGCTCATCAAAACTTTGAATATTTATAACTCATAAGCTACTTGCCCCAAATTCGATTTTCATGTATCAAAATACTAAGAATATATACTTAGAATTCTGCTTCGGAATATAAAATTAAAACCCAATGTTGTCATTCAAAAAAGTAAAAAACTTAAAAAGTTATAAGGATAAAAAATATTTAAAAATATAATTTTTTAAGAAAAACGTTGTTTTATAAGCGACTTGAAACTATGTAAAAAATGTTTTCAAAAAAATTTACTCTTTTTGAAATAATGAGTGTTCAATGATAAAAGAATCAGTGTTGCTGATGCCGTCAGGCCCAGGAGCGCGGCGACTGGGAAGCGATTTGACTATGCGCCAGACTTCAGCGGGAGTGAAGAACGATGTTGAGGTAGACGGAAGGGTGCGCTGGTGGTTCAGTTTGTTTTGCACCGAGGAGTCGATGTAGTCGTTTCCAGGAGGAGACCGAAATTGGACTTCCAAGGAGTCGGCCAGTAGATCGGCTTTTGACTTGGGGTCAAAGATAATGTTGCCTAGAGAGTCCTTGAGAGGGCGAAAGGGTTGAGGTTTGTTAGATGGTCTTTTGTAGGTGGCTACGAGACGAAGAATAGAATTGTTGACTTGAATGTGAATGATGGTGTTCACAAACAATATGATATTAATATTAATTGAAATAATATGATGCGGAAATGGAAATGGTGTTTTAATTTTATTACTCTTAATACATAGCTACTTTATTAACAAAACTTTACTAACTATATCAGATATAATATGTGATATTGTAGGAACTTGGAAGTAGAAAGTAGGAACACAAGTTGGACACAAGGGCGTGCGTAATTCATTTTTTTTTTTACTTACCCTTATTATATAATAATAATATTATGCCTAGGTATATTATGTCCTGGATTTATTTTACCAATACTATAGCATTAGATACTGGCAAGTGTGAGGTTACGTTGTTTTATGCGCCGCTTGTTCAATTGTATATTTTAAACACATTCAGTTAAAATTAGTAAAAACACAATTTTATCCTGTTTATATTATTATTAATTAAATTATCACAGATATACCTCAACGGACCAGCTGTGCTGTTGACTAGTTTGAACATCGTTGACCCATTTTTCTTCATGAGCGGTTTCATCATGTACATAAACCTTTCTCGAGAATTTCGAAAACCAAAGGCTGAATCAGTTTGGAAGACACTCTCGATGCCAATCATCCAGCGAATAATAACGTATAATAATATCATATAAATAATATAAACGCTTTTTATATTTTTTGCAAACGATTTCCGTCAATTTTAACTATTATAAATACCATTGCTAAATGGTAAACGGACACTTTGTACTATCTATTGTTTGAGTTGCATACCGTGGACACTTTGTACGGTGAAAATAAATTCAAAATTGATAAATATCGCGGACACTTTGTACGATAAAAATAAACCGAGAAATAAAGTCGGGAGATAAGATAAAATTGAATTGCTCAAACTTTAGATCGCGAATCGTGATCGCAATCAGTATGAGACATGAGTTTGGTGACAAAATACACTCCGAACACAACCCATTCTTCAAATTTGGAACGTCAGAAATCAAACGATTAATAATTCACATAGAACAAATAATTTTAGCGAAGGATGGAATAGTTCATTCTATAAATTAGTATGATCGGCTAATCAAAGTTTCTGGAGTGTTTTGGGATTTTTGCAATTGGACGAATGTGCTAGTCATTTAAACAAAAATATAAGAAAAAAACCAAAATACACAAAAAATAATTCACGAAGCCTGTACATAGCACGAAAATAAAATAATTTGCCATACTTTTAGTTTTTAAATTTATATATTATCATTTATGACTTATAATTGACAGTGGATTTTCTTAAAAATTCGCGAAGCCACAAATACCCAAATTTATTATCATAATTATTATTATTATTATTTATGTCTGTTAACTACATGTGTTTTGTAATAACAAATTATGTGATAATGTGATAGGTACTATATATACACACTTATATCTACCTAAAAAAGTACAAACTGTCCGCGGTTTGAATTTTTTACCGTACAAAGTGTCCTACAACCTTGCTAAATATATAGGTAAGATCGCAACTTTGGATACGCAGGTGTCATGGCCTTCACTGGCAGTGAATATTATCACTTCGATTTATTCGTTAACAAACAATACAAATTATTAACTTCATGGCTACATAAATCTAAAAATCATTGCCATCTCAGCCATCCTCTTTATGCTAAAACATGCAATAATTTACTGTGCATGCGCAGCCCATAACGAAAATGCGTCTCAATGCGATCATACCTATATATTTAGCCATGATAAATATGTTTTAAGAATCAACATAAGTGTTATAATTATTGATATCATATTCAACAAGAATAATACGCCATCGATAACACAATATAATATTATGTCGTTTATTCTTAATAGTTCTCATTTCGTTTTAGAATAATCTTAAAAAAATTTTATGAATTTCTAACTGAATAATAATTTACAACATTTTAAAAATTTTTATGACTTTGAATAACTTGAAAAGAGTCAAAATTGTTTGAAAATACTACCATGGAAAATGGTCATTTTAACATTTCGTTAGGTATATAGGATTATAACTAAATATCAACAAAAAAAATCACATTGCTGTAAAATTAATACATTCTTTCGCTCCGCTCAGAATCCGATACGCCATCAACAACATAACAATGTAATATTATGTCGTTTATTCCTAATAATTCTCATTTCGTCTTAGAATGTTACCGGCTTATTGCGCGATGATGGCCATCACGGCGCATATTATACCCCACCTCGGAGACGGTCCGCTGTGGCCAATAAAGTCGTGGGGAGAAGCCGAGATATGTAAGAACTATTGGTGGACCAACCTGTTGTTCATAAGTAATTTCGTTGAAGTCGATCATCAGGTATTACGATGTATTTTAATTTTTAATCCACAATAATACATTGATACACGATAATTCATATTTAGACAAGAAACATTTTATATTTATATATATTATTCAGCAATCAGCATAGGTAACAAATTAGATGGATATCATCACAGTTGTAGGCATGTCGTAGTTCTCTACTTCTCATTGGTTGATTTTGTTTTATGTTTTAATACATGTATGATTGATAGCCAATAAGAAGTGGAGAACTATGATAAAGATGACGAAGGATGTGTATCAAAATACTGCGGCTATAGCTAAGACTGAAATATGCGCAATCGTAATACCACGGGCTACGAAACTTGTAAATTAACCGAATCCCATTTTTGACATTAATATTCATCCAACCAATGCCTTGATACCAATATTTGTTGATTACTCACTGGTATTAAACATAGTTGTAAAAAATAATTTCTATTTATTTTTTATTCCAGTGCCTCATAATGGGCTGGTACTTATCGTGTGATATTCAGTTTTTCGTCATTGGAGTTATTGTCGTTTACGTTCACACGAAAAACCCAAAATACGGAATCGCATTGCTTGGCACAATAATTGGTTTGTCGATATCCGTGCCATTCATAATCACTCTTTTGACGGGAAGAGATGGAATGGATAAGTTTCCTTCAACGTATGTTAAGTATTTTAGTAATTGAAAGAAAATTTGGACGCACAAGTAGTGCATCGGATAACTGAGATTGGTTGAACCTATTCTCAATTCTGATTTAACGATTATTCTGAATTCGTTATATATTTGAACGTCAACATTTTTATGTTGTATACTGTATAGTCATACGGTTTTCTATCACTATAATGAGTGAAACGACTGAACGACGTTGTAATTATTATTATTATTATTACAACTAATACGTACCTAGGTACCTACCTACAAATATTTTTGAAGGTTATAATTTAAATAGTAGTGGATGATTTAACGACAATGTTTGGTTTTAAGCAACAGCTTATATATTATTATTATTGAATTATTTATAAAACTGTATAATATAATAATACGGTATATTGTACCACAATATATAATTATCATATTGTTTATAGACACCTATTGTTAATAAGACAAGTTTTATTGTTGAAGTCGTACCGACCAAGTTACATGCGGGCCAGTCCATTCTTTATAGGCTTAGCCAGTAGCTTTCTAGTGGAAAAACTGAAGGAAAAAAAAAGTGAAATTTTCACAAGTAATTATTAGTATTCCTAGAGAATGTTATCATGTATTTTACAAACATTATTTATCGGCAAATGTATTGGTTTTTACCACGATTTAAGATATACAGATTAAGCATCGGCCTATAACGAATAGTGCTTTATGATGACCGGTGAACCAACTATCTGAAACAGCTGAGACCCCCGATCACTAGCGCTCGTTGTGGTTTAAATATGTTAAATATATATAAATTATATAATATCATAACGCCATAACAACTAACCACGGTTATCAGCTTTTTATACCAATAATACCTACAGTATATCATGACAAAATAAATAGGTATGTCAGCAACTCGTGATACGCATGTCTGCGACATAAGCATTTCTCCAACTGACTGAGTGGTGGAGCGGTGCCGCGGTGGTGGAGTCTTCGGCGGCGGTGGCTATTGCCATAGATATTAAAGAATGGATAGGCCATGGCTATATTAGAGGGTCATGGGGCCGGAATGGGGAAGAGAGAAAGACTGTTTTTTATCATTGCTTCTCATTCTGACAGAGGTCTTATCATAAATAAATACAATAATTATACATATATCTATTTGTGATAAGACCTCTATAACCTCAACAAATGTTCATGTTCGTTCCCGTAAATGGCCTATCCATTCTTTAATATCTATGGCTATTGCGGCAGTGACGGCGATGGACCAATGAGAACCGAAGAAATGCTTACGTCACAGTACATGGCTGGGCGGAGGGTGGGTGCGCGATTTGTTTCCAAACCGGTAATATTGCTGACATACCTATTTATTTTATCATGCAGTATATAATATTGTTGAATCTATAAACTTGTCCTCTCGGTGCGCTAGTAGTAGTGGGAACAGCTGTTTCAGATAGTTAGTTCACCGGTCAAATTATGGGAGTTAGATACGCAACCTGTATATCTGAAATCGTGGTTTTAACTGATATGTAATGATACCTATTGATGTTTTATTTGTGTGTCGTGCATACAGACGGTGGTTCACGGTGGAACATTTGCTATTTTATCGTTTGCTTTATGGGCTCAGTTTTACGGGGTCGTATTCTATGCCAGAAATAGACCTTATTATCCATTGGAACATGCCTTGTACTCAACTATCTACCATTGTACGACGACAGTAGTGAGTGCATGGGTTGCTATAAGTTATTTCACGTCTGGCTACGGTGAGTAAAATCGTGTTTTTAAGATATCCCAGAGAGTGTGCGTCTTCCTAATTATCGTGCTCAAATTATTGTTCGATTAAATTTACAGATGTTGGGGAAAAAATCAAGCGTTCTCAATCGTATTTTATCACTTTTATTATATTACAACTTCAAATGTTTTTACAGGTTTACTTGAACATTTGTTTCACAGTAGATTTGTTGCAATCATGGGAAAACTCGCATACCCTATTTTGTTGGTGAACATCTCTGTTATGCTAACATCTCAGAGTTCGCAGAGATTACCCATTTATCTATCGTCAAGATATGTGGTAGGTAAGACACTAATATTATACGGTTACATGCACACAGTAGCCCTTTTACTAATAGACAATAACTGTGTAGGTATAACAATAGCATTACGAGCAGCGTGGAAACACGTCACAGTGATTTAGCCTGTTTTGACTATAAAATACAATACAATCTATATATCTTATAGTTTATACCGTACTACACTACTACCATGAGTATGAACTATGAATAACTTTAAACGTGCTCAAGTGTCTTCAATAAGGGGCAATATTTAGGCAATATGCAATTTCGTTGCCGTCGCCCATGGCTTTGTGTTAATCGTCAATGATTATTAGTGTGATTTCAGCGGGTACCGACTATCTACGTACGCACTGCGCATGTGCGTACATGTCAACGGAACCGTCGACCGAAAATAAAATCCACGATCTTTTGCTCAAAACATGCTTTACAGGAAAAACTTACACGCGTCGTAGAGTGGTCTGCTTTTAACAATTTTTTTTTTGTTACAAAGAGGAGAATTTTCTAAAGGGCGCATTGGACTTCAATTTTTAATTTCGTTGCTTAATACAAACATAGTAAAAATAACAAAATCTTGTGAAGATATCTCATATTCAAAATCGTATTTTATGGTTTAGAAATAGAATTTTGAAAATCCAAGTCCAATGCGCCCTGTAAGAATTGTTTCTCTTTAAAAAATAAAAAAATAGAAATTATGGAAATCGGATCACTCTACGAGGCATGAGAGATTTTTCTTTAAGGCGTGTTTTTTAGCAAAAAAATAGGTCACGTGCAGGCCCTTTAAAGAACGAGCGTTAAACCTTTATCGGCACGTTTTCCATACACTAATAATTTCTTATCTATTATAAGGTCTATGGGTATTTTGTATGTGTATCAATGTATGTCACATAAACGTCCATTATAAAAATCAAAATATTTATTGTAATTGTCAGGTCTTCCGTTAAAAACTGATAACTTATAAACAATATTATAATATTATTATTATTATTTATTATTAATACTAAACTTAATATTAGTTTTTATTTTAATGGTTTGCAGTTTGAAACTTTTCTCTATGGTTCATTCATGTGTTATATGATGGCCATCATCTTATATTTGATTGTTTATGAGCCGTTTGCGAAATTGACCAAAAATCTGTTAAAAGGTAAATTAATTTTATTGATTTTAGTCGCTAATATTTTGTAATGAATCGATCATCGAAACTATTTAGAATGTAAGATCTACATAATGACATTTTTGTTTTATTTTAAATTTAAATTAATTTGTAAATACAATAATTATTTTATAATAATTTATTAATATCTGAAGAAGTATATCTATAATAGCCACTTGTAATCAAACCTGCAGTCAGTGGCGCAAATAGGGGGGGGGGATACAATATCCTTTATACGCCACTGTCTGCAGTACTCTAATTCAAATACGCTGTTCTCTATGGCACTTTGTAAGTAATAATATTATACCCAATCTTATATAAAATGAGTTTGTTATAATCATATAATAATATATAATATTAAATCATCATTCATTGTATAATCAATAAATGTATAGGTAGAGTAAATACGGTTCCTACCTAGTATAATAATAATTTACTAATCTTTCTTTTTTATATATTTTTAGGAAAAGTTCAATCTCGTCGATCAAGAATGGAAAATCGATCGAAAAAACAGCCACCTGCTGCAGTAAAACTGTTAAAAAAAACTTAACTATCTCATAATAGGTAGTGGGTCAATTATGAAATGTTACCAATTATATTATAATATATGATAACATATAGTTTATACAAATATTGCAAGTAAGTTATGCTCGTGTGTATCGTAATATGGAACAGGTATAAGAAACATGTTGTATTATCTATACTAGTTTTTACTTATTTATCTGTTCATTTCTTGTTTTGTAAACTTGTTTCTGGTAAAATCTTTCTTCCTTTTTTTTTTAAATGCTCTATATGTCATATTATCATACATTATATCCGTTTTTGTATTTTGAAAATTAAAAAGACTTAATTGCAGATATTTTATGGTACCTATTGTGTTTATACTTAATTTATTTTGTAAATTAGTCAATGTTATTTCACTTATTTATTTATTTTTTATTAATGTAACAATATATTAATAAACACATTATATTTTTATATTCATTGATAGTTAATCTGCAGGTTATTACGGCAATATCCTTCAATCTCTGAAATATTAATGTTTCGTAAAAGCATTATAATGGTGTTTTTTCAGATTAAGTCCATATTGTGGTGGTACCATAGGCGCAAATAGGGTGGGGGGCTTTAGGGGCTAAGCCCCCTCAAAAATGTCCATAGCCCCCCAAACATTTCCTACATTTTGTTTTAAGCTTATTCAATATTATCAAAGTAAGGCCCTATTAGCCCTATTAGCACCCCCAAATCTCAAACGCTATTTGCGCCTATGGGTGGTACCCACATCAGAATTAATTCATTATTAATTGATTATGCTGTCCATATGACTATCACCAAATCGCGAAGTATTAGGTTGTCGTCAGGAATTTCTGCATAAGCCAGAAATCATTAGTCATCATAAGATCATGATATTATAGGTAATAGGCAGTCCTGTAAAGTATTTAAGTAAAAGTATTTGAGTAGAAGTATTCAAATACTTTTTTAAGTATTGAATAACTTTTTAAATACTTTTTTTGTTTTAAATAGTACTTTTTAGTATTGAATACTTTGGTTTTTTATTTCGAACATTTTATTTTTATTCGAAATAATTTGTTGGAAAAATATTATTGTCAACTACAATAATAGAATAATAGTTTTATTTAATATTCTGTATTTCTGTGTTGCCGAAGCCCAAAGGTTTGTGAAAACCAGATTTCTAAAAAAAGTTATTGAATATCGAATAACAATATTCCCTTTAAAACTATTAGATAAATATTAGATTACCTATTACATATGTGTTTATATTACGATAATTAAAAACCCACTTTAAAAACCAAAAGTATTTGAGTAGTATTTGAAATACTTTACAATTAAAGTATTTGAGTAGTATCTTAAATACTTAAAAAAAAATGTATTTGAGTATTTACTCAAGTACTTTTTAAAAGTATTCTTTACAGGACTGGTAATAGGTGTAATGCCTAATTTTTAGGGATGGATTTGTTGGGATTATTTTGATAAAGATCTTCTCTGACAATATTGTTATAAATTATAATTATATATTATAACTTATAATCGAAACATTGCTCTCTTGATTTCAATCTTAAGATGTCGATAAATAGTAATTTAGAAGCGCGTCCACAAGGCATTATACCTAACTATAGCTATATGTTTTTCTATAAAGTATAGAAAATACTAGTATACTTATAACTTATATTTTTTCCTCTTGTGAAAAAAAAATGTTTCAATGCATAAAAAAATGAAACCATTCAATAAAAATAAAAACAGATATGAGAAAAAAATCACCCCCTTCACTGTCAGCCAATATTATCAATTAAATATGTATTTTACAATTAATGCAATATATTTTAATATTTTTTATTTATACATATTATACATTTATATACAGAATTCAATAGGTACAACAGATTTAGTATAATGTCTATTCAAATCATGAAAATTGGAGTGACCTGAATAAAATTAATTTTCCCTCTCAGTCCCCCACACGTGTAAACATTTTTTTATCGACAATAATTTTAAAAAAACTATTAAAACTCGTAATTTTCTTATGCCAACAAATAATTCAAAAAGAGTCGCAGTATTTCAAAAATTTTATGGTGTATGGAAATTATAAATATAAACAATTAGTGAAAATCTCATGTATCTACGGTAAGGTTATCTAACCTAATCTTTCTAAGAGTTACGAAAAAAACCAACATTTGTGGAATTTGTTGATTTTTTCGAAAACCTATTTTGTGTAAAAATTACCGTTTTTCATCAATTTTATTTAGGTTTTTCCAGGCACTTTTGAAAACTACTAGGAATTTAAAATGTTGACTCCCCCAATGCACTATAACTAGATTCACTTTCCCATCTGATAAGATACTGAAGTTGAAAATCGAAGTATTATTTCTACTTTTTATCGTGCACACAGACACAAATAACATAAAAACAAAAAAAAACACACACATCATTGTCAAATCTATACATTCATCGCTCCGCTCAGAATCTAAAATTTATAAGGAAAAAATATGGTTTTCAATTAGAAAAATAAGTTTATATCACTATGCAGGGAAGATGTATGAATATCCACAAACACATATTATTATATATCAGTTAAAGTATTTGGATAAATAATTTAATACAATTTTGCTTCAGATCAAAAATCGATATTCACCAAATAACAAAATTATAACGTAAGACGATGGTAAATTTATCACGCTAAAGAATAAATTGGTTAGTTTCAAATTCCACGAGAAAGAAAATGAATTAACACTACGACTGGTGTTTGCATATAATGTTTATAGTTTTATACACTAATTTGTATAAATTATACTCAAGGGCTAAGGCACAATTTTTGAACGCTCGGCCTCACTGCTATAATATAATATTGTGCAGGTAGGTATAATAATATTTTTTTATACTCGGAAAATCGTCTACTGCCACTAGTAGGTGGCTTCTTATCAATTATTTCATATGTATTCAACCCTCATAGAATATGCTAATTGTACATAAATGTAGATACAGATTGTATCATCGTGTAAAATAAAAATAAAAATATTCGGAAAATCAGCAGTTGGCACGTCACGCCGAACATAATATTTATAATAATATATTAACACATTTTCGGTAATCTGCAAACATAATATCGATTGATACTAAACCATTTGGTAATAATTGATAGCTCGCGGAAACGATAAATATTTAACTAGAAAGATTTTGTATATTATTTACTGCAACATTACCAATTTTATTAATATTATGTTTAATAATATAATACGCGTATACGATACTATTTAAACATTACGATACAAGTGCGTATTCTTGTCTATGTTCAGAGGTACACTCGTAGTACTCATACTCATGGCCGGGTTGAAAGTATTATCACAGAATAGATTTATTATTAAGTATCATCGTTTACAATAAATGTATGTTAAAAATTCTAAAAAATAAACTACTTGATTTAGATAAATGTTTTTACCATCCAAATAGTTTTTATAAACAGATTCGAAAATTGGCTATTTAGAATTTATTCAAAAAAATTTAAATCAAATTTAAAATTTTTCATTTTTGGTATTAAAAAATAATTTTTTTTTTATTACACGTGTAACGCAAGTGGCTATAAATTATGTATCAAAAAAAAATTTTAAAATATTGATTAAAACAAAAGTTATTCCAAAAGTCAGTTCTATCTGTTACACCCTGTAGAGCATCCGATGTGTTCGATTTTTTCTGCACTCGTTACCGATCGACTCGTCAAAAATACGAGCGGAGAAAAAACGGCAAAAAAATATCGGAAAATGCGAAAAAAAACGCGGAAAAAAATGCAAAAAATTTTGGACTACGGTCTGGTTGTGTCGGCGGGGCTGCGGACAGGTGTCCCACTCGCAGACGCTATCCCGCTACCGCTCACCGCGGAGACTTTTGGCTGCTGGGTTTCCCCCCTGGCCCGGTCCGCCTCTCCTTAGCTGACCTGGGGCCCGCGGGCTACCCCGCCGGACCCATATCGACGACAAGCTTAGCGCGGACGTCCGTTCAACGCGGACCGACCTGCCACAGTTGCCCCCACCTCAAACCATCCACGCATTCCGACCTCCGAGCAGCCGGATTACAGGAGCGCGCCACGGCTCCCGGTCGAAAACTTCACGAGAAATACTTCTATTTGAGTTGTTGCTTTCGCGGGCCGTCGACGGCGGCGGCGATCGCGCGCTATTATATTTTTATTGTGAAAATGTAATATGCTTGAAAGGCGCAGACGTACCTATCATTTTTTCACAAATCGCGCATTTTATTTTTTTCTATTTATTCGGTTTCTTATATACCTATACGGTGTGTAACAGATGGATAACCGATTCTTGGAATAACTTTTGTTCTACTCAATATTTAAACATTTTTTTTTTTTTACATACAATTATTTATAGTCACTTGTATTATACTTGCTGTTGTACAAAAAATTATTTTTATTTTTTAACGCTGAAAAGAAAAATTTTCAATTTGATATATACTTTTTTTGATATTATATTAAAAAAATAGCCAACTTGTGAATCTGATTATAAGAATTATTTTGATAGTAAAAACATTTATCTAAGTCAAATAGTTTATTTTTAGAATTTTTAAAAATATCAATATTTTCTGGATTAAATGAATTTGGAACGTAATAACTTTTTTCAAAATATTTTTTTCGGGAACTTGCTGACATGAGTTAGGTTAACTTTAGTACTTATATTTCTTAAATTATTTATACTAATAATCATATAATTTTAACAATTTTCGTCATACGTTTAAGAAGCATCATTTTTTTTTTCGTCAAGTCTTTCTGTTACACCTTCTAGGTATATGTTATATAAGATTTGTAGACCAAATATGATAGACAATAATATTGTGATAATTTATAATTATTTTGTAGGTAGGTATTCATTTTCCGTCTTGTCGTATTTCTATTTATTCCTATTACATAGGTGTATGATATTTATTTTTAAGCTATTATAATATGATGATACAATTATAATGTGTCAAATTTTAATTAATAATAAATAGTTCATAAATTCCCTCAAAGTAGGTAGTCAATGGACAATGATACGGAAGAAAGAGCTGTACAACATTTTTAATGAATATTGGAATTATTGAATGAAGAACAAGAACAAAATCTGTTACTAGTTTAGGTTATATATTTTTTACTTAATTATTGATGTCATTATGCGTTTATTTTTTTTATGAGATATATTTTACCATATTTTATTGTTATAGTTTTTAAGACTAGATACTTTTTTTTATAACAATAAATTGATAAAACAGGAATTTTTTCACATTCCTGAACATTTGTCCACTAACTTTCATTTATAAAAATTCAATTTTGACGAGTATAATTAATTATTATCGAATATTTACTGTTATTGGAATGCCAACACTTTGCTGGGTACAAACTAGACAGTCACTCAAACCCATGTGACACTTCGCTCATCCAACCCTTTATTGTAAATAATTTTAATTTATTAATAGGATTTTACTAAGCTTAGAAAAATATTTTCATTCAAACTAAAAATGTATATTATCATTCAAAACAGTAATAATTGTATAAAAAAAAAAATTAAATAAGCATTTATTCATTAATAATTTATTTATTTCCACCTGACACAGTAAACATATTAAAAATTACCCAGCTAATTTTTTTACAAATTTGACAACTCTTACAGTGAAAATTTATCAAAAACTCTATCTAAATAAAAATAAGTGTACGTATATGAATAAATAATATAATGAAAACAATATACAAATTAACTAGGTATTCTATCAATTATTGTGTGACCAATGGCGTCATTTAAGTTTTTATTAGACTAGGGAAACTTTTCACTGCTTTTCCGACCCAACTTTTTTCCAGTCAGATTCTCATAGTATAGTGCCATAGTGGTTAAGGGTGGGGGGATTTAGTAAAATAACTAAAATAGTTATTATTCTAGGTTTTTTAATTTGTAATTTCGACCAAATTTGAACTCGAAGTGTAAAATATTCATTTCCATTTTATGAAATGGTCATCTTTTAATGAAAAGTTCGATTTCACGAAGTAATATGCTGAAGAATGCAGCTTTAAATTTTCATTTTTTCGTGGGTGAAAATTATTGATTACTGATATCAACTGAATACAATAGCTTACATATACCTACTTAATACTTATCTTGAAATAATATTTGTTTAAGTATAATTAGTTCATTAAAGAATGATTATTTTGAAGTCACCAGATTATCAATGCCTAAAAAATCTATACAAATAAATCGGCTATAGAGTTGAAGTTGTGAAAAAAAATTGTAATTGAGACATGGGCGCACAAAGAAAGGCAAATTCATTTTAGAAAACAAAAAAAAATTTAGAAAAATTATATTGTAGGAACACTCTAAATAATGCAAACTACAATCTCCAGATTCTTAAACAGAAAAACCTATTCACAATAATTAGCTCATTAAAGAATGAATCTTCGGAGACCACCTGCAGCTGATCATCAAAGTTGAAAATATTTATATAGAAAATCTAAAAGAGTTAAATCGATAGATATAATAATAGTATACTTCAGAAGTTTCAAGTACCCACGAATAATATTATACAATCACAATAAAATAACTAAAATAATTATTCCACTGGTTTTTAATATGCAATTTTGTCCAAATTTGAACTTAAAATGACTGTAAAAATAAACTGTGTAAATGTATTTTTTAGATTTTTTGGTAACGGAATGAACTACTTAGTTTTTACGTGGAATCTTGTTTTAAATTTTGAATCCTTGGATATGAAAGTTAAACATTTTATACATTTTTAACTACAAAATCATTATTCAATTTTAAATTTGATAAATTTAGTCAAAGTTCGATCTTTAAATGCTTATAAAAAAAAATTGTGACTATGTATTTTTAATATTTTTCAACTGCTATTGTAACAATATATCAGGAGCTTTGTATTAAATTATTACACTTTTTGGCCCAACAGATAAAATTTTATTGATATTCATAGAAAAAAAAAAAATTTTGAAACATGAAATTGTCCGTAAAATGGTGAAAAAATAAATTTTAAATATTTTGAAAATTGTATCAAGTATAAGAATTGGTAAAATAAGCATTCAGTGAAATTTCCCAATCTTCCCATTTATTTTTTTTGCATCCTTAATAAATTGCATTAATTTTTATACATTTTCTAATACATATATTATGGTTATACACCTCTGATCATAATAATTGTTGGTTTATTTTAACGTAAACAATACCTAGTTTTTGGATTATAGTTAAAATGTACTACAGTATTTAGATTCCAGCGTATTCTCTTGTCTAGTATTATTATTTCATCCAGGTACTCCTCGTAAAATTTTTTTTTTTGATTCAAATTCAAAAAATTCAACTTGAGTAGATTATTTTATATAAATGTCTTTAAAAATTAACCAGATATACCTGGGAGTACACTGAGTACCTGTTTACTTACTATATAATTTAAAATTCTGGAGGTAATAGACTGCAGTCTCTAGTTCGTTATAGCAATTTATTTTTTAAGTTTTTTTTAAGAGTATTTAAAGAATTTAATTTTATCTAATTTAATTTTTTGCTTCTTATAATGCATTTGCCTGCGGGCTTTCGCGTCCCCCTTAATTTTATATATATATATATATTTAACTTCATTTTGATCTTTTTATATAGATTTTTAAACTTATATTATATAATTTAAACTTGACAACCTGGTGCAATCTAAATTTTTTTTATATATCTTTGTTGATTCTTAAAATAACCTCATAAATTAGTTAGAGAAAATAGTTTATTCTGTCTAAGAATTTGGAGATTGTAATTTGATATCCTCAGTGTCCCTATTTTATAATTTTTTCTAAATTTTTTTATTGATTTCTAAAATGCATTTGGCTGCGGCTGCAAAAACCCTCTTTCAATTTTATTTTATGATTTTAAGTCTAGCTGAATTTTTAAACATCAATAACCTGGTTCCCTATAAATAATACTTTTTTAATGAGTTAATTACTAAGAATATTTTTTCTGTTTGAGATTCTAGAGAATGTAGTTGGCAATTTTAAATATGAGTCCCTACTTTATAAATTTTTCTATTTTTTTTTTTTGATTTCTAAAATGCTTTTAGGATCAACTTTGAACTATTTATTTAGATAGATATTACATAGCCTACTTATCAACATTTTTGTCTTGTTAAGTATAAAATTGTACAAAATATTTTTAATTTATTTTCAACATTTAGATAATTAAGTAAATAGGTAGATAACGTTTTTCGTAAACTCCAGAATAAAGATTTTGAGTTGTTTAAAACAGTTTTCAGTATCAAAATCATATGATTGGATCAATGAATATAATATGATGCAATGAAAATGTATAATTTAGCCTAATGATCACAACGCATACACTACCACGGTGGCTACAAAGAATTTCCAAAGGAGGGGATTGATATTATATCAAAAAAAAAATTATATTTATAACATTTTCATGTTTTGGAATAGGCACCCAAATAGAGGAGCTGAGCCCCTTATTTTTCAGTTATAGTCTTATGATAATGAATCATAGATCACACAATGAGCAATTTTCCCCACCCTTTAAATTTCTAATCATATTTAAAACATAATATATAACAACTGGTTTTAACACATTAATATAAAATTTAAATGGTATAAATTATGAATGTGCTTATTTTAAAAATGGGACTGCTAAGCATACTCAAGCAACCACTCCCCGTTAATTGCTCATGGTATTGTATTGTAAAAAAAATATTCGCCCCCTATTTTATTTATCATTAATCATAAATCATGATGCACCTACCCATAAACTGAAAAAATCTATTATAATAAGTCTTCACCTCATTACCATAATAGTTCTGTAAAAATAAGAATATTTAAAAAAAAAATTGTTTTATTTTCAAACTATTGAAGCGAAAAATAAATCAGTTATAAAATATCACCCAAGCCATTCGAGATCCAACATGTCTTTATTATACACAAAACCTAATGATTAACACATTTAAATTTAAATACTAATTTACTCATTTGATATTATTGGTTTGTTGTACAAATTCAAAAAAGCTTTAATACAGCAACAAAACAAAAGATTTATAATGTTTTCCACTAAACCAAATAATATTATTACAATATGTTTTTTTTTTTTTTATCTTTACTGGACATACATTACTCAATGTGTTTACATCATTATGGTACTTGAAACCATTCAAATAGTGAGTGGCCACAAATATTACCACTCACAATACATACAATGGAACGTTTATATGTAAACATACCTAGTGTATATGAAGGACACATGGCTAAACCTACTGATGTGTACAAACTACCTACTTTACAGAATAAAAATAAAAAAAATATGTAGTCAGCTTACGATAGATTCGTCATTTTGTATAATAATATATTAATAAACATTCAATAGGATAAATTTAAAATACATACCCGGTTTATCGGAATAAACATTTTGTAACAAAATCTTTAGAAATCAATCAAACAATCAAACAAACAAACAAAATAATAATAATAATAATAATAATCAAACAGAACATTTTATATACATTACACAATATATAATATTATACATATATATATATATATATAAACAATGTCCATATATATAAATATTATATATAAAATACATTCATACACATATCACAAAATAAACTAATAACTAATAAAAAAAAAAAAAAATCATACACTCCAAAATGACAATTTTGAAAAACAAAATCTGTCAAAGCTCTTTGGACAAATTGTACAGGTATCTACAATGTTTGTAAATGAACATTTAAATTGAAAGTATAAAAATAACATTTAAAGTACAAGAGAAAAGGTAAAAGAGTTAGATAGTACAGAAAATAGGAAAAGGATAGTACAAGATTTTTTGAGAAAACAAAATTTAATTCAAAGACGGTGTAGATAAATGCATACATGTTTTTCGAAAAAATGTTTTCGAACGTCAGGGAAAAAAAAGAATGAAAAATAAAATAATATACATTTTACATGCCTAATGTATTATGTTTGACACATAAACCATCAGATAAGTTATATTTAGGTCAGACAAGTCAAAGTTATACAATACAAATGAAACGCTAGGCAAACCGTTAACTTACACGATTCGTTGTGCAGTATTGTTTTAAAAAATATAAATAAATTACAACAGTAAAGACTAACAATGACGCAGCGCAATAAGGCGCGTAAGTCACAAGATTTAAGTAATATGGTAAAATGGTCACAGGGAATTTAAATAAAATGTAGGTGGCATACCTCTATTTCGCGGAAACTAATACTAAAAAATAAATAAAACGCTTTCGTTAGACTACATTATAAACATTTAAATCTTAAAATAAAAACATAGTTACACTGTGTAAGCGATACAATTAAAAATTAATAATTATTATGTTCTCTTGACACATTTTCAAAAAAAAAAAATTCTCCCCAAGACTCGGTCAATTTTTTTTTTTTTTTAAAGAATTCAGTCTTAAGAGTTACTAGAGAAAAAAATACACACACTCAGGCGCTTTTATAAAACAAAATAAAATCGTAATAAAAATTCAAAACGACACGACGTTAGCGGTAAAAAGTAAAAGGTATTTTGATTTTTACATTAAACACACAATATAAAATTATAATATAAACATGGTTGTGGATTGTGGACAAAATTTCTTAAGGTTTTTGGCACAATCTAACGAGAGAAAAATTAGTCTAACAGTGAATGCGTATTGTGCGCGAACATGATATTATGAGGATCTATCCCTTAGGACTTTCCTTCCATCCCTCCCGTCACCCATCCGTTCGAAGACGACTAAAATATCCTCTCAGACGATGGTCAGACCATCTCCCTGGGCCTTATCACCGCCGCCGGTCTGCTCGGCGACCACCTGTACATAGGATGGGCCATGGTTCTGTTCGTAGGTCTGCACCACGTTGTGGAGGTGGTGCTCTGGCGACGAGTTGGAGGAGTCCGAGCTGCACGTGAAACAGTCGCTCAGGTACCGGTCGTTCGGGCCGGGCGCGAACAGTTCGTCCAGGTTCCGGGTGAGCGCCGAGTCCAGTTCCACTGACTTGTCGGACGAGGTGCCACCCGACTGCGAGCTGGCCCGCGACCGCTTCTCGCCGCCAGCCTGTCCGCGTGCACGCGTCCGCGACTTGCCCACCGACCGCAGGCTGCTGGCCCGGCGCACCAGACGAGTGGCGATCTCCGACGGTTCCTCTTCCACCTCGAACACGTACGACAACGAATCGTTCTTCTTCATCACTCCCAGTATCCGGGCCGGTGCCTCCGAGTCTACCTCCACCAGTTGGCTGGTCATCGTGTCTTCGTCACCGCTGAATACCAAACACAACCAACAATATATTATCATTAGCTATGATATACGTTGACATTTTATTCTTGTAAAATTGATGACTGGGTTGTACAGGGGGGGGGGGGTGAGCTGCCGAAGTTAAAGTGGAAATATATACTACACGTTCGGACATTCCGTATTTGAGAGAAAGACATTTTTGTGTGTGCTCGAATACATGGAAAATACACGATTTCTACAATACACGTAAGTAGAAATACGTATTCGAGATTGGACATGAAAATGGAAATGTAATAAATCGAAAAAATTCCGAAATACAATACGTTCAACAACATTTTTGCAAAACAGTGCATGTTAATAAAATTATATTTTTTAATTCAGTTAGAAGTAACTAAAGACTAGAGTCAAGGATTTTAATTTTTTTATTTAAATGTTTAAGTTAAAAGAAATTTTAATAGTTTATGTTAACATAAACTCATTAAGTTTTAAAATATTTTAATGAAATTTTTTCACTAAAAAATAATTAACGTAACACCGGTATAGTACAAATACGCAATGGCGTTAAAAAAGAAAATAGCATTCATACTCAGGAGACGAACATAAAAAATGTAGGTACATATACATTTGTTAATGAAAATTCAAATTTAGCTTAATTGGGAAGTTGTAACAGACGAGCAGTTGCGAGATATATTGCGTTACTTTAAGTCATAACACAAGGGCAAATAAATTAAGTTAATAAAAAAACTGAAATTATATAGTGCGTTAAATTAATTAATTTAGTATAAATCGCCTAAGCTTGTTGACTCGTTAATGCACAGTCATGTACCTATATCTTCGACAGTACAAGTTTACTTCCTACAGAGACGACAGTACAATTAGTATTGCGGTGATAATATTTGGTAGCGAGAAAACATAACAATATCGAACACGGATAACACCACTAGAATAAAATGACTTTATAAAGATACCTATCACCCATAAAAACACGCCACGCTCGACTTGAGCCCGCTCAAGTGAACAATAATGATGATCAACATATTATTAATAACTAATAATATTATAATATTACCTGTTTTCCGAATTCGAGCTCTCCCTGCTACATAGTTTCTGATAGTTGTTTTGTGCCTCTCTCATAGCTGCAAGGTCTTGCGGTGTTTGGCCTACGGAATTAAACATTTTTATTCATAAAAAAACAAATAACATCAAACAGACATCGTTGTTTAGACGAGTTTCGATGACTCACTCAATCTCTTTGTTGAAACAGCTAAATGATTAGCCACTTCGGTGCTCTTTTTCAGTTTCCACTGCAGTTCTTCGTTGTGGCACGAAAGCCGTTTCTTCTTTTGTTTTTCCAAGTCAATTTCCCGAGCCATTTGATCTTTTTCTTGACTGAGTTGCCTGTATAACACGCGTCAAGAGCAACGATTAATATAATACTTTTATTTTTAAACTGCAATATGTAGCGATTTACGAGTTTCTTAATTAAGAAAATTCCACCAAAGCAGGTGTTCATATTATACCAAATATAAAGTTCTGACAAAATCTTTATTACAAGTCAGTGATTTAACAAAACTTAATATACAATATCCGGATTTGTATATCCATATTTTGGCAAAACAACTGCAGAGTGTTAGGTTTCGGAGACTTAAAGTATGAAATTGTATTTTGCATATATTGGGGGTAAGTTATATATATAACTCGATAAATAACATCGGGGTTATCGTATATAAGGATTATATTAAGGCCCTTCAAAATCTATCAATTTTTTAACAAAATTTAAAAAAAAACAACCTTAGCGACTGAGAAAGTTTTGATTTGTTAGTGGAGTTTACTGAGCATCGGTCGGTGCACGTTTTCAATATTTTAATATTTTTAATAGTTTTTAATACATTTAATATACAATTTTAAAAAAGCGGGTAAGCGGATTGACAGAATGACCTCTCTAAAGTACCATCTTGATCCAATTTGCTAAAAGATAAGATAGGATATGTTGAAATCGAAGCACTCCTTCTGGTAGAAATTGTGTATACAGGATAAAAAATAAATAAACACCATTATAAAACCACTAGATCCCTCACTCCACTCGGAATCTAAAATGTATAACACTTAAAATGTCTATTCCTGTCAATGATTCGCTAAAATTGAAAAAGTGTTCCGATTGATGCATATATATATAGTAATCTAGTTTATGCATTTAAAAATCTTTACATTTTTTAAATCGAATCTTTGGAAGTACTTCAATTATTGCCGGGCGTAAAGCTATTCTACGTCCATAAATTGGTTTTGATTATTTTGATCTAATGACAAAATTACATGTGCACGGCGCGTGCGTAATATGTATGATGCGAGTGATTGGTGGGAAGTATACACACACAAAAACGAACCGGGACGAATGAATTGCCTAAGCTAACTCCTTAAAAATGACACGTTTGCAGGGGCCTTAAAAGGATTATTTGTACATACATCAACGTAAAACTGAAAATGAAATAGTTAGGATATAAAAACTATTTCAATCAATTATTTTTAAAAAAAAACTTTGAGTAGGTACCTAGACGTCCAGGGTCATTACGGCTAAGTTATTTTCTTTTTTTTTCAAAATTAAAACCTAATAAATAAAAGTACATTTCTCAAAAACTAGTATAGTTTATGGATTATGACGTCTTATTCATATTTTTTTCATTGTTATTGTTATGGATGTCAAATATCTAGAATTTAATATTTTTTTAATTACATTATCAGTGCACATTTTTACTTTTTATAAGCATTAACTAACGCATATAATTTAATGGTTTTTAGCACCAAGAATCCCAAACCCTGGTTATTATTTTCATAAGCCAACGCCTATCAACAATTATTATTATTTATATATACATTTTTTCTTTACGATGCGGTCGAGTCATAACAATTACTATGTAATATATTTTGTATGACTTTAAAACTATAATAGAATGCCACGCATAACATACATACATTTCAATTTCTGACTTTCTCTGTAGCTGTACGTTTAAATCTTCAACTCGAGACTGGGCTGCTTCTAGTTTTTGCAAAATTGCTGGTAAATCGTCGCCTTCCCTCTGTAATTTTTCGTTTTGCTTACGGAGATCTTGCATTTCAGAACTCTTCAATTCTAGTACGGTCCTCAACGATTCTACTTCGTCCAATAGCTTTTGGTAACCCAGACTTGTATTCTACGTAAAGATAGGATAAATTTATAGAAATTAATTTTTTACTCGATGAAAAACAATTTGAACAAAACAATAAATTACCTGTAGCTTTTTGTCCTCGATCAACCGCTGGTTCTCTTCTTTTAGTGCGTCCCTCTCGGACTTCAACAAATCACGTTCATTTTCCAATACCAACACCCTCTGGGTGAGCTCGATCTGTTTTTCCGTAGCCGACCTTTGCATCTGGGACACTTCGAGTTTGTTGGTCTGCTGCAACTCGACGATTTGCTGGTCATGCGAAATTATCAGTTTCATTTTATCCTCGTCCGATTCATTTTTGAGTCTGTTGAGTTCTTCGTTGAATTGCAACCTCAGGTTATTAGCTTGCACTTCGAGCTTCTTTTCTAGTCCATAGATTTCTGTTTCTTTTAGAGAAGTAACTAAAACATAACATTTCAATATTGACACGTATAACAACAGTGGTACGTGAGAAATCGTTTACTTTACAGTTAAAAATAATTCGTAATATATTATATTGGACGCGGCGGTTCTTACTTTCATTAACGAGTTTTTCTTTAACTTCCAAATTGTTCTTATAGTCATCGATTTCAATCTGGAGTTTATTAATTTCTTCTTGATATTGTATACATTTCGCCCGAGATTCGTCTGTAACAGATATAGAAATTCGTCTAATTATGACATTTTGGATACCAATACTACAAATTCTGTAATTATTTATAAGCGCATATTGTATGTTAAACTATACATTTCTATCATATTGATTAATATGGAATTTTTTTGTTGTTAAACATGCATAATAATTTATTCACTACAACGTAACGCAAAAATGTCATCGTTATGGTCGTTAAATTATGTAAATAATATTATATGCATTTATAAAAATGATTACATACCCAATGAACATTTAGTTGATACTAAATCGTTGTGATTTGCATCCAATTGTTGTTTCAGCCTTGTGGTGGACAGAGCGTCCATCTGAAAAATGCAAAATGCAAAATAAAATACGTTAGAACGACGTAAATATAATATCACAATAATATAATATATTCTACGTAATACACACGCGTGACAAATGGAATTAACGAAATCAATTACCATGTTGAGACTGTACGCAAACAGACTTAACATAATATCCACGCTAAACTCCGCGGGGTCGTAATAGCAACGAGTACAGGTAGGGGGTAGGATAGCTGTTATACGACGTGCATAAAATGCTGAAAATCGAAACGGAACGACGATCGAGAATACGCGCGACATTAAACGGTCGATCGTCCGGAGTAAAGTACCGATTGACATTAATACGCGTTTAGCGCGTGTGTATAGGTATAATACACAAATATATCATCGTACAGGTCCACAACACTGGGCCGTAGCTGACGGCACACCGCTACAGCTGTTCGATTATATAATTAGAAACCACGAATACGGTATATCGGTGATGGTAAACCATCATCATCATTGTCACGTCGTACCGTGTGCTCGACGAACGATCTCATTGACTGCGCAGTGAGACGAGCCCGAAAAAGAGACTAGACGCCCTCCCCCCCCCCCCCACACCCAGCTCAAAGCGCTACTGACACGTCCGTTGTAGTGATGCGCTCCTCAGGTTATAATATTATTATTATTGTTTACGGTATGGAAATTTAAAATAGTTCCCGGAAGTCGGGTCGTCATCGTCGTAGCAGCCGGAATATATACATCACGAGATTTATGATTATTTTTTTTCCCACTCCCCCTAGCGCGGTTTATTATCCAAAAATAATTAGATTTAAGAATAAAAAAACAATCGAGCGAAGTTGGAAAAAAAAATAATAATAACAAAAGTCGTTTGGGCATATTATTTTGTAATATTTACGGATATACATACATACATATTAAATATGTTTTCTCGACGAATTCGTTCCATTAATAATTTAACACGGACGCTTTAACAGCGTTAACGGCGTACCAAATTAATATATTATAATACATATTACATGTATATATCTCAAGTAGTAAAACACTCGTAGGCGGCGTTTTCTATCTCCTTATAATATACATACATAAATATATGTTATGGTTAAAGCGAAAACTGTTGAAAGTAACGAAACAATAATAATACTTTTGATTTTCACAAAATACGCGAAAGACTTTATTTAAAAAAAAAATGTTTTATGGAACATTTATTTTGTTTTAATACTAAAAAGACATCTTTGTCAGATAACAAAAATTTTCAATTGAACAGTAAATCACTATCCAATAAGAAAGATTTTTGGATAAATATTAGACAATATTATTTTAAACGGTGTACGAATTTTAATTTTAAAATTAATATTTGATATTATACCTATAAAATACGTTTTACTTTCGCCGATGACCGCAATGATGCAACCGATTTTCTTTCAAAAGCCGATTGTCCGTAGTATAGTTTAATTATTGAAGAGACCACTCAACCATTCAATAAGTATAATATTGAGAAACGATGGTTATATTATTATACTTTTATTATACTCATCAGCAGGGAATGCTTATAGGAATTAAATAATTACGGCACACAAATACGTATATTATGTTAAAAATGAAAAAAAAATGTCCACGAAAAAACAATCGACCGATGAGCGAAAGTCTGAATGTGAAACAGGAAATTTCTCGAATTAAAAATATTGTTGACTGTATAGCAAAAAATTATAAGAATATCGAGGATAATATAATAGTCCATATAAGAAGTTATAGGTTGAAAACACTCAATACGATGATATATTTAAAAATAGTTTAAAAATGTCGCAAATGACTTGACTAATATACACCTAGTAAAAGTCAATAAAATAAAAACATTTTTTTTTTTTTTGCATAATACATATAAAATATTATGACCAGTAAACTAGACAGCACTATGGCAGTAAAACATTAAATTATAAATTATAAGTCAATATGTTTGAAAATAGAACAAAAAAATGTATCCTTGTATCTCAAAACAATTTTTTTTTGCTTTCTCAGTTACTTATATTATATCTATAAATTTATTTCTAGTTATTTTTTTGTTAAAAATGTGTGAATTTGGTTACTCGTTCGTTGGTATAGCAATTTGTATAATATATAAAATGAAATTTTCATATGTTTAAGACATACCTAGTAAGTATAATTTATTTTATTTTTTAATTTTTAATTTGTTCTAAATTCTAATCGTTAACTTGCGCATTACAAGTACGGCAGAGATGGTTTCCATTGTATTAAAATTTAAAATCGTTTTCGACAAAGAAAGAAAAAACAATACTGTACAGCGATCCTTTGCGGGGAAATGTAAACATAACTCGCCCCGGTACTTATCCCGACCGCAAAGCTATTCTATTACATACTGACGACAGGTTTTTTAGATGTTTTTGTTTTGTATAATAATATAAAAGAAGAAGAATAACGAGAAAACGACTTATCCACACCGAAGAATTTACGATATTTTATTGTGCGTCGGTATTCAGTCGTTATAGGAATGAATCGTATTTATTATTATTATTATTATTATTATTATTGTACAATGTACATATGGTTCGGACTTCAGAGTCAGGACGAGAGTCGTACGTTGTGGTTTGTGGGGTGGAGGAGTGATTGGGCGGGGTGGTATATAACTCAGCAACAACAACAAAAACAAAAACAACTATCCTATATAGGTATCTATATAGCATTAAATCTATAATATACCGATACCGCACTATTACCATATAGGTAGGTAGATACATACAGAGCGATCCTTTAAACAACTCTCATTACTTCGAAAAGTATTATTTTTATAAGCTAAGCACCTAATTATTTCTGAAATCTAAGATACACATTACACACGCAAAACTAACATTTTTTACCGTAATGTATTGTTGGTTGGTGAACCTACTATATCGACTTTTGATTTTCAAACGTTAACCTATATTATTATGTATCATAACTCATTATACTTTTAATTTCGTCATATACTTTTCTAAAACTGCCAACGTAATATTATATTTAATAAATTGTTTTTTTATGCGCGAATACAACCGTTTTTCAAATAGTTTGATCACAAATTTTGCTGAGTACCACATTGCACTCTAAAATATAAAATATGGTTAAAAATTAATAAACTATTCGTTCAATGCGACGCTATGTTTAAAAAAGTAAATTTGCAGATCACGGAATTAAACACATATAGGCAAGTGTACCTACCTATAAATTACTATGTTTACATGCACATTTATTTATACAGTCGGTTTTAAATCTAAAGCGGTTTAATCATGCATCATGTAAACGCTTTAAATCGATCTTAATAACAAAAACCGTTTAAATTTTAAGGACGCTCGAATATGTAGTTTAACCAAATCAAATCGATTTAATAAATAAAGTCGGCTGTACTTTTGTACATGTAAACATTTATTATTGATATTATTGATAAGTCAAAAGTATTAAATATGATAATGGAGCTGGAAGAATTTTATAATATATCGATTTAATATTTAAGACACACATGTAAACAAGTCAGGAAATTTAGATCGACTCATAATAAAATCAATTTAAATTAAGAACGGCTCAACTCGTATCATATGTAAACGTAGTAAATGATATAGCGCGCTAACTAACGCGATATACTGCGGTTACCTTTTAAAAACCAAAAGTCTACATATTTCGCCGACAGACGTAACCAGGACGAAATAAAATAAAATAAATATAATGTTGGAATATATTATATTGTGGGCGTGTTTTTAAAAGAAATTTCCGGTAACAAAATCTATGGTTTTCGAGAGGAAAATAATATATTTCGTTGGCTGTCGAAAGAATCACACTGTATACTACCTACATACCTATAACCACTATGATATTGTGGTCACTGGCGATATTACGTACACACAGGTATCACATCAAGGACGTGCTCGATCGTCACGAAAACGTTAACGTTTTGTACTTACGTCGTTGACGAGGTACTGGAAGAGTACGGATACCGCGTCGAAACCCTTGGTGACGTGGTCCAGCTGTGACTCAACGATTTGCAGTGTTTCTCGGTCCACAGCATCTCTTTTAGCTTCTTTGACTTTTGCCGCCGCCACCGCCGCAGGGGCTGCGACTTTACCGACTTGTGATGGTGTGGTTTTGCCATCGGGTTTGGTTATCGTTAGGCTGTGATCTGTAACCGATAAATTATGATATTTTATTAAGACGTTTACGCTTGATAACGAGGGTCGGTTCACACTCATTATACGATTATCCGAAGGAATACAATTTTACAAGCATTACTATAACTTTTAATGTATATATATATAATACTGCTTATACACAATACACATTATATACTGTTGAAAGTGTTAAACACTAATAACAATACGACGCATAGGTACACAATAATTCGACTAAATTTTATTGTATATAGAATAATCACGTTTTCGATGACATAGGCATTAAATAATTATTTATTAGATAATATGATATATAGATATATATAGCTCAGTTTAAAAAAACTCGATATAAATTTATATTATTTTTTTATTTTTGCGACTGAGTAAACAATAAATTACATATTACCTATTTAATCAGCTATAATAACTGCTAGTGTTCCTTGGGAATCAATCAATACTTTGCCACACTTTATTAATCAATATCAACGTCGTATCAGACATTCCACACCCACAGACGCGTCAACCACATACTAATCTAGCCCTTATTGCTGATGATACAACAATCTACACTGAAATCGATACATAGAAGTAATAACAATCGATTTGCAAAATCATTTAAATATATTAATCAATCATCATATAATTAATAATATTAGTCAAATAATGGGAAAACAGTTAAAAAATCCTTCTAAAAGCAGAAGGATCTTCTGTAGTGTACGCCGTAACCGTATTCCACCATGCAAAAAACGCAACGCGATGCGCTCCATGAAATATAGGTGTTGTCAATAAACAATTTTCCAATACACTATTTAAAAATACAGTCAGACTTGGTTAACTCGAAGTACCTAGTTAAAATTAAAAGTTCGAGTTAATGAAGTTAATGAAGTTTTTTTAATGAAGTGTATTAATACATGGCATTATAACCATTTGTCATCGTTTTTTATCATTATTATATATTTGACAACTAGGTATGTATGCTCTGATGCGGTTTTTCTATCAATTATATGTGCTAGTAGACCTCCAGAGGAAGCTAAAACGTCGAGCTAGCGACGACCAATTGGTCCAGAATCATTCCACCGACATTATATTTATAGCTCACAGTTTTACACTTAACATCCTTAAATTCATGAAGTTATTAATTTATTGTTAGACATCCAAAGTGAAGCTTATTTAGAAATTATTAGTATTAAAAAAATTATACAAACAAACTGAGAAAAGAACTATAAGACAAATGGAAATTTATAAATTATAATGCAAACTTAGGCAAAATTAGAACTACTTAAATGAAGTATCTGTACTTATTAGAATATTTTAAAGTACCTAATTGGACCTCAATTTTGTAGTTCATAGTTTTCGTAATGTCTAAGTAAGAAACAATTTAAACCAAGCCAACTGCAATTTAATTTTTTTGTCAATCCTAAGTCAGTAAAATTGGGAAAGAAAATTAGACACACGTATATTTCAAGGAGCGTTTTTTGTATGTAAAAAGGTAAGACGGACGCGATCGTGTCCTGCGGCCCTGCACCAACTGCTTATACATATTATGCTTGTCATATTTACGCAAATTAACACGAAAATTCTCAAATAAATTACAAATATTACATATTTGAAGATACACAAAGACATCAAAATTTCAAAACTGCAAGAAAACTTACAATTTCATCAAATCAATTCACAAGTCAACAGGTTCAATGCACTATCGACCACATAAGACCAACACTAAAATGCCATCTAAGACGAGGACGTCCTCATTACTTAATTGTTTAATAACACCACTAACTTATAGTGTAATCTACTAATTACTTAATTACTACAACAGTACAACTCACATCACAATTTAATATTAATTATATTGTTTTATTGCAGTTAGTAAAATAATTTATGTAGATAAGCAAGCAAGAATTCTTGCTTAAGTATCTTATTGTAATAAATTTAAAAGACAAATAATAATAATAACTTATGATTAATAAGGTATAATATATAGTTTTATATAAGTTTATAACTCGAAAGTTTTTCCGGAACGTTAAAGTTTATGAGTACCTACCTAATATAATATAATAATAAATTGACAGCAAAAATATATAGGTAAGTACCTATATGTTAGATTATTATATTTAGTTATAAGACGTCTAGAAAGCTATATTTGCGGCATTAAATACATAGTTGACGATAAACTTAAAACAAATAATTAAAGCAAACAAATAAAATTACTATTAGGTATACATTTTAATATTATATGGAATAATCTATGTAAAATGTGTCTAAATTTAAATAAATGTATGTAATGGATGATAAGGGAATGCGTTTTAAATCAAGAGATATATATTCTTAATGAAGTGTTAAAATAATTTATCGTTAATTTAGTATCGATAAATTTTGAAATGCTTATAAATTGATTATAACCATCTAATATAATGTAACGCCAACACCACGAATACCGATGGTTGTTTTTTTAAATATAAATATAGAAAATAATAACGATCAACATTATATTTAATTTATAATATTAAAGATTAACGCGTTTGACATGAATTCGACAGAAAACAAATACATAATATAAACAATCATTTTTAAATGCATATTTTGTATTTTTTTTGTTTAATAACATTATAATTTATAATATAACATCAATTGTCATAATATTATATAGGTAGTCTTATTTATTCCATTATTAAAACGTAAGCGAATAATACTAATAAAACACGTCAAACTGGAGTGATTGAGTATACAATATAAATGTTATGTAATAATATGTCATATTAGAATTCAATAACAAGATCATAAAATTCGCAAACTATTTTGAATTGAATCAAAAAAGTGTTAAGATTTTATTACGAGTCAGAGCTTAATACTTAGCCTTACATTTCTGCACAGAGATTTTTACGAACATTTCTACTACCTATATAATATTATATACAGAGAAAATATACAGGGAAATATGAAAAATAACCAGCTCGTCGCACGATTGTCTAAACAGTATATTATACCTATTAAGTTTCCCATAAATATATAAAGATATTGTAAAAAAACTGTTTAGATTACTCAATGAAAACTAAAATGTAATATTTTATCATGTGTGTCAGACCGAATATTATAGATAGGTCCTCTCAAATTACAATAATATAATATGCATTGATTTATTTGATACCTGGCATAATAGTGGCATCATAATATCGTTTTCATGTTATAATAATCGAGAATATTTTACTATGATGTTGGAGGCGTTATTTTTATTTTTAGATATAAATATAATAATATATAATTAACGATTTTCAACAGTTCAACTCTAAACGGTTGGAGACCAGCATCATTGCATTATGGACACATAATATATTATAATATGTTAACATATTCGAATTATTATGTCTCATTCAACAGCATTATACCTATTATGTAAAAAAAAAAATCATCTAACCGACACACATTTATAAAAAAAAAAAACGCCTATTACGGGCGTATTCACGCCTAGAAAACACACCATATTGTAATCCCAAACAAGAATCTCACTCGAACAAATTGTGGACACGGCTGAAATTATTACAGAAAAATCCAGGTCATAGATCTATTAAAACGATCGAAACGATAACATAAATTATTAATAGACCAGAAAAGATTTTCAAACCAGTATTTAAACGTGTCCAGGAGAAGGAAATAATGATGAACTAAATAAAGGACGATTATATTGTATAGTTACTATAATATACCTAATATAATTATTAATTATAGTTTAAATAACTGTAGTACCGCTAAGTAATAACTAATAACTATAATATTATAATTTCTAATATTAGTGGCTGGATTCTTCAAACCATCGGTATAATAGCGCTTGAAAAATTATTTTTTCAAATAGTGGTGGGGGAGGGTGAGCACTATAATCTGTGTGTCTAATTTTGTGTAAAATATTTTGCATATGAAACAAAATATTATGATAAATATAGTAACACAACAATTTACTTAATTTATAATTTGAAAAATAATAAAAAATTAACAATTCAGAACAAGTCTATTGCAAAAATGCTAGCCTTTGTACTTGGGGAGGCCGGTTTATTCTTGCATGAGGTGGAATGTTTCAAGGTTTTGATCTTTTACGCATCATAATAATGTGTATGTATGACCTACATCCAGTTTACGAATTTATAAATTTAAAAGATTTAAAATTTGAAAAATAAAAATTATATATAAGAGCATGTAGCGTGGTATAGGTAGGTACCTGAAGTGGACCCGACGACATTGAAAACGAATGAAGTGCACACATGAGCATAGTAAATTATAATGATATATAATAAGAAAGCATAAAAATTAAAAATTGTAGTATCGAAACGAGATTATTAATTGTATGCGCGCTGCAAATGACGTGTAAATAATACAAAATATGTCGTCATCTCGACATAATATTATATTATTTATGGGTATAATATTATTCTTATAACAGGTATACACGAAACCATAAAAAATATAAAACGTTTTTCAGTAAAATACAAATTTTAAATCGCGGTCGACGCGTTTACACAACATATATCGATAAAATTACACGGATAATTAAACACACGCGTGTCCGTCGTCGAAGTTGTCGGTCAATATACATATATGATGCGCCGCGGCCGTCGGGTACATAGTCGGCTGCAAAAGGTAGGTATATAATAATATATGGTTATAACCGAGTGGACATTATTCCTATTTTTAAATAATACATGTCAACCGCTGGCCGTCGGCCAAAAAAACGAGTACACATACGTATAGAGTAGAATCCGCCGCCGGTGCATCCAAAATACACTTCCAGGAGAGGACGTGTGCGCGGCGGCGGAGCTTATATTAAATTTGTTTTTTTTTTTTTCCGAATTGCCACATTAAGAGACTCAAGAGCTTTTTGCTTCTGGAACATTACCCACGCGGCATATACACACGCACACGAATTTGTTTTATTGTTAGACACGTCGTAATACCGTAATTATTATTATCGTTAAGTGCGTCTCGCGAGAGCCCTGTCTTTCGGCCTGCAGAAGGCCCGCAGTGATGGACAACGCTGAGACTCTCGTATTATATTATATGCTTATAGTTTTATTTTGATGATTGCGCGAGTGTGTGTATAACTGCGTATAAGACTCGGTGGTCTGGCGGACGATGGCGATGGGCGGCGGCAGTTGTTGTAGCGTGGTGCGGAAGTGGCGAGCAGGGCATCGAACCGCACATAGCACATCGTTACAAATTTATCGATGGACATATAATAATATATAATATTTATTTTATATCGTCGGGGGACTAGAAAAGTACCACGATTCCTATTAAGGGAGCGGGACGGCGGCGACGGGTCACATAACGGACGGGTTGTGTCGGTTGCAAGTTTATACGCACAGACGAGCCGCGATTGGAGTCTGCTCGGCGACAGCGCAGTTATCCATCAAGCGCAATCCTGCTATAAACCTTTTCCGTACGCGTATAAAATCGAATTCGATTAGATTCCATCGTATAGGTACGTAGACGAAACGACTTATATACTATACTTATACTTATATTCTCGTCTACATTTGAGTGTGCACCGCGCGTATAAAATTATTTGTTATTCACACGCGGCTTTGAGGTGGAATTTGTTGTCCTGAATTTCCAAAGGTTTATAGGAGTTATTCTAGTGTCTAAGACAATAAATAATACGACTACACAGATACAATACAATTATAACTTATAGGTATACTAAGACACCGGACAGTCATCGTTCCCCGACGGCAATACCTAAAAACCACGCACGTAATACGTAATTTTGACGTCCGGAAATCATTATTAATTATTGTGAATGACAATATTAATATAGATTACCTACTGTACTGTTTTCGAATTCATTCTGAGAGTAGGTATTTTCCTAAAGATACGACTCACAAAAAACATAAACATGTTGTGATATTTTTTGTCCTTCTATACTGCAATCGGATTTTTTGAAAAACATAACACCTAAAATAACTATCTATATTGTTTGCGAGGAAATTTGGTCCGAAAAGTCTTCAACCGAACTTTGACCAATCAGGAACAACCGTAGGTATAATACGCTTCGTTCCGGTATTAAAACATCACACAACAATAAGTATTATGCCAAGACGTGGTAACAAATTTATGATAAAGACCGCTTAAACTCAAAAGTAACTATTTCGAGTGTTAAGCATTGCTGATATGAAATCAGAAATGCACGCGGAATTTTTTTTTTAGAGAATAGGTTCGTAGTCCTCCCCTCAACAATCCTCATTGTATATTAAACTTTTCTTATTTGAACCGAAAAAAATGCCAGACATTTTATATTAGTACAAATATGCAATTAATTACCATATTGTCAAAATGTATTTAAAACGGTTACACAGTTACAGTCAAGTTTGATGTAATTTTTTTTTAAAGCAAATTTAAACAAAATTGGCCATACTTTTTATTGAAATTGAGTAAAACATAAAAAAAACTAATTTTGATATTATCTTAAACTTAATATAATCTGATCAGTACAGTAAAAACTGAACTGTCAGTTTCGATAAAAACTCAAGTTTTCAAATGTATTTACAATATACACAGTTTAGAAAACTTTCTAAAAGTAAGACAATTTAAGCAATAACCAAATGATAACAATGCGTATATGATAAATTATCTTTGATAATAATATAAATAACACGTTTATACGAAGTGTATCTCCCGTTCAAGAATATTATAGGGACGACACTGTTTTTTATTCAATTTAATTGTTGGTATATTTTTGGTAACGTCAGTATCGTTGCCAAAAAAATTAATATTTAGGAGCCGTTTAATTGTATAATATTATTATATACGCTGACATGCTGTTTTTTATCAAATAGAAAATAATTTGACTAGAACAAAACGAAGATATATATATATATATAGCATGCTAAATAAAATATAATAAAATAATCTATACAATAAATCTATACACCAGTGCAAAATGCAAAAATGTATTTTTAGCAATAATCTATATTGATACGGTCTGTCGATTAGCCCAGTTCCCCGTTCGGACGAGTAAGCCCGAATTTTAATTTGTCGACCCATACACTCTGGCAACAAGCCCACTAAAAACGAATTTAGTTTTATGCTCTATTCATTTAATTGTACTTTGGCGAAATCGCAAAATTGAGCGTCAAGATTTTAGAAAATATACTTACACATACTTTTACAAAAATTAAAAAGGCAATAAATTTAATTCGAAAACCAAGTGTGTTTACAATGTCTATAAAGAAAAACGATAAGACTATGCGAATTATCGAGAAAGCATCTATAACAATCACAGACCGGAACAGATGGATGTATAACTTACATATTATATTATGTATAAAATATTAATAAGTTTTCTTTTCAAAACATTACATGATGACTACAACGGTCTACAGACAATATCGGGTTAACAACATGATCACACAACACAACTCTAAGAAATTCAGTATTATCTTAACTTGAAATCCAAAACATACTTATTATAGAGTAGATATTGTGTGCAGGTTCGAGATCATTAAAATACCTATATTATATTGAGCGTTGCGATTCATAAACCATAATCTGTACTGCAGATTTTTTTATTCTTTTTAAAGACTCGTGGATAAGAGATTATTTACTTACCCTGTTGCCGAGCTTTACGCCTGTGTAACCGTAATGACGACCATCTCTGCAAGTGTGGCACGTCCGCTTTGTCGGTGAGTACGACCGGCGGTGGCGTTGATATCACACTAGGTCGCCGATTAGACGATTTCGAACTAGAATTACCGTGAAACAGGGCCGTCAACTTGCCCAAAGTGCCTACCATAATTTTATTGTGCGGATAATACTATAATCGGATAACCGAATAATTGTATTTTCAATCAAGCCACGTCCGGTCTCTCCCTCATCGGCCGGATCGATCACAGCCATAGGAGTAAATCATCATATCCAATCGGATTGCGCGAACCGATTAATTTTCAAATCGCGAATTTGTCGGTTTTTTTTCCCAATCCATTATTCAATCGAAACATTATGTACGACGGGTGCACATGTGAATTATGCATGGAATACTAAAATACGAAAAAATACTATTCACGTCTGAAACCACATTAGGAATCATTGACCCACGATCGTGATACACCGTTGTAATTAGGTATACCTACGTCCTGAGGCTCATATAATACTGCGGCAAGAACAACGATATATTATAACAGCCCGTAATACGAATCTGAATATTATATAGGTAGGTAGGTGCCCATATATAATATAATAACGCGAAAACCTTAAAACGTTTAAAAACTTTTCGATATTACTGTTTAACATACAGGTTTTCGGTCCAGAAGTTTGTGTGAAATATTCTAAGTAGGTGAAAGCATGCGTGCATTGTATGCGCTGTATATTATGTAGAGAAAGGCCACTTGGTACGGCTACAGGTGATTTAATGAAATTTGTGACTAGTGTCCGCGTTTATATTATATTTTTTACACCGTTGACGAAAGATTACAATAATTATTATACATTTATACAGTGTCGGATAAATTAATCGAACGAATCAAAAGCGACACGTTATAATATTGACAATAAATACATTTTTATTGTACAGGAGAAAAAAATCAGATTCAAAATCAATTTTAAAAAAGCGTATATACACGCAACTATTTTGTGAATGTACTTGCTGTTGTATTAGTGGCGGAAAGAATATGATATAAATTACCTACACACAATCGAACGACATTATGAATTTTCAATTAAATCGTTATTATTTTAATCTGTGATGGACGAAAACAATTTTACAGCTTTTTATCTAGAGTTCAATGAAGACTATAGTATTATAATTTATATCGTAATCAAATTATTTTTATTGGTTTTATTAATTCTTACTCAACTTCTTACTTTTTATCACTCTCAATAACTAAAAACACATTTCAAAAATTGACACAATTATAAAACAAACATGAGATTAAAATAATATTTTATTAACACTAACACTGTTATTACAATAAATATATTGAAAAACGGTAGTTATAATATTGTATTTCTAAATTTTAAAATGGCAGAAGTGTGAAGTCTCAACGACTTGGTGAAAAATGATCTTAGTACTATTGTACTATAACAATGCGAAATATGCGGAAACGTATACGCGTAATATATTTACATCATTTATTCGTCGTGTAATGAAAAAAGGGCAAGTTCGTCAATAAGGTCAATGAGTTCCTATAATAGTCTCTGACGGGAATCTATATATTGAAATTTTACCTTACCGACATGTAATCCATGAACGCAGATTATATTATTAAATATCAACAGCGTAGTATAAATTTGCTCCAGAACTGCGTAGATACGGATCCGAATAAAACGGCGATAATAATTATTATTATTGATAACACGCCGGTACACGTAGTACGCGCGTACGAGCTCTCACGAAAACCGGCCGATTAAAACTAATAGTAGTGGCATCTCGAAGAGAACTTCCGCTACGGGCCGGCTTCGCTATAGTACCCGACCTTCGAATGCTGAACCGCCGTTGGCAACCGTTCCAGTCACCCACACAGTGATGGCTAAAATTTTTTTGTTTACAATATTTTAATTTTGATCGATACGATTCGCACAAGACGACGACGTTACGACTGACGAACACACCCGCGTGCATGTCGACCGCGCGAGACACACTATCGGATGGCCGCCGTATATTGTACAATGGTTAATAATATTATTATAATGATGTAGGCACTCATTATAATATACCTGCGCGGACGTCCGAGATAATTACAATACATAAACGGGTAACGCGCACGTGTTTCGGCGTCACGATGAACGATGACTCCCGCAGACCACCACCACTTGTGTTATCAAACAGTCCGGCCCACATGAAATCGGACCACGTGACTACGTCGAGAAATTAATAATTAGCAGCTATCGAGTGATCTATGCGCCTATAATATTATTATCGCGTTCGTCACCAAAGAGCACGAACAAAATAATATGACGTATACTATAATATTATGCCCCAATATATCGTATAACGTTACACAAGTGAAACAGCTATAATGTAACTGTATAAAATATAATATCAGATAGTTGAAAGTACCATCGTACCAATAACTATCTGATAACTATCAATAATAATATTATGAGTAACATAATTTAAATTTAAAATAAAAGTACAAAAATGTATTTACCGAACTTAGAAATGCAATGTCCACTATTAAATTGATCGGTTAAACTAGTAATTGAATACTTACTAACTTGTTTTCGATCAAATGCATTTTTAGCATAAAAACACACAAGTATTCATAGTATATTAAGGTAATATGGTATACATCATGATATTGACTGCACCAACTATTGTTTATACTGCATTATAATATCATGTATTCATATAGTATACTGGCATACTGCAGTATACAATATAAATAATAGAAACGATTAATATATATTTTATAAAAATATCAAGCATTAGTGTTAGAATAAAACAGAAGATCTATTAAATAATAATTCCACCATGAATGAGACAACATCAGGTAGAATTACACGGTAGGTAGGTACGTATATCAGAAAACAGGGCTTCCGCAAGTAAAACTAGTTCTCGACATTGATTTTCATTGGTTCAACGTGCTCGTTGGCATCGCGTATTCTAAAATTGCAGTAGTTTTTTATGGTTAAAAATAATTGCAAGTTGTTTTTAATCACGAAATGATTGAAGAGTAAAATAACATATGATGCAGTCTACATATCATTAGTCTACTAATGTCATTCTTTTCATTCTGTATATGACTTTTATATATTTTATACAATACCTAAACGGTTAAACACTATACGATAACCACAAAAATGTGCGCAGGTTAATATGTCACACAACTTTCTCGAATAGTTATAATTTTCAGATGAGTATAAAAAATATGACACATCATTAATAGGATCAAAATATTATTACACACGGCAAACCGTAAAAACTAATTATTATTAATTGAAATAAATATTTCTAAATATTAATGAAACGATATTATATATAATATTTATGTACGCAAGACAAAATTAATTTATTGGATTTGTTTAACCAGAATGATCACAAATAATGTAAGCTACTTCTTAATTTTGTATTAACAATATGTGATATTCTTTGATCAACATACACAAACCCATACATGCGATTGTATGCTTTAAAAAAAATTGAAAAAAAGATTTTATAATTGTGTATAAGTACCTGAGTTTAATCTTCGGTTTTGGGGAGTTCCTTTTGAGGGCGTAGTCAAATGTTTTCGTACAGATGGTACCACGACATTTACGGACGGCGAGCGCAGGTTAAAATGCTTATCTGTAAAAAATCACGCATCATAAATTTTTATTATAAACGTTTCAAGAATAATTATAATTAAGTTAATCAAAACTAACCCAAACATAATTCTTCAAAATAATGGTGACCATAATTTCCAATTAAAAGAGTTTTCACTCGGTTGAAAATACTAAAGATACCTTGCAGTATGCGTATCATCTTAAAGACTACCAATTAAATAAAAATGTATTAGAAGAATAAGTTATATTTTCGCTCTAGTTGGCCTCGGTTTCCTTATAAAATGAACATTATTACCACTACTTACTAAAGTCTCCTAACACGGATAGACGAGATTACGTCTTCATTAGACACTGGCGATTAAACAGTTCTAATAAAATATGATATGGGTATCAGAGTGAATGACGGAAACTAAAACATTTTCTTTTAAGCAAAATATCATAAATGAAAACCGCATTTTACTTTCTAATGCAGTGTTGCATAAGGTTCACTGCGGTAGAATTTTCTTATTAGAAGGAAATAGTGACAATATGTTATAAACAGTACGGAAAATTAAATCACTAAAAGTTTACCAAAACAAAATTTCATTGGAACATACCTACATAATATATTTTCACTAAAAAGTATAAGTACTGAAGTACAAAAAAATGCCATTAAATTAAATTTTGAGAAAAGCCTAGGATGTTATCGGTTTTATTATATGATAATATTAATGTATTTGTATTTTATATAAATAATTTGTAATAACCACTTCGTGAAATCGATCTTTTCATGAAATGGCCGTTTTTCATAAAATGGTCACATCAATTTGACATCGTATAATTATTTTCACTTACTGAAAGAAAACATTTACCGCAAACAATTATATTATCTATTTTTAGTTATATCACGCTATTACCCTAATCAAAATATTGAATATACCTATATTATAATTCAATGACAGGATGTAAAAAGATTAAATAATGCAACTACTAGGTACTCGTTTTGTATGGAAAAACAAAAACAAAAATATATTGTAGTTCAACAAATTGAATGGAAGTATGTACTTAATTACTAATTAGTTGAGAAAATAATTATGGAGATTTTAATTTTCTCATACATAAAAAAACTTTCCCATGCTGAGTGAGTATATTTTAATTAACAGATGCATAAAAAAATATTTGAAAAATATTTCATTTACTAGGTATATCAATACTATATTAAATACAATTTATGAAAGTTAATTTAATTATATAATTCCCATCACAACCAAAACATAAGTATTTCATTGTAATCAAATATTAAAAGAAAGAATATTAATAAAATATTATATTGATTTTTTACCCTACATTATGCAGTACGTTAATTTTCACAATAAATAAAATGATACTACAACAAGCTAATCAAAGTATAATAGGTTGCCTATACGGCAGGCGCATTTCTTAGCAAACATTATTTAACATTTTTTTATAATGATATTATGGTATCTAACTTTTCTTTGCTCTTCGCTCCCAACTATATGGTGTCAGCCACCTTTGACCTACACCTAACATAATAATATGTCATAACATAATATAGCCATATAGGTAGCAAACTATTAACATAAAATATTTAATATTTTGATTATTATAATTTTTCAATAGTTTATACGATACCACAAATTATATTTATTTGTTCTTACACTATTGTATTATAGTATTAAGAGGATCACATCACACGTATTTTTCGTAGGTTTTAGACCAATAAGCGGTGGTAAATTACACATACTTCCGAATATCCGATTTCAATTTTTAATATATGTATGAATTCTTTGGCAAAATAACTAGGCTTTCTAGGAAGTCGACTTCCAATTTTCAACTTTAAAGGACCATAAAATTTGGATATTTTTTAAAAAGATCTCATAAAGAAAATTGCATTATTTTTGTATTAATTTTGGACTTTTTTGTACCAAAAAAGTGGTTCCTACAAGGCATAGTCTAGGAGCTTACGAATTCAATCCTTTTTTTCGAAATTACAATCAAACTTCAGGAAGACGTATGTTTAATTTATTACCGTTTTTGGTAGTTTTTATAGGTGATGCATAGAAGAATATATTTCGTTTTTCTTGATTTATTGATATGTGCGAGTGCGTTGCGAGTGGTACACGACGGATTCCGAAAGTATCTACGTACACTAATGATCTTTTACTTCGCACACAACCACACTGCACAACGAGTATAAGACATCGAATTGCCTATACGCGACCCCTTATTAAATCACCACCACCAATCACCTCGCAACAGTCATTATTCAAGACCCCTGCAAATGTGTAATTTTTAAGGAGTTTGTCCGAAATCGGACATTCGGAAGTATGTGTAATTTACCACCGCTTATTGGTCTAACACGTACGAAAAATATGTGTGATGCGATCCCCTTAAGGGACAACATTTAGGCAATCTTGTCATAGCCGTCCGGGGTCTATGTGTTAGTTGTGAATGATTATTAGTGTGAGTGAAATTAAATGCGGGTGTCGACGGAAACCTCTCTTGTACGCGCATGCACATGTCAATAACTCGATAACCATATAAATTTCACTACCTAGTTACCTACACGAATTTTACGACAACATACTTACTTTTTTGACAAAATTAAAGTAAGTTAACGTTGTTGATTTTGATTCTGAAAAAATATTTGAATTCAGCAGAAAATGTCTGTAAATCGTACGAAACATTTCCCGTTTTTATTATTAATTTTAATTTTAATTACGACATGAAAAAGTTCATATTTTCAAGTTTTCAATTATTACAGTTCACAATAATATAAAATTTAGTTTTTACAAAGTGCTTCGTAGAACATATAGACAATTTTCTGGTGAGTACAATTTTTTTTTCAGAATCAAAATCGCACAACGTTTATTAATTTTGTCAAAACTTTAGGTCTTTTCAGCTAAAATTGACGGCAGTAGCGAGTGATCAGTTTTTTTGCTCAAAAACATGCCTTACAAGATACACAATTATAACACCTCGCAGTGATCAGATTTAAATATTTTTTTTTTGAAAAGAGAAGGACTATTTTAAAGTCTTTTAAAAATCTTATTGGAATTATTTTTATTGTACCAAAAAAAAAACAATGATATCAGACCACTCCACGAGTTGTGACAATTTTTCCTGTGAAGGGTGTTTTGAGAAAAAATGTCCCTTTTTTGGTTGGTGGTTTATGCGCACTTGCACTCTGCAGCGCGTGCGTGGATAGCCCAGTCCCCGTATAATATTATAACTGCACTCACGCTAATAATTATGATTTACAACTGACATTTAAGATTGCACATTGCCTAAATATTGCCCCTTATTAAGTAGACACGATGCGACTACAGGAGCACCTAATAGAATATAATATTATTATACTATTTTTGTATTTAATTAGATAACATAATATACATAATATTATTTAACCATTATTCAATATTCGATGTATTAGAATAATATTATATTGTTAGGTATTTGTATAAGTTTATACAAAAATGAAAGATTTTAATTTTGTACCTAACTATTTTGTTACTAGTAACATTATGTAACGGTATCCAAAAATATTACAGTACAACCAGTAATTTTTTTTTAATACTAATAATTGAGAAATATTAATAATTCAGTCTTCCGTCAATATAAATGATTTCAATTTGAAATTCTTTCAATCAATTTTTCACTGAATTATTGTTTTTAATAATATCATAATAAGAATTACTAACTTGATAAATCTATTAGGTTAGGTTAAGGTATTTTTAGGTAATCCTAAATGTTTATTGTTTGCAAATTATATAAATATAAGATGACAATTTTAAATTTTAAAACTTTTTTCTCTCTAATCTACAAATACTTATTTTTTTAATAGTTTAGAATATCTATTTTTAAAACATAATAAACTATTAAACATAATTAACTTAAAATTTATTAAATTTTATTTTAATGAATTTTTTTTTTAAATGTTCAATTATTATGTACTTTTTTTCCTACTGATTAGAATAAAAATTATTACAAAATTAACTAATTATATTTGTGAATTTTCCTGTTACACTCTGTATATTATTATATTATGTATTACTTACTGGCTAGAGAAGGATGTGATGCAGCTTGTTTCAATGTAATTTTGGTTTCTCCACTAAGATCACTAAAAGAACTATCTCTAGAACTGTTTTGAGAACTCTTAGGAATACATCTCTGCCTAGAAGAATTAGGAGTTTGGTCTGACATTGGTAAATTGGATTCTGATCCACCGCGAGCTCTAGTTCTACGGCTAGAAAAATAATTAAATATTATTTAGATTAGTTATAAAAGGTAGGTTAATAGGCCACTTAAATACCTTTTAGCTTTCAACGGTGTATTTTCTCTATGAGATCTGACAGGCAATGGTTCACTATTAGTGGGAGAATCTTTCAACCTGTTAGTATATGGTACTGTCAATGGGTTAATAGAATTAATCTTGCTTTTGACATCCTTCAACCGATTGACACGGCTCTTCTGATCAGTTTTACTTTTTTCTATCTTATTCATTACAGCATCCCAACGACCTGCTGGTTTTCTATTTCTTGGTGCTCTGTTTTCTTGATCTTGTCGTACTTCCAAGGTTTTTGGTTTCACGGGTGTAGGTCGTTTGTAACGTTTACTAGCAGGACTCGATGCATCTTCTGTACATTCGGGTATCGTTGAAGTAGATGGTTGATCTATTGCAACTGATTGAATTCGTTGGCTGTTAACAGATGAGGGAGAAGTTGAGTTATTTGAAGATACTGGTTCTGAACTGTCTTTGAGCGCAGGTGGCTCTTCAAATATTCTATCAAAATCAGAATAAACACCGCTTGAATCCATTTCCTCAATAGTGGGACCAGGGTTGTTGTGATCATCTGGTTGAATTTCAGGTTTAATATTATCCCCCGAGTATAATGTACCATCAATAACTATAGCTTTACGATGACAATGATCTTCTGCTTCACTCTCGGTAAAAAAATCTGAATCCGTCATTGGTTCGGTTGGTCCAAGTCGCTTAACCGTAGCACCACGACTGGTAGGACGACTAGTTTCACAATCGCCTTGATAACCAGTATCAAGACTACTAACGCTGGTTATACTTGTAACAACTGTGTTCATTGTAGGAATATTAGGGACTGGTACAACTGCAGTTGTTGTTTTTGATGAAAAATCATCCATTGGCAAATCTTCTAATGATGGAGTTCGTTCAATTGTAAAATTATCGTAAAAAACATGTCCAAAAGAAACAGTTGAGCGTTTTGGATAGGCACTTGCACTATCATGTTCAGACACTGTATGATTAGAGGGTTCTGAAGATAGAACTGGAGAAACTAAATCGTCATCTTTAGGCATAGAAATTGTTTCCAAATCATTCATTGTAACATCCCCATCAGAAATACACTGAAACATAATAATAATATAATTAGTAAATTAAAATTTTTGAATAATACTTTTAAAACTAATATACATACTTCTGTTAATTGATGAGGTGACATTTTAAAAAGAAGACCTGGAACGTCATAATTTGCCTCATCGCCTCTAAATTCAACCATTTGGTCTGGTGACAATATACCAAGACTGTCAGTGCATTCAAATGGAAATTCTGTTTTAAGAATATCTAAATCCCAATTTGCCAAAGTGGATGTACAGCCATCATCAAACATGAGTTCAGCTTCTGTTTTGTCTTCAACAATATTTTGGCACTCGGATATGCGCACCAAATGTGCCAAGACAAACAATGCACATTGATCACGACAAGAAAAATATCTTACTCCACATATAGATCCATCACAAACTCCATGTCCACTTTCAACTTCTACTCCACACCAGTCACCAGGACCCAGTACAGTTTTACCAAAATACCTAAGAATGCCGGTTCTTGAATGCCGAGTCAGTTCAACATAACTTCCAACATCTTTTTCAGTCACTGTAGTACGACTAGTTGATTTAAAAAGTGAAGATGGACGAGTGGGTGGATGTACTTTATTTTCAGTATTGCTAAAAAGTCCGAACAGCATAGATGGAGATGATGTGCGATAGGAACCATCAAGATGCGAACGGACTTTACTAGAAATATTAGAAAATCGAGATCTTAGTTGGTTAGAATGCAGCACAGGTATCTTGCTTTCTCCTGGAGCCTAGAACATAAATAAATATAATAATTAGTAAAATAGTATTATATTAAAGTAAAAACTACTATTTTATAACATATAAAATTATAATGTGTCCCATAAATATTTATTATGTTTAGGTTGTAGACCTACATTTTTTGTTACTTTAAATTAGTTGATATTTTTTAATTACCCTGTATATTATCTTATAGTTTATAATAGATAGTAAATAATAATAATATACCTAAAATATATCAAATTCATAATTAGAACAAAAAAAATTAAAAACACAAAACATCATTAATAGCTTCCAATTTTCATACAAGGACACTAGATTTTTTCAAAATAATACATAAATACCTCGATAAATACGTAAAACTTCATAGGTACCTCGTTTCATACTAAAATCTTAACATTTTAAAAGCTTTTATACTTGTGTTACATCTAAAAAATGTATCTACCTCCTACAGCTGGTGTAATAATTATTCTAAATGTTTGACTGGAATAATTATGTTTATTATCGTGAAAATATGCTTAGAAATTAGAATTATTTGTTTAACAATAAGCTAGGATAGAACTGGTACATTAAACAGGTAGAATCCTTTTTGGTAGGTTTTTTTTTTTGTAGTACAGAATAATACAATATTTATGTAGAACACAGAGGGGCAAGCAGGAACTACACTGTCTGCAAACACTGTGCCTATACAAGTGAACAATCCCATTTGGTTGTTAACAGGTGCGTCACTTCCTCTACATTTTTATTTTTTTTTATATAACCATGACAACTCTTTATTAATTTAATTGTCTTTTCTATGAAACTAAAATGTCAAAATATTAGTTATAACTCGTAACTTATAACATAGTAATGATTTTATTTGAACAATTAAATAATAACTAAAATCTACATAATATAATACCTATTAGACACAAATTAATAATATACTTTTCAGCCTCGTTTTGCTGTCTTAATAATTTCAATATCCTAAAAGTCAACAATAAATAGGTACACACCTATTTTTTTTTTTTTTTTTAATTATGGTGCTTTACATACAAGTATTGCAACAAATAAAAAATCACAGAAAATATCGAGGAAAATATTATTAAAAATTGAATTATATTTTTTTGTGATTTTAAACCAAAAACTGTGAATAACTCATACTATAAGAAAATAAGAAATTTATAATTTGGAAATAACACCAAAACATATTGATTAAATAAAGAGTACATACATTTAAGAACAGAACTGTCATGGAATGATATTAATTAAATCAAGATTTTACATAATTACACCTAACGTTTTGTAGTTTTAGTTTTTGAGAATAAGTTAATATATAGGTACTTTAAAACCAAAATGTCATAAAATATTTACTTTGCCAGATTTCTTGTACCAGAAATAGATTAGAGTACTCGATTATGGAGATTTTAGCACTACGATTCTAATTTGTGTTTTTATAATATTGTTACATATGGCTAGAACCCAAAAAGAAATATTGGCTACATTTTTACCGACCTAATTTTTCAGACTATAGGCCTCAACAATCGAGAGCATAATTTAAAATTACTCACAACAATTGGTACCTAACAATAGGTATACACAAGCAAGTACCAATCCTAAATGCATGTCAAACTACCTACTTTTATATATAATTAAATTATATATGGGCCTGAGGAAAGTCTATGAAGACAAAAACTAACGGATACCAATATCATTAAAAAAATACCACAATCAATTTTTCAAACTTATCAAGGAACATATTATTATTAGAGCGGTGATATACATAAAGAGCAAAATGTTAAATGTTCAATGACAAAATAAATCTATTACTTCATAATGAAATTATTTTACTTGATACTATATATACTTGAACAAGAGGTAATAATTAATATTATTCATTTATTGAAACAAATTTTTTTAGATACATAATTAAAACTTGAAATTATATTTGGTAACTTATGACATTTAATTTTTCTCATATAAAATATTTTTAAAAAAATCATTATGTGTGAAAAGTTAATGTAGGTTCCTATATCGCGTAATGTTTTAGTAAAAAAATGAATATGATTAGACATTTTGACACATAAGAAATAAACCATAACATAATATTCATTATTTTTGAGATAATTTTCCGTGGTAAAATGAAACATAATAACAATGTATATAGTATCATCTAGATGTATTAGAAAGTAGTACATGCACAATCCACCAAATACAAAAATCATTTGTAGGCACGTACAGTGTACAGAGCATAGTTTACTTTCATTTTGTACATTTTCTAAATAATACAATTGTAAAATGGAATATTAATCATTTTTTTACATAGTGTAAGTATTTACTTGAATTTAGGTAGGTAGGTAGTAGGTACCTAGTTGATTATTAATGACTATAAAATACGTTTATATAATACGTAACTAATTAAGGTCCCCACTAAGGTCTTCTTAACCCAAATTACCAAGGTTTGTCTCTAAAACGTGTTCGCGTACACAAGTAGATATAATTATAAGTTATTAGGAAATAGATAGTGTTTGTATAGTTAATACCTATACCAAAACCAAATAACCAATAAGTAATAAATATTTAAAACAATTTAAAGAACATTTTTGAAGGACGCATAGATTGAAGTTTTGTTTCCATTACATTCATAAAACGTTTATTATTTAATTTTCAGAATTTATTATTTACTTAGGTAGATAATATCTATTATTAATAATATCTATTATAATATCTATTATCATATTATGATCTTAAAAATATTTTTATCAGGTTACTCGTTTTTAAAATTAATAAATATGTACTTAAGTAAATATTATGGATACCAATTACCAATTATATTTTCCTTTTAATCATTTCATTATGTCAATATTATGAATATTACTGGTTTTATTCTTTTATCCTACTAGAACGAATTGTTAAACGATTTAAAATATTTATTTGAAAATTTAGAAATAATATTATTTAGGTACTTGTATAGAATATATTATTATATAATATTATAGGTGGATCAAAATAAATAGCACAGGTATTGCTTTGTTTTAGGTTAGGTCTTTGTATTGTACACAGCCGACCCCAAACTTCCCAAGAGAAGACCTTGGAATGTCCCCAACAACGAACCGTGCAAGCGTAACATTATATACATCGGCGGACCGTGATAATGTTTTTTTTATTATAATGGTATCTATACCATTATGTAGTAGGTAATAGGGATATACTATATAGCATACCTACTGTATATAGTAGGAGTACTGACTGACGTACTGTAATGTATATAGTTTGAACAAGCTAAGAAAATAAAGATTAAACATCAATCACAATAGAAGCAAGTCATTTTGTACATCAAGAAACTGTGAGATAACCCGTTGAAGTATTGAACAGAAGTTGAGGGCAAAATAATGTTTATTTCATCATTTCTAACAAATTTGAAAGACGTATATTAAATGTTTAGAAATATACCTGGCATAGATTTTCCACACTTAACTATACAAAATACAGCAATAATCTTTGATAAAAAACCGTTTGATTTATACCCGGGGATGTGTATAATATGATATTTGAAATAAACAAACTTCACTTTTTTACCACGTCTAAACATTTTTTTCGTGTCTTAGGTACCCACTTAAAAAGTAAAAACATAAATATTGTGAGTTTTTAATCTCGTTAATGACTTACTGCAATACCCAACGATTACGTTTTATTATTATAATAATATTACAAATCGCATCAGATATTACCCACACCGTACCTAGTGAGGTGACGCCCAATCAAAATGGAAAGGATAAAACACCATTGATGCATATCAATGGGACGAGTTTTCGAGCGAAAGAAACACAGTACCTACAACACATAATAATATACGATGTGTACGCATATCACCTCGGGAGCTGAATAAATTAAAGCTAAATGCTATAATACAATGCGAAATAGTAAGTTGTAGTATTATGTAAATTACTAACATATACCTGTGTGGCTGTGTGCACCATACAGCTACAAAACAGTATGGAAGTATGCCAAAATAAAAATACTAATTATTAACGTATATAACAACCATTTACACTATAACATATGGCTTTTAAAGCATGATCTAAATGTTTACAAAACCTACGCCGTTTGGGAATGCAGAAATTAAATTTCATGGGTGTGAATCCCTCAAATTCGTTCAAATAACATCTAAAAAAATAAGCACGACTAAAAATCACATTTCTTGCGAACTATTATAATTTCTATATATAAAATAATTGAATTATTCAAATATACAAATAGGTATCGTGAGAAAGAATATTACAGATAATATTTTAACAGCATAAAAGTTAGACTATTATATTGGATAAGTAAAGTTAGGTTTAGAACCGTGTTTATAATTCGATACTTATCACATTCAAAGTTATTAAATTGATAATACACAACTTTCTTGAAACGATACGAGTGAAGTAATAGAAGAGTTAGTAATTCCTATTATAAAAGCACCGTCAAATTTAAAAAAAAAATACCAGGTACCTTGGAGGTATCTTAATTAAACACAATTAGGTAGAAGCACGCAATTATTTCATGATTTATAAACTATAATGAAAATAACAGTAGTTTTTAACCTACTAATATAAAGAAAAAAACCAACAGTATTAATCAAGTTGAACTTAAACATTTTAAACTATAATATATTCAATATACAACACAATATTCTATTCATATTCAGCAAGAATCATCACACTAAATAGGCCGAATATTTAACAGTTATATTTTACAACCAAAGTCTTTGTGCGCGTTCAATGAAGGAGCAAACGTCAAATAGCCTCTTTATTCATTTTATAACGCAGTGAAACAATTTACTATACAGAACGTTTTTAATGAGCTACCAACCAATTGTCATAAACTAATATACCAGAGTATATCGTCATTAATATTAATTGGTTTTAAGTTTAATTGTATTTGTTTTATGCATTTAGCCATAATATTATTTTACTAAATGTATTTACAACAATTTTAAGTTAATATTAATTGTATTAAATATTATTTAAAAAATACATATGTACATACAACTTGTAAACTACTTAATCATAATATGTATAGGAACATAAAATGCATAATTTGTTTTTGACCTGTTATCATAATAAGATTTAAAAAAATAACTTATTCAATTTTCATATTTCATTAATGGATTAACTAGGTACACGACTTGTATATCTAGAATATCTAAATGAATAAAAAGAATTTGTGTAGGTACTAAAATAAATATTGAGAACGAGACAAAGCTTAAACTACATAATATAATTAAATAATCTAACGTAATATCAGCATATTATCGGTATTAACTATGTAATGTCAATCGACAATATTGTTATCAAAAAGGTAAGGAATAAGCAGCTTATTTAACTGCTAAATAACAACAAATGAGTTTATACTCGTAAGTCATAAATCATATTACTTACATTACCCAAAATAATGAATTTTCTGATAGGTGCTTACGTTAAATATCTAGAAATCTAATTTATTGTTCCAAGAACTGTTAAATAGAAAATAAAATAACCTAGCTTAAATTCTCAATATTTTAAAAGTAATTTCTTTTGAAAATCAAGATAATACTCGCTCTATATGGATTCTAGATAAGTAGGTATCATAGTGAATACCTACTAACTAAATAGTTGATTTTAGGAATCAAATTTAGTAAATATTTGACTTAAGAACCGATGAGTTTGTAATCTGCTGTAATCTTCCTTAAGCTATAATACTAAAAGGTATTTGGTATAGGTTTTTAAATTAAGTTAAAAGCAACCTTTACAACAATCAACTACCTATATAAATGTATGGTAAAATAATGAACAGTTACCCTTATCACTGTTGTCCAAATCATAAAAATGATTGTTCTAGTACCTATTTACGTACCTATTCACATCCCAAAAACCTAAGAGCTTAGAGACATGAGACATCCGTATTTTTTTTTTTATTTGAATGATTTACTTATAATTGTCAGTTGTCGTAATATTTGATACTTCGACAACTTTATTTATATTAATATCTCCAAATATAGCTTACCAGTTTTATTTTTTCGAAGAAATAAATTTAAAATATACCTACTTATATTAAAATAAGATGTGAAAACGTTATAAAAAATGGTGTACCATTTTACAAATAGTGTATTTGATTTTGAACAAACAAAAATCGTGATATTTTGATAGATAAGCATGTGACAGTATGAGACAAACAAAGTTTCGGTAAATACCATACAGGACGAAGATTCACTATAATTTAATAGGTAGTATTAACATTAAGTATTATTAAATAAATATAAATACATCAAAATGTAGATTGACTGTGCGGTGTACACTGTACCTACTATAAAATTTAATATTGACTATGTGGATTTTATAGTTTTAGATTATTTAATATATAATATTATAATTTACTAACTACTCATTATTATTAAATTTAGCACAACGGAAACCCGAAATTGTAATATACGCCCACGAAGTTTTAACATGGATTATTTACATTGAATCAAATGTATAAATAACCGTTAAAAAAGTTAAATTATATCTTTACAAATTATAAATAGTAACAAGGCTATCTAAAATAATATGTAAATTGGTCACACATATTAGAGCTGTTAATTATGTCGGTCTAACATTTTCACTTAAGTACGGTCAAGAGTTATGAATATAGGTTGGATTATTTTTTACGATAAAATAATCGTAATAATAACAGAATCCAATATTTTATTATAAAATATACAACTCAATTCTATGAACAAACCATGGTATATATTACAATAATATAATAGTCTATTATAATTGTACTATGTGTAAAGATTTACTGGGATTTACTATTGATGAGTCTTGAAATCAGACGAAACGGTAGTAAGAAAAAAAACCACCAAGAAAAAATTGTGTAAAAAATAAAAAATTTTCTAGTATGTTTAATTCGAGGTTTAATTAGATACCATCCTACAAAGTACAAAATATATCCTTCGTAACAAAATTTACAATATTAATTTTATTGGTATTACAAATCTATAGTATTGTGAAATTTACCTACTTCGAATCAATTACACTCTAGAGTGGAGATAAATGTGCGAGACTGAACGTATTTTATATAACAGTTTATATCTTAACCTTAGAAATGGTTTAACAGGACACTACCCATGCATTTGTTGTCTCCGTCGTATACCTAGACGTACGACACAGAAATTTTTCGTTCACTAGTTTCAATAGTGTGCCGTTAGTATTGATATTAGAGTGAATTTACCTACTATACAACTTTTAGTTAAGAACATTATCTGTGCTTGAGCATTAGCGATTTTTCAATATTTTCATTCTGAAGCAAGATATTGGTATGTGAAATATCAAAAATTAAAATATCGAATAAAAGCCAACGCTTAAGCACAGATAATGTTCTTATCTAAAAATATGAAAAATCCTTAGTGTCCTACTGTCCTAAGACGGAGACAACAAAAGTATGGATACCATCTTCTTAAGGTATTTTCTCAGAAAAATTCCAATTGATGTCATAAATTGAATATAAATACCATACTAAACCTATTGTAGATGATAAACCATGAACAACATCTTGAAATCAATTGAATTTATGTCTTTAGGTTGTATGTATATATATAATATCCTGATTATAGGCGCAAATAGAGCCGGGGCTTTAGGGGCCAAGTCCCCCAAACATCTACTAAATTTTGCTTTAAGCTTATATAATTTTATAAAAGTAAAGCTTTAGCCTCCCCCCCTCCCAAACGCTATTTGAACCTTTGAAGGATTGTTTTCTTTCAAATAGAAAATGATTAAAAACCTACTCATTATTAGTTTAATAACAGTTTTAAAAAATAAAAACTAAAAGTTTAAATTTCAATGTCTTACATAGGTAAAGTTACGACTTAGACAGGTCTTATACAGGTACAGGGCGACTATATTCTACCATAAAATGTTTCACTTTTTTTAGTCATTACTTATTATTCACTTCCTATATTTTTTGAGATATTTTTCATTAAATTATTTTAGTTTAATTAAAAATAATAAGGCAACTATACTGCTACCTATGGGAAAAATACTAACGTTAATAATACGTTAGATTGATAACATTATTTGTTTTATAATATTATGTATAAATTATATTATGAAATAATAAATTAAAACCTTTACTGGCTTCACCTAATCATTACCTAAAATAAGAAACTTATTTATCACAGAAAAAACATGTATTCAATTCCAGCTTATCAAAACACAATTCAAATAAGTAGTTGGTACCGGGATAGGTATACCTAAAACTCGAGCTAAAACTAGATTGGCATATATTATAATGGTTCAGGTGAACGTAAATTAAAAACATTAATTCGAAGAACGTAATTAATAATATAGAACACAACTCAAGGTATATCATTAAACATAACCTATCATAATATACAGATATAAATTATAATTATCTTTAAGGTTTACTCAAAAACAATCAGTAATTTTGTAATACATAATACTTTATATATTGAATATAACGAATTTTTTAGGTCGTTAAATGAAAAAATATCTTTTAATTTGATCGCACCTTTCAAATATGTTTGAAAACCACTATAATAATAATATAAAAACTAATGCGTGTTTTTAAAAACATTTTACATTAAGCTAATCAATTAATATACTTATTGTTATATTTAATAGGAGTACAATTTTTATAAATTTACTGAGCGAAAATAGTTTTTTAAGTTTGAATTACGCGAGGAATTACGTAAGTAGGTTTATTTACAGCCGATGCCTATAACTATTGCATTTTTAAAAACCGTTTTACACAACCACCAGCTGCATAACACCATAAAGGGTAACTGTAAACCATGAATCTAGATACAAAAAGTTTTGAAAATTACGAAACTAATAAAGAAATAATGTAAACATAAAACTAACTAAATCTAATTGTTATCGGGAACCCGCAAAAAAATTTATAGGTACCTACTAAAATTCGTATCGTTAATAACATATTTAAGTGGCCTGGTGTGCTACGGTAGTTGGCCTCGGTCACAAACGTGTTCTCAGTCAAGAATCAGCCGTTTTCGCTAGTTCCCGGATGGGTGACCACCCGGGTTTTAGTGACAAATCCTTGCCACATATTATACACGTGCTCTCACCAACTGTACTCTCCCCCTCAAGCATTAACTCAATAAAAAATATATATATAATATTTTATTTTATAATTTTATGATCGGTATTAAGTTATATTGCTTGAAATATAATATTATAGGTAATCCACTAATTTTAAGAATACCGGAAAATACCAGGTAAAATCCTTCTTATGTAGGTACCTATCTACAAAAATTACTAATTTAACTAAAAAAAAGATTAAAAGTAGGTATCTAGGTAGGTAGTAAGGTAGGTCCCTAACTTCCTGTTTTTGTAAATAGTTTAATAGTGCTGACTTATTGACTTAAGGGGGGTTCACACGACACGGTGTAGTGTGAAGCCCCCTTTAGTATTAATTTAAATGTAAGCTACTATTATTATATATTAATTTATCAGTGCCAATGTCTCATACCGAAGACTTGTTGCATGACACAAGATCACATAACTTCTTACGATACTTAGCCATTAGGGAACATCACTACCTATATATTTATTGGTATCTATTACCTATGTATTAGGTACTAATATAAATTACTTAAATTGATGTTATTATTACTGTTATTACTTGCAGAGTGCAGACGTTACAGATAAGTATGAGTACGAAACTCTTTATTAATAAAATATTCATTGAAATAATAATATAAAAATTTAAATAATAAAAAAATAAGTGAATACAAAAACTGCAGCAGGTAATAATGTACTATAATGTATTATTAAACACCATATATAGGTAATAGGTATATATATTATTACCCATGTTAGAAATCTATTAAATATTGTAACTATATTATGGTAGTTACGTGATAATTACGTGAGATCTCACTTACTAGTATCAACAACCGACACGGAATGTTTAGACCTACACATCATGGTAGTCATGGTACTAAAATATTAGCGAAAAAAATAGAAAGAAATAGACGAAATAGATAAAAATAAAAACACATTTTACAATTATAAATTTTTAAAAAATGCTCATATTTTATATCTACCTATTAAAAAAATTAAGAAATCAATAATCTAAATTTATTATCATCCATGTGTACATCGAGGTGTACATATAAATGTTTATGATAAGATAATTAGGTATATCTAAGTATATTATTATTGAAAATTAGCAATCTAAGTTAAACAACGATTTTAATTACTTTCAAAAGCCTATGCATATTTTAAACATTACAACCGGTAACTATATAGGTTATAGTACTCGTTATAGTACTTGCTGTAACATCGTTATAGGTACCTAAATGTCCTAAATAGTAATAGTAGGTACCTACTATGAATTCGTCAATTCGCAAACGCAATTATTCAAACAACGAGGATTCACCTGAGTAAATAAATAGGGTATACCGTAACGTTTGAACGCTTCGAACTGTTGGTTTTGTGTTAATGCAGGTAAACATACTTGTGTATAGATTATAACGATGTGATGACAATATAGAACATTTTATTGTTCGAAATTTTAAAATGGGTCGTATGGCAAATAACCAAATACTTTAGATAGGTACCTATCTCAATAAAAAAAAAAAAAAAAATTCAGAAAAAGCAATACGGGCTCTATACGCTGCGCAATAGACGATGCCGTCGTCACGATGGTAGTAGGTACAAACTACAGACCGTATACTATTATTATTATTGTTGTTGTTGTTGTTATTATGAGTACCTATTGTCAATTAGTATCACGTTAAAAAAAAAAAAACGTACATATTATTATGTGTGACAATCATGTTGTTGGATATCTACACCTATACCTATAGCGGTACCCACCACGTATTATTACAATTATCATCAGGCATTATTATCGTTGGTAAATTATATATTGGGAAATGGTTGGCCGGGCGAGCTCTCTACCAAGGTTATCATCATCGCCGACGAAAACACGAATCGCACAATAATATTATTTTTATCGTATCCGATAAAACGGTAAAATTTAGATTCTAGTACAGAAAAACCGAGACCAACTGTTTTGTTACGATAAGACTTACGACGGAGAGATAGTAGAGAGGCATCGGAGAGAGCTTTAGAATACCCTGCACGTACGGGAAGTTATATTTTTACACCGCGATGACGCTAACTACAGCGTTCAAAAATATGTTTTTCGATCCGTCTAGAGCAGCTGCCATCCGCCGCATTCGTGTTATCAATGTTATGTAAATTAATATAACGTCATAACCGTTTGTCAGATTCCGCTAAACCGCACGATACCGATTACCCGGTCGTGATCTGGTCGTGGGCAACAACAATAATAAATAGTTTCGGCGAACAGAATATAATAAATCCAGCACGCCGGTTCGATCCGTCCGCTGCGAACGGTCGTTTCCGAAAACCGTGCGAAAATCCACAGCGTCCCGGTTTCCCTGGCGGCGGGGCGCCTCCACCGGCTGTAGGTACTACCTACGACGGCAACAGCCACCAGGTGAGCTACTCGAGGGCGCCTCCGCCGCGCACCGGCCACCACGAGCTCATTTAACCACATGCGGACGACGGACACCTGACCCGAATAATATGTAAAAATAGACGACGGCACGCCGAACTCATTATTATATTATTATATCTACTAAAATTACACGATTTCGTCGTCGTCGTCGTCGTCGTCCGACACGCGCGAGAGACGATAACAATACACGTAATATTATGATTATTATTGTAAGTGTCGCGACAATCGTTACTTTATACGTTCATTATTGTAATGGGTATTATATTTTGTCACGGCGTCGCGTCGTAAATCGGACGCGATTTTCGAAAACAATGGGACGACGGACGGACGCAATTATTGTTTTTGTTTTTTATTTTTTTATAAAACCGCTCTTTATCACGACTACCTATTATAATAATTATTTATTATTGTTCGTCGGTCTGCTTACCTTGGCCATTTTGCCGAGATGTGAAATGCGCGGCGAGGCTATGGTACGCTAACTACGACGACTGCTGCAGGTGTCTCCGCTGCGGGTAACCGCGTTGGAAAACGGCTGAAATCGCGCACATACGAAAAAAAATCCTGTAAACGGCGTGACGGGAACGAGGAAAAAAAAGATCAGCTGTCCCGCCAAATATATCGCGCGACCAGAGAGCCGCGGGAAACTGTTTTTTTTTTTTTTTATATTATATTAAATTCAGATTTGAAAAACTAAACCGGAACACGGGACGGTGGGGAGAGGGCTTCGCGCTATTGTTATGAGTTATGATGACTATCGGAGGTGGCGACGACGGATCACACGGCGACAAACGACGCTGACACTGACGGCGGTGGACTGAGGGCGGTCGCGTACTCGCGTCGTGCCGCGTCCGTCGTCGTCGCAGGAGAGAACGGTAGCGGGGTGGGGCGGGTCGGCGGCGGCGCGCTCGTTGGACGATCAATAAAACGGCGGCGGCGATGTTAGCGCGCGCCGAGCGTATGCGTCTATAATAATAATATACCTTTTCGTATCGTTATTTGGTATAGGATAACATTATTTTTCCCGTTTTTCGCGCAACTCTTCCCGCCAATATAATAATAATAATAACGATCGCAATAGATGGCGCGCCGAACACTATCCGGGCCCAGCGCTCCGGGCGGACAACCGAGGCGTGGGCCGGGTGGCCGACCGGCAGATCCCTTTTTCGCGGACCGCGCTCCGACAAAAATCCTTCGCGGCCAAAAGACACTGGACATCGTAGACAGACGCAATTTACGTACCTGGTATAAATAGCGTGATAAAATTAATACAATATACAGCAATGTCGGAGAAGCTATTTTATTCTGGTAATCGAGTTACGTACATTATTAGTAAAAAAACCTTTCAAGATCGTAACTAAATTATTCAAAAGTTACCTAGGTACCTACTCTTGTTTATGTTCGAAAATATCACTAGGACTCAGTAATAATTATAATATTGACGATACATCCACTAAGCAATATTATGACGATCAACAATATGAATTTATATAAAATGTTTATTTAAAAACCAAAAAAACAAAAATTGTTTAACGAATATTGTACTTAATTTTTTGAATAACACTGCATATTTCAAATTACCACTTATTAAAAATTAAATTTTTTATCAATAACTTACTATTATATAAATGTTACTGTCGAAAATGTGTACCTACTTATATATGATATATTTATATTTATATTATATATTTTGTATCTATATGATATTATCAATATCAATTAAATTGGTAAAAAATTAAGCAACTGGTTTTACTATAAAAAAATTTTGTTACAGTAACTTGTACATTTTAAACTTTAAGACTAGTTTAAGTAACCTACTCTCCAACACTGATAGTGTATTAGGTATATAATATTATGTTATAAAACTGATGGAATCGACAGGGCCTTGTCAAAGTTTTGTACAGACTACAGACATACCTACAGTAAACGTATAATATTATGTCTTATGTCGTATAATATATTATTTTATATAGGAAGGTATTATTTATTTATTCTACAACTATTCCGTCGTATTTCGATTTTTGTCGTCTCGCCAATGTGATTTTACGGTTTACGAGTGTTACAACCACCACGAGATATATACAGACAATACTTACAGACGTGTTATTTTAAATAGGCGCAGTGTAATTGCATGTTATCCTTTATACGATTCCAGTCAATCGTTATTTTACGATTAGATTTCTTCGCACGTTAAGGTGCTGTCATAATCTACATGGGCACATCGACCATCGAATATCTTTGCATAATATAGCATTTAGGAGGTACCTACACTTATTACAATGGCGTACGGATGGTTATGCAAACGACGACGACATAGCATTTTGTTATATTTATGTGTATAACAATGTGATGTGAAAAAAACGCTGGAGAAATGGAAAACATTTAAGGAAAAATAAATTATCCACTAGTTTTCACATAGGTAGTGAGTACGTACCCACTAGATATTATTATTATATTATACGCCACGCGTAAGATGTCCTTCATGTCGATCAATTATTATTGCCAACACACGCGTGCATAATAAAATATCGTATTATAGGTTATATTATATAAATATATAAATATATAATAAATAATAATGTACAAGTAACGAGTAGGTAAACTCGTATAGCAAATATACGATCCTCCTCCATACGATAATATTATGTATTATATTTGGTTTTTATTTTCTCTTCTGAATATTATTATTTATTAGCCAATACTCTACACCATACGAGCATGATAATAATATCGCGTCGTTTTTTTTCCACTACGTTGGACAAAAAATATAATAATAATAATAATAATAATATTACTATAATTTTTCAAATTACTATTATTTCACTATTCGAAACATTATGTCAGTTACTGTGATACCAATGCAAGAGTGTTCCCAAATGTTCCAGACTAGCCCAATAAATAAATTAAAAATTAACGAGAGTACTTTGGGGATTTCAATTTTTTTTTATTTCCCAGTAGTATTACGAAAAATCATTAAAAAAAAAAAAACTACAGAAAGATACCAAATTCTATGTAGGTAGTACCTAGATAAAAAATCGAACGAGTAGTATTAAAACTTAAAAGTTATTAAAATGATTATACTAATGACAGTAGTCCTGATAAATGGTTTTAGAAGAATATAAAAAGGAGTAATATTGCAGGGTTTAGTATTTATTATAATATTTTATACTTAGACCATTTTTACTAAGTACCTATATAATATTGTTGATAGATAACTATTAATTACTACGATTTTCAAATCACCGTAGCCCCTATAATATTATCTTCATAATATACCGCAATAATGACATATATAAAAATCTAAGTATTTAAAAATCCGAAAGGGGATCGTTTTTAAGGAGTTTACTAAAGGCAATTTCCTACGTGATGCATCCGGGTCGTGTAAATGTGTGCTTAGTAATTGATAATAAAATAATTATTTATTCGTACGACTGTGTGTAAAGGAAATAGCAATGCACTCCCGCACGTGCATGCACAATATGTCAATAACGCTCTACCACTTCCGAGTATTAATTATTTTATGTTTTTCATCAAAATTATCAATTTCTGAAACATTTTGACTTCTAACATTTCTGAAAACACATTTGAATTCGTCATGGAATTTACTCGAAAACGATTATCTTGTTATTATTATTAAATTAATTTTTTCACTTCAATATTATTGACAATATTTAAAACGTGTTAACGTATTTTTGAAAAGTGGGTAAGTAGTTTTCAAGTAAACGCCATCATGACAAATTCAAAAATGTTCAGAAAGCTTTATCTGATGACGAGGATAGTCGGTATGAATGGCATAAGATGGGTCTATTTGTTAAAAAAAACACATTAAATGGAATCGAGTCCCCTTAAGTTTACTTTAAATTTTAAAAATCAAAATTTAAATAAATAAATTATTAAAGAAAAGAAAAGAGGTGAGCATAATATTAGAGAATCACCCTGTACCTACCTATATAATATTATGATAGAATATACATTAGGTACATTATATCTGTGTTCACGGAGACCGGAGTCGTCGAATATGCATTACATTGTATACTATTATACTGCAGGGAACGGCATCCACTCAGGATTTCGAATTATCGTATTAACGCGTATTATCTAAATAGAAAAAAATAATTTAACTTTAGGTAACATTATGTGCATTTAAAAAAAAATGTTTAAAATATTATTATTATTCCGTTTTTAAAAATACTGCATTGTGTTGGGGAACAAAAAAAGTTGTACGTAAAAGTAATTTTAGTCGTTTGGATTAATGTACTATTATAATACATTTATTATTTAGCCATTATGAAGTTGATGGATTTTATGAAAAAAAACATTAAATATAAATACAATATCTAAGTTCATTACTCATTAGTATTATATTATTTCCCTTCAAGGCTTCTTCATTATATTTTATGACAAGTGACATTATACGCTATCCCCAAAAATAACATTTAAATGTCCTTTAAAGTTATATTTTGATTAATAGTGCTTAAGTTTGGTACATACTTAAAGTTAAAATAATATTATTAAAAAAAATAATATTTAATACAGGATGATTCTTTCTTAACATTAAAATAATATTGTCGCATTTTCTCAAAATGTAGGTACCTATTAAAATGTTTTGAAAATATTATTCTTATATATACTATATATACTTTAAACAGATTACAAAACAACATTGATATTTTTACTTTTTTCACCATTTTGTATCTATACGGATACACATGTATATCAAATTGTATGCACGTGGGTCTTGTAAATGTGCAATGTGTGTAGAAAGTGATTTTTCAGGAATCTTATCGCGTTATTAGGTCCATCGGTAAGATTGACAAAAGATTATTACATTTTATTGAAATAATAATTGTCTGATTGCAATGTCCTTAATTTCATATTCCTAGGAAATAATGTTTTTCTAATAATGTTGATACATAAAAATCGAATTTCAAACGAATAAGGTTAAAGAAGTATTATAGTTAAGAAGTTAAGTATTAAAGAAGTTTATATAAACGGACTATAATAGTAGACCAATATTTTACGGAGTACCCCTGTGCCACTTCAGTATGGTATAATTTTATTTAAAAAAATGTTTTTTTTAAATTAAATTAAATTAAATTATGTAAAAAAAGTATTTTCTAAAATTAATGTTAAAACTTTTTGAGATAATGAACATCTACAGTTAAAAAAATAACTCGATCAGTACCTATATAATATAATCAATAATCATTAATAAATGTAGGATAAAAATATTTTATAATAGATACCTAATGTAGTAACGTTTAAATATTAAAAAAAAAGTATATCGATCATCATATTGTACGTAATTACAGTATAGTTATACCAATTGATTGTTGTTTGCTCTTGACAATCGATTGACCCTTGATTAACCAATAATACTAATATTATTAGTAATGTATTATATTATAATGGTATACTGCATGTATAATAATACATAAGTATCATATATATATATATAATTTTTTTTTTACTATCAGATAAAAATTAAAAAATTATTATAATTTATTCATACACAAAATATGTTTTTAAATATTTAAATGTGTTTACATCTTATAATATGTATATGTCATTATAAAAATGTTATCTGTTGAACATTTGACTTTAAATTCATTTAAATATATACTTTAGTGCGTGTAAACATAAAATTATGATCTGCAGCTGTCCTGTAACTATCCACAGCTTTCACTTACGATACGGCAGTATAATTTAATAATTTTATATTACGATTTCCGTATAGCTATAATACTATATATATTATTAAGCTTTTGATGTAGGTACCTATAGGTATCATTGAATTATTGACTGTTATGCCTTATGCGTGTTTCGACTCTTTTAATCGAAATAAAATCGATTTCATAGTAATATTTAAAATGATAGTAATATAGTATGATACTAGGTATCAGTGAATTATATGGTTTATTTATATTTTATGTGCAATTTATTTCCTATAACAGGTTACCAAAAATTGTTACTATTTACTACACGTTCACTATAATATAGTTAATATATTTTGTACACATTAGTGGAATTTACTATAATGACATATTTTTTTTTTTATTAGAAAACAAATAGTTACAACCTGTAATAAATTTATACAATAGGTAATAAGGGGGGAGGGGTACAAGTATACGCAGGACTGGATGGCTTGATAGAAGGGGGGTCCAATGACCCTACTTCATAATTGTATGCGGTTATTTTATTTTTATTTTTATTATTTTTTAATGTTAAGGAGGTCCCTGGGCCAATTCAATTTAAGACGATGGGGTAATGACATATTATTATATTAATATAATAACAGAATGTTCATAGTCACTACCTATTGGCAGGTACCTACGTCATTATATAATAATATTATATTATAAACAAATAGGTAGGTACTTCGTATTTTGTTAATTGTATTTATATTGTTGACTTTCAACTGTATAATGGTCCAATAAGGAGACTTTAGAAAACTTAGCTCCGAGCATAAAATTATCCCCTCCAACTAGGATATAAGACAAAACAAAATAATATAATAGTATACAATATTGAATATTCTATAAATATGCTTATATTTGAGTGTGTTGTGTATAATCGTGTTAACCATAGATATTAATATATTATAACAATTATTCAGAACTAAATTTGGCATTGGTTTTGTAATATCTTTATATTATTTCAAATTTGCATTAGTATAAACATGTGGTAAGTAATGTTTATATATAAACACGTTTACATAAAATAATTAATAAATACCTAAACTCTGAAATAATGAACGGAATTTTAGCGGTTACTCAATCATTAGGGTTGTCGTTTACGATATTTACAATTATTTAGATGAAATCTATTAAGTATTGATTAATAAATCAGAAAAATAACTAATATTGTTTCACTGTTTTCGATACTATCTGTCTGTCTCTTGAGTGGAGATATAATATTATATTAAACATGGATGTCGATTGGCCGAGATGCGATGTTCATTATAATGTGTTTAGTAATCAACAATAACAACTTGAAAAGAAAATGGGGAAATTAGGTAACCACTCTGCTGTACAGTATAGGACAGTGTCGAGTGTATTTCCTCATTAAGTAAGTCACTGTAAAGTAGATATGTGATTGAATACGAAAAACGATACTGAACGAAGACTCATCAGGTCTGCTCCTTCTATATCATTAGACACTATGTATATTTTATGATATATGTATACTACTATTATATACGTAGAAATGTATTTTACTATTAGTAATATGATGGCTGATTTAATTTTGTCAAAATCATTGCATTTATTATATTTAATTATTATAATAGGTATGGTATGTATATATTTATATCGTACTCATATTATTATTATCTTTTGAGTTAATACCGACTTACCTCTGAATAGGAGTGAATAGGTTCGTGGTATATATGTATTATAGACAATAACTCAAAAGTTTAAAGGAATCTAAATGTTTTGAAAATGTCAGTAAAATAAAATAATATACTTACGTAAAAGTTTCAAGACCCCACGAATAATATCTTTAAATTACCTACTACTAAATTCTTCGTTTAAGTATCAATTGTTATAGGAAAAATCGTACCACTCCTCCTCGGTCAATCACCAGTTTCAATACACTATTTTTTTGTTTTTAGAAGACCACACACGTCACACAGCATAGTCAACACACTACGACATACGATTGTAATGCAAATCAATTAACGATAAGTAATAAAAACAATTTTTGGGGGTGGGGGAAGGAAAACAATGAATATATTTATCAATAATAGTCATCGCCAAGCCAGGAAAATAATTTTAAAATTAATTTCGTAAGCCAATCAAATAATAAATTAACATGACTATTTTATCATTTATCTATATAATATTGTTTTTCTACTAGAAATGTTTAGTGATAAACAATTTGTGCACATAAATTATTAAAGTTTGATTTCGGTATAAATTACAGTTCCGAAATACTTTGTCAGGACAACGGGACGTCGGGACGCTATATTCAAAACTGGGACAGTCCCGGCCAACCCGGGACCTATAGCAGCCCTATGGCTTATAATAATATATTTAATATTTGATACGTTTTTTGGTTTCAGATTAAACTCGTCTGAGAATCTTGTATTAAATTGTCAAGCTTTTTTATAAAAAAAAATATCAAAATTTAAACATAAAACTTTTATAAATAATTTAAAATGTTGAAATTATTAACACATTTTGGTGAAAATGTCAATTATCTGAGGTTATTCATTTTTAAATTACTACAAAGATCAAGATAAGAAAACCTATTTTGTAAAAACTGCTTTAGCGTAATGATCCCGTTTCCCCTTATTTTTTTTTTGTTTTTCTCAATTATTAAAAAAGTATTGGGAAAATGTTTACAAAAAAAAATAACACACATCGTTGTAAAATCAGCACATTATTCATTGCTCCTTTCAGGAACTAAAAATAAAATATTAATTTTGTATAATAGTTCTTAATTAGTTTTAATCCATCAATGTAGACATGTATCAAAATAAATCATACATTTATTACCCATTAATAATTATTAATATCAAAGAATAAATACATAGAATTAAAAATAATAAATGTTTACATTTATTTGAAATTGAAACGATAATAAGGTATGGATTAATATATACATAATATTATATAGGTAATAGTATGTATTTAATGATGCAAAATATAATATGTACATAATATTATTAAGTATTTATTTATTTAAATAAATAATGCGTTTTAATAGATATTTTATTACCGATAATATTCCCCCTGATTCTTTGCTAACGATTTACGTCACGCACGAAATGTTTGCCTACTCGAGTTCCTTATTGGTGTTAAAATAATTTGTTTTTCTTATGATTGACGAGACAGCGCCTTGCGCGTGTATATCTGGGATTAAAACTTTTAAATTAAGCTTTCGACTAAATAAAATAATTAACCATAAATATAAAGTACGTTTGATACTTTTTGTTTCTCAATTACACTTTTTGGGATCAATAGAAAGTAATAATTGAAATATTTGTTACTACCTACTTAATACTTATTAAATAATATATATCCGAAACTGCTAATATTGAATTTATTCAATTCTTGTTACATTTTAGAAGTACATATATATTATGTAATAGATTATAAAACAATTGATTTCTTATCCTAAATTTTATTTTATAACGTTTAGACGATCTTCAGATGTAAGTATAATAAGCAGTATTAACAAATATTTTATGTTTTTAGATTTATTTAGTAAGTATTGTATTTTGTGATTCATCTGCATAATTTAATATTCGACTGTAACCGTAAATATAGCTACATTAATAAATATAATTATCAACGGAGTATTTTAACATTAGAAAATGTTTGCTCATCCGAGATAAACCGGAGTATTTAATATAATATTTATACAAGAATAAAATATAATAATATGTATGGCGATAAACAACAAAATTACTTATATTTTTGGTAAAGCTACACAGACATCACCGCTTTGGCGTATTTGGTCGTAACCTATATTAAGTCTTACCTACTTAAGAGTTTCGACTTATCATTAATTTTAACGCTGAGCGGAGGAGAAAACCACTCGAGTGTCCTAGGGTATAGAGCTCGTGATCTTTGCATTATTTCGCAGAGGTATAGTACGATATTATCATAATATATCAATTACTGCTTTTACACGACTTAATCGTCAAAGTCGATGTCGTAGTTTCGCAGTGTCAACGTTGCCAAATATGATATCGTGTGTTGTTACTGCTGTTGTTGTTTCGCTGTCGTCGTAATTTATGGTTTTTCTATCCGTATATATTAGAATATACTTAAGCCGAGTCCCTCGGGGTAATCACGTCTGTACGAAATATTGTTATAGCAATGAAAGTGTAATAAAATACTGAACCATTAGGCCGCGGGCTATTAAGTTATTACGGGGTAACTTTTGGTCGACGCAAAACAAATTAAAAACTGTATGTCCGGAGATCTGACAGATACTGCACGTGCAAACGCATAATTGTTTCGATTCGGATACAGCCGACCGCTGTCGGGTGTGTGATGTGTATAGGAACAATGTTATACTTGCGATGAAAATAATATAATCGTTTTCACACGATTTGAATAATAATAAAAGTTTTATTTTGAATAATCGCGTACTGCAGCGACAATCATGGTCGAAACACGACACGAGTCTGATTCGTATTCGATTCGGATGGATTAAATATCATAAACATAGGAATATAATAATATTACGGTCTGTTGTACACACAAACAAACCAATTATTAATAAACGTACACATATTTTGGCGGGTTCATAATAATATCATGACTTTTGTTCGCCAGTTTCTTGCAGTTCAACATCCATCGCGTCGCTCGGTGTCGTCAAAACAGATAGATCTGAATACGAATGCATTTTCTTAAACGCCTGAGAACAAAATATACGTGGTAACTGGTCAGCGATAGATATTACACATTGTATAATATAATATTATGTTTTTTCATTATTATAATAATACGGTGATATTATAAAAAAATATATTATGATTTAAACGTTTATAAGACACCACGGTAAATAATCTTCTCTCAATTTTGGGGCGGGAGGACACTGTGAACTGCAGTAAAGCTTATTTGTATCACAGCAGACGTGTACCACCCACAGGACATAACTAGTGGGTGTATTAGCTTTTGAGTTGAAAGCGGAATGATTTTTTTATCGAAACATTTTTATTTGAAAGTCTATAATACAACTAGCGTACGATCCGGAACATCCCCAAAAATATCGTTTTTGTTAATTTTAATACCAAATCATCGGTTGACGATTGCAGACTTGCAGATGTCATTGTACTTATTTACAAAAGAAATTCTCGTATGTTTATGAAGTACGTAGATACACTTATTGTTTATTATATTATTTAATAGTATATAATTATTTTATACTAATAACTCTAATATAAGAATGTTTTTTTATAGATATGTATTAATATATTTTTTTGACAAATGTGCCCCCCACCTACTAACAAATCCTAGACCCACCATTGTAATTGAGTATATTATTAATTATTATTACGCAATGTAATGCTTTTACCTGCGATTTGTTCATACTCTCCACGGCTCCGTAAGTGGGGTTGTCGAACGAAGTCTTACGCTGCAATCGGACGTCTTCGTCGATCAGTTCCACAGCTTCGTTAGCATCGTTTTTGAATTTGACGAATACAGCACCAGCACTGGACCCGGAGCCAGACAATAGTGATTTCCTGTCCAAGAAAAGACGATTGTTTGTCATTACAGTTTATAGTACTTATATTATTAGATTACAGATTATAGATATATTATACAGGGTGATTATTTTAAAATAAAAATAGTTATTATCCAAGAAAACACAATTTAATTTTTATTTTAACACCAAATACCTGCTGGTATTATGTAGACAAACGCGTAAAACAGAATGTGTTCTTAAAAAATCAAAACATTTTTCGTATTTTATAAGATATTTCTTGGATTACGCTTGAAATTATTCTATAAATAATCCTGTACATATACGCACAATGCATATTTATACACTTTATAAACCATTAAGCCGGCTTTTCTCGACCTTTGTGATTTATATTTATGACCCAATATTTACCAGATTTTTATAGCGACTATGTGGCGCCGAACCGTTTCAAAGCAAGCGGGAAGTATATATATATACATATGACACAAGTCAGTAAACGCACACCCACTCACAACCCACACCCACCAGTCATCATTCTCTGTCTCATCTGATAGTACAGCAGTATGCTTGCAAGTGTTATTTGACGATAAGAAAAAATCCTAACTTTTTTTACGATGATCCAAAAAATCAATTTAATCGACAGGAGCTAAAGTGTCACTAAAAACTGCCTATGGTATATCAGTGTACCTGTTATGATATAGTATGTGTTATTCACTCCATTGATTCAAATTGCCCCTCCTTCACACACTCAGACGATAAAAGTTTCCAATCGACACTCGTATACGACCAAGGCCTACCATGATTCGATTGCCGATCGTTTTCAACACAGGAAATCATAATATATGACAGACATAATGTAAATTCAATGTGCGTATAGTAACTAAAGTATCATTGTCGTGTGTGACTATGTACAGTCTGTTTTACTGTAGTTAAGGTAATAAAAAAGAGACCGGATACCAACCAGTATAGTCGACAAATATCCAATATTCGTCATCACACAAAACATGAACATTTTTATCTTCAATTATTGATCGTATATGCGATAAAGCTATACGTTTTTATTAAGTTTACTGAGATCGGTCATCTGATTTCAATGATTTTCTTTTTCCAATAATTCCAATATCAAGAATAACCAAAGTTTATATTAATTCTTAAAATCAAATTAAAGTAGAATAAATAAGAGTAAAATTTTGAAAAATTTATATCAATATGTTTCAGATTTCTCATCGCATCACTTGCTGTATCAGTATAGTACGATGGATAAAATACACGTACCTATGTTTTTGTTGAAAAAAACAATCGAGTAATATCTAACCGTATAAATTCGATAGTTCCAAACATTTTCCGAAGCGTTAAAAAAAAAAATACATATAATATCAGGTATGTACATTGTACATCCCGCCATCCGTATCCGGTAGGCACGTCATAAAGTCGTATCGATAAAACTGAATATATTGAATTTTTTTTACTATCACAATACATGACATTTGAAACCGTGAATTGAATACGATATAATAATATACACGTTAGCGATCCATACAAAGGTATCCCGAAGTCCGAGAGACGCCGCCGACCATAAACCTGCGAAGTAGGTATTTTTTAATAGGACGCGCCACTATGGAACCTATACTTGTTCGTGTTATTATTCCGACACAAACGGCACGACCGTTTACGGGTTTTCATTGATAGTTTGTCCATTAAAAATCATTGGTATTTGACATAAATACACAATAATATTATAATATACGATCGTGTCTTACCAGTCGTTGTTGTAGTATAACATAATTGCCAACATGCTGCAAAATATGACGATGCATGTGGCCAGGGCTATTTGGCCGTACGTCATACCGTCCGCGTCGTAAGCCAGTCCCGAGTTGAAAATTTTCACGTCTGTCACGCCCTGATCTGCGAAAAATAATACGCAATCGTCAGTGAGTAAACACGACAAGCATCACTAAAAAGTTAGGTCGATCTCGGATCGTGGTTTTTTTTTGTAAAGCGATCGTTAGAAAAAAAACACACAAGTTATATGAACACTGTAGCTAGGTTCGGTACCTAAATCATATTATATATAGGCTATATATGCACACTATTATACGCCCCAAAGGTCACCCTAGAAGATTATCTTGGTCACAAATCAACTGTTAAATTTGGTTAGTTAAACTGTTATTTGTGACACATTTTTGACACAAGTTTGAAATAGAAATAACATTTTTGGGCAATTCAATTTTTCATACTACTTGTTATTTTTTTATTCTTATTTTATTGAAAAATTATTTAAATAATTTAACAAAATATATATTAAATATATAACGATTGAGAAAAAAAGACTCAAGTATTAGGGAAGTTAAAAGTTTTGTTTTTTCGAGAATAATAGCAGACAATAATATTAGTAATACTGTATTAGCAAAAAAAATATTACACGTCTATATAAATTAAATCTTGAAAAATTTGTTGATAGACTAATTTTAGATTGTACACTGAAAGCTTCACTAAATACAATATAATATTGAATGTAGTTAGATTAATAATTTATCTACCCACTATAATAAGTACCTAGGTAGATTTATTTTTATGGATTGTCGTACATAGTAGCGTGGCGAACTTCATTAACTTATGAGACACAATAATTTATATCAGTAATTATTATAGACACTATTATATATAAATAATTACGTATTTACGTAAATGGTAACTGAGTAGAATGATCGGCTTAGTCTTAGTGTGTACTTAATAAATTATTTACTATATGTGAAATGCCCCTTGTCTCCAGGACACCCACCACCCTTTAAGCTGAGGCACGTGCCTCAATAAAGTCCTCCGTCACGCCACTGGTCGTACAACGATTTGCAATTTGCATTACAACAAGATTGATTTCGACAAATTATACGACCCGTAAAGTTTTTTGCTAACATATAATAACTATATGATGTAATTTATTATTCTCAAAATATCAAATACTTAAATGGTTCTAATTTGGTAATTTTAACTTGATTTTAATAAAAATATTTGATTATTTAAAAAAAATTAATAACTATTTTGAAAATTTAGAAAAATAGTTTTGTAGTGAGTCCAGGGCACTAGTGACTAATGTCATAGACAAAATAGGAGGATAGTACTAAATGACATGTATAAATGTGGTACTTATTCAAATCGAAAAAATTCCACTGTAAAAGCTGTTTATGGTAGTGTGAAAACGGTTGCCCCATATGGGTGGTAAATGTGAGATAATAATATTATGCAATATAAAAAAAAAACACAAAATAAGACGTATCTTTTATGGTGTAAAATATTTGGTATTCAAGAGATGCGGTGGCATTTTATAAATTTTAATAATCTTTTAGTTCCAATGTCATAGACAGTTTTTTGAACACCGGCGCCTGTGTTTTGACGTCATATTGTAGATAATATTATAAATGCAGATTTGGTCCACGGTTTTTCACCACGTTCGTTCTCGTATACTCATCACGCCCAGCTTCATAACCTTCAAAAGTGACGTAACTATATTTGGATAAACTCTACTGAAAGTTAATAATTATACTTTTATGTCAGAACTTTAAACAGCGAGAGCGGAAAACCGATGGCTTAATTTTTCATCCAAACCAAAAGAACACTATACAAAATCATATTTCAATAATATCATAAATAGGAAAAAAGTGATTGATTATTGAGTGTTTATTTAATAATTGTAAACATAGTTGGACATTGTTCTGCCGGACATTGTACATACATAATATTATATTGAATTTATATATCAACATTTTAGATTCTGAGCGGAGCAACGAATGAGTATCGATTTTACAATCATGTGTTTTTCTTTTTGTTTGCCATTACCTTTGGCGGCAGTACAAATATTTAGATTTCTAGAACAGCATATTTTCTGATAGGAAACTGAATCTAGTTTGTTCTTTGGGAGGTCATAAGTAAAAAATTCCCAATAGTTTTCAAAAGCGTCAGAAAAACAAACATAAAATTAAATTGTATTAAATTAATAACAATCGATTTTATTTTTGGTATAATTCTAAAAAAAATAACCGTAGATAAATAAAAATAATATGTTCATCACGTGTTTATTTTGGCATTTTTCATACAACATGGCATTTTCAATTTTGATTCTTTTTGAGCTATTTTTTTTATAGGCATAAGAAAATTTCGATTTTTATTACTTTTTTTTTCAACTATTGTCAATAAAAAACGTCTAGCTCAAAATTAGTTTATAACCTTCTGTAACCTTATAACCTACTGTAAAATAAATTAGTATTATCACAATAATATCATAAAATATACTTAATAATATTATAGGTTGGCAGACCGTCATCATTCAAATTCGTTTTTCGTATTCAATGATTTTACATCATTGAATTCAATTTAACACGTCCATTACATACCGGCTCCTCTAGACATCTAATGTACAGCAGAGTGACTTCTCCGGTTTTTCATAATTATATTTTTCAATATTATTATTATTATAGTTATTATAGTACAAAAAACAATTAATTATTATCAATCAATGAATTACGAGATGAATTATGTCTGAGTTTTTGGCAATTGAATACCTAGTTTGAAAGTTTGATTATATCTTACCAAATAATTAAATTACATTATAGATGCTTGTACTTGAATCGTGATATTTATCATGCTTTTTTTTTTAAATTGTGATGACATATCTATAAGTACATTATTATTATAAGAATATCAATTATAATTAACTACTTACAAGCAATTAGCTGCGAGTGTATGGTCTTGGCTATTTCATTTATTTCGTCCACATATTTTGTGTTACTCGCCATTACGACTTGTACTTTTCCGTTCAACAGTTTACTCATGTAATAAGAAAGTTGATATTTTTCAAACGTCGGTTTTAATTTGGGCATGTCATTTTCGAATTCTTTGCTGAATTGTTCGATTGTGAAATTATTTGGGTTGTAATTAATTAAAAAATAAGCTCCTAGAATCAAACCACACAATAATGAACATATAGTTTTTTAGAACAGCGCTGATTGATTACTATTGCTATACATTTACGAGGCACATATTTTAAAGGTAAACACTTATTTTCTTGAAAAGTACCTACTAACATGTTTGGAAATATTTTTTTTACGTTAAATATAATATCAAGTAAGAAGTTATTACAAAACAATATTTTTGAAAAAATTATACTTTTTTACCTATATTTTTATTGTTATTATATTTTTAATTTAATTTTCTAAAACAAAATTTTTTCTGAGTATTTCATTCAGTATTTTAATGTATATAAATTTAAATTTGAGCGAATAGTTCATATCATAGTTATAACTTACAAGTACCTATTCTAAAATCAAGATTATTTTTCATACACATTAAATATACTTTTCGAGTGTTTACTTTTAAAAGAATCGTCTTGTTTACAAACCTTATGAAATAATATATTATAATATATTCAATGATAGTGTAATATATTGAGGTTAAATTAAATTCACAACTATATATAGAACCGAATAAATGAATATATCACTCTATACACAAAGGGTAATAACGATATATTATTATTGTTTATTAAAAATCTCACCACAGGTCCAACAACAATGGCCAATCGGTTTCACTGGACTTAGGCAGCCCAATTTACTATCGCAGCGTTTTGAAGCCACTTTGCATACTTGGTCGAAAAGTTGTTGAGTGCCGCATTCACATCCTGTATGGACTTCGCAGGACGTCGACGTCAGTGTAATGGATACATCGTTGTCGGGGGAAAAACTCTTCAGTTCTTGATCGCCGACGTCCGACAAAAGAAACTCGTTCAATTCGGTTTGACCGAACGTCTGTAATAATATATTAATATAATACGCGTAGTGTGTACCTATATCATACCTATGTGTGTACAATAGATATCACAAAAATATTGTTTTAAAACAAAAACACAAAACGTTAAATCGCCTATCATTATACTTATATATACCTATTTTACATAAATAATATTTTATTAATACGACCAATGTGCGCGGTTTACGCGAATAAATAACATTACTATAAGTACTGTTCACTGCTTTTATAGTTTATCATAGGTATATACCATGCAATATATACAACATTCATTTTCTTATTACATACATATATTGCCGACAATCCCGAGGGGTTGCAATAACGTCATAGCTACGTAGACATACAGTAAAATCTACATATTGTTCATATATTATGATTTCAATAAATCAGATCATTACTTATAAATTATTGAACAAACTATATGAGCCGCAGAAAATAATATACCTACATTTAGGTGTATCAATTTTACCTCCGTAATAATTACCATGAATAACTAGTTTTATAACAACGAAAAAGGGTACGCCGCGCCGTTAAAACGTCTCAGATATTTTATAAAAGCCATACTTTCTTTTAATATAATCTTGATATTGCACCATATTACGTCAAAATTATTATTAAATATTAAGTCAAGTTTTGTATTTTTGTGCCGGAAAATAATTTCTACAGAGAATTACGCTTGAACTTAAAATGAAAAATATTCTGTTTATTAATATTATGTTGTTCGTATAGTTGTGTGATATTAAATTTGAATACGACGATAAATCATCGCTTCCGATAAACGATTCTGATCAGCGAAACACGGTTAAAGCCGTACACTTCCCCGTATCTCTCCAATCCTCGTGGGTACACAACTTGTCTTGAGTAAAGGGAACCTTCTGAGAAAACTACCACTTCAAAGTTACAAAGTATATATTATACATAGATTTCATATCTATATTTTGATTTCGATGTATATATATATATATATATTATTAAAATATTAGATATAGAGTGACTTATACTATTTACAACAATTGGTTTACTTGCCATGCCTCATGATAGGTGTAACTAAACTAAATACGGCATTCATTATGACGAATGTACAAATTTACTGTCAAGATGTTAAGAGGTCCAATCTGGATTCAAACCATTGAAGGAAGACCCGAGGGCTACAACCAGACATCTCCATTTTTATCAATTTTCCAGGACAAGCGAAAAAAAATTTGGTATCTCATTTACCACCAATGGCAGGAAAAAAATCATTTTGCAATGTCTTTGGAACTAATCAACAGATTTTTCTGATTTATGTACCAAAATATAGATATTTCTTCCTAACCAATTTTTGATAAAAATGGAGATGTGTTGTTGTTGACCTCGGGTCTTCAATTATTAAACCTACGAAAGATGTTTTTTTTATGTTCGTCATAGGTATAATAACGAATTAAATTCAGAAATAAATATGGTATTCTTCTACATGACCTTTAGGTCTGGTTGTAGGGGATCGATGTGTTACATAATATTATATATTCGCATCATTTATGCATCATTTTACATTTATTTTTACATAATTTTCGAAATCATATAGGATCCGTCAATATATTCAAGGTCTTTGTAGGAATTCTTATGGTTAAAATTATGATTTATAGATTCACAATACCGCCTACACCAAATTGATTGACACTGGATTTTATACAGCAAAATGTCATAAATGGTGAAAAAATAATTTGACATATTAGTATGTTACGTATCAATTCACACAATCATACTCCACGTGGTGAATTTTGTAACGAATACCACATGATATTAATTTTTTGATTTAAATCAATATTAGACATAAATAAAAACATTAATAACCATAGGTACTTGGGAGATGGGAAAATAATTTTTAAACTCAAGTTTTTGGCCACTTCACAGATTATGCGTTTATAATAATATGACGTGTTCTGGTATTCATTTTATTATCCATAAATACCGTTTCGGCAGTACCTATCGTACGAATAACGATTGTTATTTTTTAATATTATAAGTAATATTCTCTTAAACGACTACTGCACTCGACTTGAACTCACTTGGTTCCCGAACTTCATTGATCCGATGTTGATCGGAACGTCGGGCACAATGACCGAAAACGAATGGCCGGGGTTGAACACGACGGTATCGTGCACGCACGGTATCCGTTCCACGTGTGGCGTTGCTATGTTAAAATTTTCCATCGACCAGTTGTCCGGATCCACCCATTCCATCGGGGCGTTTTGTTTAAAAGTCACGTCTGAAAAATTTAACAACGACCGAGTGACCGGGTAAAAATTCTGTACCTACGTATTCTGTAGACGTGCCGCAGGACAGATATTTAGCTAAGGGGGCCGCTATTACGATAAAAATAAATATATTCTAATTATTGCATGATAACAAAAGTATTAAGCACGTAGGTAATAATAGTAAACTAAATAATATTATTGAAATACTTGGATCGATATATTTTTATAAAATATCAGGTACTTAAAAGAAACGATTTGTTGAAAATCGGGACATAAGCGAGACGCGTTCGGTGAAAGTCGGTAAATTTTACGGCTCCGATATGATCACGTTATTTAGCAGGACACCAGCTGCTGGAAAATTGGAACTCTAGTCACATTATTCAACAATGACGATAATAATATATTACATTATTCAAGTATTAATTTTATCACATTCAAAACCGCGTAGTTATAAAATGCAAATCCACAAAAACCTATAAATTGTCAGTGGACATATCGGATCTCTATCGTTTTCTCCATAGTCCATAACGACGAATTAAATATTTCACGTTTTATTATTATTATTACTACTTTGTAGAAGGAATTAATAAGTCCCGTCAACATTTTTATAACCCAAGACGTCTAGTGCATATACAAGATATATTTCGCAAGATATTTATGCACATTTGTTATTTTGAGAATATTGCATATTGGAAGTGCATACATTTTTTCTTAAATAATCCCGTTTTAACATATTCTTCGTAATTTAATAATTTATTGGTTCTTTTTATAGGCCATCTGGCAATCGTGATTGGCCTCAGGATTTTTGTTTATTTCTTGTGAATGTTGATTATTATTTGATTTTTTTTTCTGAAAACCAATCTTTTCTTATATTACTGCAATTGTAAATAGCGCTCGTCGATGCAAAAAAATGTGTTGTTACTGATTTTTGATCATGATAATAGTAGGTATCTTTAAATACAAAATAATGTCACGAAAAAAAAAAAATTTTGAACTAATATATTGGAGGAAGCCTGGGCATAGACATTTTAAAGTTATTATTTTAATTAATTTTAGAGCATTGTTGTTTTCTGTCAATTGTCATCCATTTTAATGATAATATACATAAACGATAAACAATTATATACGACACCACATATTATTATACGACAATTAATTAAATACAACGGCATGCATAAATAATTATTAAGTATAAACTATGTTTATGAATGTTGGTTTTAAACTTCATGGTTAAAATAAATTATTACTACATAGTTTAAACTTTTATGCAATATATTATAACAGTAATTTCCCATTCATTATTATACATAGGGAGATTCACTTAGCATGCTCGCCCTCATTTTATCTTTTAATAATGCATTTATTAAAATTCTGATTTTTAGAATATTTAAATACCCACACTGAAAGCCAAAAGGTCATATTTTCAACTTTTAAAATATTTAGATTATTTTTCCCATCGTCCTGTGGCACATACAACATATACAACTTATAAAACGGAATGCAATTTTTTTTGATATAATCAATACTTATTTATAACCAATAATCTATTTCATGTCAAGACAAAAAAATTAAATACATATTATAATATTATGTAACTGAAGGTAACATAAAGATCTGTAAAAATCAACTAGGTAGTTCGAAAATTCAAAATAAAATGTTTAATTCATATAGTCAGTTAATTTATGACAACATAACTATTTAAAGTATCCGTTGTAGTAAGTAGTCACTGATTTTTTTATCAGTTAATTTGTAAATAATATGTCAAGTTTAAATCATGTCGATACGTAAGTATAACTGTAGTTAAAACGAATCGATTAATTATTTTTCTTTGTCTAATCATGCCGTAAAATGTAAACAATGATTTTAAATAAAAATAAAAAATAAATATGCATTCCTTCAATAACTTGCTGAACACAAACGTGTAATTATTTCTGAAACACAACTGTTAGCTAGTACTCATATGTAATAAAAAAGTATAGTGCATATTTAACAAAATGTTTAGGTAGTTATAATTAAAAATGTTTAAAAATCACTATGAACGTGACCCGCAGATTACTACGTACCTATGCGTAGTAGTAAAAGAAACCTCTTAAGTTTATTAAGTTCATATTTGTCTCCATATATTATTATTTTGAGCATTTTCAGTTAAATATATCGTTTGTTAACTATTAATTTACAACTTAACATTCTTATAATGTTGACTCAAACTTCAAAGTTCAAACATCGGATGCCGGAAGCGGTGGTGTTGTAGGAAATAAATTAAAATACAGATAAATCAAAAACGATGATAATACCTAATTTACATATCATGTTGTAAAACTTTGTCTAGGGGAGGGGGGGTCGACTGATGTACAAATGGGAACACAGGGTTCTCGAAATCAAAAGTTGATTACCATAACAATATAATATTATAAGATTATATATAGTCACCCTGTCCCGTGCAACCACCCATCGCTTCGGAAGACGCGGAGATCACTACGCGGGCGTTGGGCTCCAAGATCAGCTGACCGTTGAAGGGCAGCACGACCTCGCACACGTCGACGCCAGCGGCCGGCACCACCACCGGGACCAAGGTGTCCTTCTGGAACACGGCCACGTCCACGGGCGAAGGGACGTGTCCCGCGTCCCAGTTTCGCGGCGCCTCAAAGTCCACGTTGGGCGTCCACTGCTTGGCCACGCCGTCCACGGCGCCGCCTGTAAACAATATTTCAGTAGGGAGGTATTTTGAACAATGCAAATATTATAAATTGTCAATATTATTGCCGTCACGGACCATCGTAAGGTGTCTCGGTTGAGTAGAATTTTAGAAAAAATAAATAAATACATTACGGTCGAAACGTCGTTTAAACGGTTTTTTTTAGAGGATGCGTTATTGTGCTCGGCAGGTGGTTATATGCAATCATTTGGTAACTATTTAGTCTAAAAGTATCCAAAGCGTGTTGTGTAAGTGCTGCAGATAGCGTTGAACGTTGATGACCTATTGACCTGCACTCGAGAATACTTTACGAAAATATGTGTATCAAAAATATTTATTTTTTTTACGTTTTTGCAGAGTTTCGAAACGTTTGGTTCTTTGGAAAATAATCATGTATAACATACTTTTAGCCTTTAGGTGTATCATATTGTGTAACTAGTAAATAAGTTAAAATTTGAATAATTGTATAATAATTGTATTCATATTTATAACAATTTTGACTTAAGATTTTTGATGTGTATATTTTATTGATTTTTACTTTTATACAACTTCTGAGCCCTGTATATTAAAAACAATTATTACTTGACATTTTATGGATTTCGAACTAGACGACATAATAATAATAATATTGATTTACGTGAGCCGATTTATGTCCTACGGAAAAGTGCACGGGAGCGAACCTGAAAACGACATGAGAGCTGCGGCCACGACGATCATCGCCGTCGACGGCATCATAATAATATTATTATGGTCCTTTTTGTGGGTTACGATCGCGACGACAGCAACAGCGACAGCCACAATAAGGGACTGCAACAATATTACAGTACGCGGCTACAACGACGACATAATTTATTTAAAATATTATATAATTATTCAATCGTTGTTATATTTAAGTGCGGGTCGATAATGTATAGTTAATATTATAGTACCGCGGTCAGCTCAAACGCACACTGAACACCATAGATCATTATGGTTTTTTAGCCCGACCAGTTGTGGGTGTCGATCGCGCCCGCAGCAGTAAAAAATATGATAATTCGCAATGTTTAATATTATACACATTACACTTATAGATCTCGCACCACTGCAGTATATACAGAGTGGTTATCGCCATTCGTGCTCGCTCCCATTTGGTTGTTTAAGTCTTAATAGTGCGCATTCGTTCAAATTACGATTAATAAGATTTTTAGATATATAACTGTCATATTGAAGGACCATATTGATATTTTCTAACACTTAGATTTTGTATATTACCATCCTAACAAAAGTGACCTAGTGCGGTACAAACTTTTTTTTAAATGAGAATCACTCTTTTTCCTGTAAATTGTTAATCGAATGATTCATTTGAACATTTTTAAATAGGAATTCAAACGAAAATTTTTTAAATAATTATGTTTTATGTACTTATAGAAATATAGAATATAATATTACATAGTCTTTGACAGTGGCATTACACCAAATATAAAATAGATATAAGATTTAATCTACTACCTTTAGGAACTTACCTACTTATTATGCTCAGACAATTTTAACAAATTATAATAAAATGCTAATTGATTAATATTAATTAATATGGTCTATAATATTTTCAAAAAATTATAGTCGCCACCATATCTTACACACCTACAATATTGTCACGCACCAATATATATATCCTTAGTATATACACAGTAAAATATATAGTACCTATATTTGATAATATGGTCCTCAAGTAGAATGTATATAATATTTCAAAATTTCAAAAATCACAATAATTGTTTCAAATTATTTGAATCAACACAAACGGCAATTTCAATTCAAACCGTTCAAATCGGGGCGAGCATATTGTGTTTGGTGAATCGCGCTGTATGCATTATGAATTATGATAGAATAATAAAATATAAAATATATTATAACATACATTATACTCCCAACAGCGGTCGTCGTGATGTCGGCAAAATATGGCAATGGTAGTAAAATTATGATCGACGTTGAACACATGGCCAAACGTATAGTAGTATTTTAAAAATTAAAATACATGTGTACAATATATAGCAACCTTATAATATTATAATCCTATGCAATTTCTTCAAATTATATATTATTATTATATTATTATATGATATGATTCAAAACAACGATGCACCTACCTCGTCATATAATGGTTCTTCTGAACCCAGGCCATGCCCTCATCCAAGCTGCAGTTCGGTGACATGGGGGAAACGGATGGCTATACGTTATTTCAGTGGACATGCAGTGTACCGTATGCAGTAGATCGTAGCAGTTTTTTCTCTAAATATTGGTGTGCACCCATCAATGGCGTTGTGAACGGTAATTTCAGAGGAAATTGCCTCTAAGATTTTTCTTAAATACAGGGGTGGCCGGCCAGTGGGTGGTAGCCGGTGGGTTCCCTAGTAAAATATCTAATATGATATACTCAATAGGTAGTCAATAATGATCTGAAATATAATTAGTTATATTATATTAACACATTATTTTAATGCATATTAATACTTGGGATATTTGTAACTTGCCTCTGGACAATTTTTAGTTCACCACGCCACTGGCACCCGTCCTAAGACCGTGGTGCAGATAAATAAAAAAAAACTGATAAAGGTCAACGACGCCCCGCCATACACGTTAAACACGAAAATAACTGATGGTTCCATTATTACATTTTTTTTAACAGTTGTTGTTAAAAACTGACTATTACAAGGACTTTACAAATTTAAATCAAAATTCTTTGTAAATACGCGATTTTAAAAATCCTTATTAAATATTGATCTTGGATTTATCAAAATAAATAATAAATCCAAGATTTGAAATTATGCTCAGCTCTGATGACTGATAATTGTCTTAAATCATCGCAATAATATTATTTAACTGTAAATTATTATGTTCTAATTATTTTATGCATTTTGTAGTTACTGTTGGGCGACGTTGTTCTTAAAAATTCAGGTACGACGTTTGATATTCTGATCACGCTGCCGAAGGATAAAATTAATTTTTTCACATAATATAATTATAATTTTTTATTAAACGTTATTTTTCCACACATATACCATAACAATAGCATATCATGCCAGTACGGTATTAAACAATATAATACCTACGTAATAAACAGATGTAGGTACATAGTATAATATTGTTTCAGTGACGTATTAATTTATTTTTTAATAATTTATATTTTATACTATATTATGAATAACACTGCACACTCCATTAAAATATATAATCAAGGCAATAAAATGTTTTTTTTTTTTTTAATCATTTCAAATATGATGACTCAATAATATTTCGCTTTGATATAAAACAAAACGCGAGTTCAATATTGAATCGAGTATTTTTATTATAATATAAATTGTATAACATTATAAATTATAATTTTAAGTTTTATAATCATGTTCAAATAATATGTTTTACATACATTAAATGCACACAGTTATAATATTGATCTTAAAAATACTAACAATGAATTTATCTATTATAACGCGAGGGAGGGGAGGATATTCGAAACATGTTGGATAAATAATAAAATAGCATTATGCGTACCTAACTCTGCGGGTGAGTGAAATGAATACAATGTTATTGAAGTGTATAAAACGACATTCACGTAATATCGATAAAAATAATAAATAATAATAACAACGCTGTTCGGATAAAATAATTAAAACACATAATATTATATAACATTTATAAAGCGGTTTCCGCTTTTCTCCATATAAAATATTTTTAAAACAACAAAAAGGATATTTTTGCCTGAGTCGCAGAAATATTACATAAATATGAATATATAATAATATCGATGATTTTTACGCGATCAGCATTCAACAATATTACTGTTTACTTTTTATATTATAAACAGGTGAATGATTTCAATTATAATTAATAATATAACCATCATGTAGTGGTGAATATACCTTAAATTAAAATAAATTATTATTTCTCTACACGACATGAATACTTAAAATAACAATTAATTCACGCTAAATGTAGATATGATATTATTATTATTATGCATAACATATTATACAGTTGTAAAGAGTGTAATATAGGTATAATTGCTTTTTGGTAACTATTCTAAGGCATACGTATTATGTATACCTATACCTATAAACTATATATTATAATAGTAATAATAATTTTTAAAAGCGACTTATAACATTACTCATACGTTGTTTAATAAATAAATAAATAAGCTAACTATATTATAATAATGATTATACCGATTAACATAATATTACAATAAATCAATAACACATTGTTAATCATACCTTTAAAAAGTACAATTAACTTGTATAATGTTACTTTCTTTTAATCTTTGGTAAATATCTATACGCTAGACAAAACTACTTAATATTATGTTTAATAAATATTATATTACAATATTTAAACTATTATTATATTTTGTATTCGTTAGTTTTGGTAATAACCAGTAAAACACCGAATTGACTATAACACAATAATTAGTTAGTATTATATTATGTAATATATATTATTGTATTAAATAATATGAATTAATATGCGCGTTGCCCGAAAATCGTCTTCATTCTGTTATTATGGAAAATTGTTCAAACTGATTTTAAAAAAATTAAGTGATTTGCGGTTTACACTTACAATGTAATATATTAAATAGTGCATCCGAAATTACCGAGTTAATTACTGGGATTCAAAATTAAGTATTAACGCATGATCACAAATATTATCCGAAAATCGTCTCTTAGCTCTACTACACCGTATAATAGTGTGTCCATTGGGTAATTTAAAATCTTTTTTTTTTTATTTATTTTGATTTATGTGACTTTTTATTCAATCTGTTACAAAATATGAACAATAAGAATAATTGATGACAATGTCATAAAATAGAAAAAATAAAAATAAAAAAGCAGACCGGACGGAGTGTAGAGGCCTCCCAGCGGAGGTAGAATTTAAAATCAGCGACTTGATTTTTTATTTTGGTGTAAGTATTCAGCTATATATAGGTAGAAGTGAAAAATAAAATAGGTATAATTGATTACAATTTTACGTTTGTGTAAATGTGTAATTCGTTTCTAATGTAGGTAATTTTGAAATCCTTTAACCAAGATTTGTCGTTTCGTCCGAGAACTATAGTAAACCGTTGCGCAGTCACACTCAGTTGGATAAGATTTAATTTACGATATTTTTACAATCTCTATTTAGGTGTATAGCGAAATAAAATGCCATATTATATTATAGTAGGCAATAGGAATACCTATCCAAGCGATGTCACCGGAATGTCGTCTTACTACTATACCGAAACAACACCGAGATAATTGTCTACAGAATTGCGGTGGACTATTTTGAAAATAATGCATCTGAATGTTATAGTATACAGGGTGAACTACAAGAACCATGCCCATAAGCCGTTTTACCCTTTAACTGATTACGTAAGAATTGAAGTTATGATTTATGGAATAATACAAACTTTATTTTTTAAATGAGGTCTTCTCTTTTTGTACGGTTGTAATGGTGAAGCAGATGACTTTCATTATAAACAAATATTTGGGAGTATTGAAAACGAAATTAAAACGAGTGGTTTCTAAGATGTATTAACTTTATGAACCCACGATAATATGTGCTATACAGTTTTTTGCGTTTTTATTACATTATAAATGTAAATAGTTAATGCTCATATAACTATATAAAACATAAAATTGATTAATAAATAGATTTTAAAATACATTTGTGAAAATTGTCCGAGCAACGTGTACATCGGAAACTAGACAGTACTTGGTTAAATATTTCATTAATTTTTCTAAATCTTCAGAACTTAATTTGTCATACAATATTCTTATTTAACAATTAACAATATATAATAAATACCTATATAACAACTATGTGAAACCACTTGTTCGAATTTAATTTACGTTACGCCTAAACGTTATTGCAGATACATCATTGATAAATATGGACTAGAGCACATCGCTAAGGGACAGCACTCTTCGACTATATTATATTAAAGAAATAAAATTATTTCGAAAAAGGAAAAAAATTCGGAATTATTCGAATAAAGGACAACATCGGGAAGCGCACAGTCGGTGAACACGACGATAATATTATAATATTAATACGTCGCGTCACGTATACCTATTATATTACGTGCTATACGAGCGTCGGATTTTCCGAAGCCTCCCCTCGGAGCCAATCGAAAAAGGGGGACTCAACTCGACCGTTTTATCGACGAGTACCGCGGTAGTGGTCCCGTTTCCTCCGGCTCGGTTCGTCCGGGGGTTGGTTGCCTATGTGGTTGTGGTCCTGCACCACTGCGGGGGCCGCGGTCAGATCGTCCAACTTGCTGGCCAGTCCGTAAGTCTTGACCTTTGAGTGGCCCTGTATGATGAGGTACATGGGACGGCCGGTGACCGGCGACTGTCTGTAATGCGAGAACAGCGGGTCCGTCACGGCCACCGGTGGCGTGGCCCTAGCGGCCGTGGAAGTGGCCGGTGGCGTCGGCGGCGGCGGCGTCGTCGTCGTAGTCGTGGTCGCCACGGACGGCGGCGGCGGTGGCGGTGGCGGCGTCGACGTCGTCGTCGTCATCATCGTGGTCATCCAGACGACTCCGGTCATCGGGGTGACGGTCGTCGTGACCGTGGTTCGGTCAACTTCGTCGTCCAACAGGGCTTTGATGACCGCCGATTGATGGGACGACGCCGGAACGAGCCGCGTCGGCGCCCGGACCATGGTCGGCGGCGGTTGTTTGCTCTCGGCCACCGCGTTACCCGGTAAGTCCGGGGACGACGATGACGACGACAACGACGACAACGACAACGACTGACGCTGACCGTCCACAGCGGCCGGCCACTGCTGGTACGGCGGCGGAGTGAGCATCGGCAATGGGGTCCTAGGCACGGGCGCGGCCGGGTGCATCGAGTAGTGGTAACCGGCCGCGGACACCGCCTGCAGCGTCTGCAGGTGGTGTTGCATCTGTTGCTGTTGCGCATGGTGGTGATTGTGCGTGTGATGGTGATGGGGCTGCAGTATAATATTATTGTTGGGCGGCGGTCTTTTTATTGCTGCGTAAGACGCGGCCTGCACAGGTTCCCTTTTGGAAAAGTCCGTCAGGAAGAACCGTCGGTTGTAACCGCCGTGAACAGCCTGCGACGGCGGCGTGGTCGGCATCGCCGTGGACACGGACGAGTAATAGTGAGCGCGGTTGGTGGCCGCCGGCGGAGATTTCCAATAGTGCACCCTGTCCAGCACCGGTGGCAGGTAGTCGAACGTCGGGTCGTTCTTGAGCGGGTCGCCTCGGCCCAATGGCGTCCACTCTTCGAAGTCCATCCTCGGCGAGATCACGTTTCGGCCGTCCGTCATCGTCTTCCCGGTGGAAGCTGCTGCAACAGAGCCAACGTAATTGATTTATTATAAAAAATTCAATAAATAAATTCGAATCGCTGTAACGAAATCGATTATTTCTGTCGTATAACGGCCGACGATTAACTTTTGTTTCCGTTTTTTACACCCGTCACACGAAACACTAACATGGTAGGTCGCAAGAAAAATGTATTAATACGATTGTTCGATAAGGTTTGGTGTACAATAATTGTCTAGAGCCATTAAATCATGTTTTAGGGACAATATTAGCTATTATACTACTGTTCCATTAAAAGCTTAGGGAAACCCGTCGGGGGCATAAGTTGTTAAAAGTTGTTTAAGTTGTGTACTATTTCGATTGTAAATACTGTTTATAAAATATGTCGAGGTTCTACTTTGTTAGTGACAAACAATTACTTAGCCAAGTTAAACTTGAGTAAAGTTCTTAGTCTATAAATTTGTCTACCCCTTACTTTTTAGTTATTATTATTTATTATGTACCGTTGTTGGTCGTGGCGTATATCAGAATGGTATAAGTTTTGATATAAAAATATTATTTTTATTGATTTATTATTCCATACATTGATTTTTTTTATTTAAATAATAATATTTAACTGTTGAATCTGTATATGTACAACAGTGTGATGATGACTAACCAGATATTATACGATTTAACGGAATACAATTAATGGTATACAATCATTCAAGATTGTATCATTTATCAATTCATAAATTAATTACCAATTAACTGCATAATTGTTAAAGATTTTTTTTAGAAACAATTCAACTCGACTATAATAACGGGGTATACTATTTTGACTCTCAAATAGTCAAAAGTAAATAATGCAACTTATAATACAATTCGAATATTATTTAGTCATAATCTAAAAGTAATTTTTTTTTGTGACAAGAGAAACTTAATTGTATTTTTTTTTTTCAAATTAATTTACCCAACAAAGATTATAATATTATTATACACCAATTAGAATAATACGCGTGAAATATTATAATAACTTATTATTAATAAGTCTGTAAAAGTATTTTTATAATGGAGTAATATAAATTATTTCCTATCTTATGCCGACAACGCTTAAAATCCGTTTTAATACCTGTAGGTATAGTAATGTAAATTAATATTATATGAACAAGATCCAAAACCAAAGCTATATATCTTACAATATATATAATTAGAACCACCTCACGGAAATAATAAGGGATAATTATTGTACTATATAACTGATGTATTTTAATAATAATAATAATTTATTTTTCAGAATCATAAAATAGTCTAACTTGGAATACTTATATATTTTTTCAGCAGTATAAAACTGTAAAAGAAAATGGTAGGCAGTTAATAAACATTCATTACAAGCTGCAAAGGGGAAAGTAATGTTATAAATTCCAAGTTTAATGCTATACACTATACAGATTTAAATAGGTAAATACAAAAAAAAATTTAATTAAGTTGGCGTGATCTTGTCTTCAAGAACGCAGAATTTTTTTCCGAAATATAATATGGTAATGGTGCCCGGATAATAAATTATGTTCACGTTTATTTTCAATCCTCTTCGTCGTAGGGCCAACGATTGTCGACACGAGTGCAGTCGTTCAGGATAATAATATATTAATATAGTCTGATAAACATTTTTATTTTTTTGAGTTGAAAATTTAGTAGTAGGTAAATGTGGTCTCCAGGAAGGATAATATTTTATTAAAAAAGTTTAGATTTTAACACAATACTGCAAAGGAAACTGCTACTTCAGCGTTATTTAAAAATTCTACATTTCATATATTTTTATGCGTTTTGATATTAAAACACACGTCGCCACGGCATCGTTAAATACTTAAATAACCGTTTTATAATGATAATACTATGTTTATTGTCTTTTTTAGCTTATAATATATTGGTCATTACTCATTACAACGCAAGGTGCTTAAACGGAACACTGTAAATCAGTTGTGTAAAATCAACATTATCCAATTACCTATATTATGTAGAAAAATGTTGTTAAAACGCATTTTGTACAAACATTTTCATATTTCACCGCGGTCAAATCCCAAAATTGGTGGTTGAGACGATACGCACCACACACGGTACCTTTACCAATGTACAATAAATAATAGGTAATTAATAAGTAACTACTATAGGTACCATAGGTTTGGCGATGTATTACGTATATATAGGTAGGTACAGTGTTTTGATAAACGTTCATTTTTATCATAGACCTTATACTTATGAACGAAGTCCGATTACGAATTGGAAGTGTTTACCTGTCCTAACTATACATTGTTGCATCCATACATTGTATTTGATTTTTAAGGCAATGTATCTTATACAATTTCAACGTTTTCCGACTTTTAGGGAAACGACGGTTAATGACGTAGGTAGTCACATCCCTGCACATTAACGTAACGACGGTGACATTTAAGTCATAATATTAATATATTATATGTATAACTAGAGGCCGGAATTATATTCTTTTGCACATTTTACTGAGTCTATATGCAGTCCGACAGGGGTTCGAAATCTTTACAAATCATGAAACGTGTAAACTAAAGGCAACATTTTTTTTTTACTTAATTAAAAATACGTCGTCAATCCAGTTTAATTAAATAAATAAAATGTTACCTATATAGTCGGGATAATGAAATGTGGCCACTGAAGCGCGGTGAATTCCTGTGATGGTTTCGCAAAGCGCGAATTTTTTTTTGCATATTGTACCATACTAAGAGGATATTATTCAGGCCTCTATTAATATGACAATTAATACAAATTGAATTCGAGGAAGTTGAAATTGTGATTTTCCCAGCAGTTTCATTTCCTCCACCTAACCATCATATGAATAATAATATCCATACCTTTGATATATTACATCGATGCGTCTGCGAATACATTTTTTTAAGCGTAAAAGTTTGTTTTCTAAATATGAACTAACTGCTGCTGTATAACATAGTCTCTTAAAATAAATGGTTTTACCGCGGCGGCTACAATACGATTTTTTTTCTTCCATCAACACGCCCATTTTAAGTCGCATACGACGTATATATACCGTATTATATATATATGTATAATATGGCTTAAGTTTACGATTTTCTATATACGTAAACGTGCAGTGTGTATGCGTGCGAACGTTTTCGGTCAAGTTGTAACCTATATATATTACCGGCGTGCGTATATACATATGGGTGCTCTAGGTATATACATATATATGGGTTATGTGTACTGTGTATGTACACTGCAGGTATATACATAGAGCCACATGGGTAAGGTATATACATATATATTATATATTATATGTGTATAACGCAGCAGATACTATTGGGACTAGTTTCCCGTCGTTTCCGCCGGCTCGCCACAAATTAGTGATCCCGCCGTACGCCCATTAGGTGGTCCGCAATCGCTGCCGCCAAAAATATATTTTTTTTTTTTAAACCCGACCGCGCCTCGGGGGCCGCAACCGCGCTATACCTCTATATACGCGTAGCTGGTATATATACCACTTATACCTGCAGCAGCCGCCGCCGTCTATCGGTCACATACAATACGTCGTATAGTGCAGCACGCGGGTAAAAAATAATAATAATAATAAACGTATTTCTTTTGACCGATCGCAAACCGATTCGCTTTTAATATCATTACCAGTCGTATACCTACCTACCTACGTATAGGTACGGCTGCTCGCCGTGTACAAGTGCACGTGCCCCGAGAGTGTGTGTGTGTGTGTGTGTGGCGCATATCATAATATTGTTTGTAGTACTCGTTTTTTACCGTTTGCAGATTGCTGAGAAACACAAGAGAGACGATTATTATTTTATATTTTTTTTTGCCATCTGTGGCAGCTGTAGGTACCTACCTATATATACCTCGAGGCGAATTGTTTTCGGTTATGTCCGACCCTTTATATATATATATATATATATATAATAATATTATGCGTGCGTTACGAACGACTCCCACATAATCGCGTGGCCACATTCGATAGTCTATACTCTATATTATAATACTGTCTATAATAATCGGTTTTTCTTTTTGTCCAGCTGGTTCGCTGTCTCCACACGAGGTTTTTTTTTTTTTAACACGATAATTCGTTAATATGGATACCTTAGTCTATATAGACTATAGCATAATATAAACACTATCACGTACTTATATATTATTGTATATAGGTACAGTCGTTCGACCGAAAACAGATCGAATTCGTTCGTCAAAATATCCGAGTACCTATATATGTCTATTATAGGTATAATACGCATACCTCCTAGCTAAACTAATTATCGAGAATGAAAACATTTTGGGATTAATTATGGTGGTTATACTTATAATTATTGGTTTGGTAAATATGTCAGTTATTTATGAGTTACAAATTATACACGCGAAATATGTATGAAATGTATATATATATAACATATAACTAATATAAAATAATATGCGTATAAAAAAAATAAAACATAAAAAATATATTAAATAGAGAGTTTGTTAATTTGTATTTCCTTATTACTTTTAAATTTTAACAATATAAAAAAATATATACTGATTATACTGTTATTTTCTTAACATTGTAAGACCATTAGTTTGTGACCAATATAATTATGGTACCTACTCGAATTATTTAGAGATAGTTTCATATAGAAAAATACAATGACGTTTACGGCAATATTCGAATAGAGTTACAAGCTATAGTAGTTACAACTAGTCGTACTTAAACTTTAACATAAACCATTATTGTATTATTCCTGCAAGTCTATAAATTTACAGCGGCTATATATTTTTGTATGTCACCAATAACCGTTTGATATTAAATGGATAGATGATTGAATAATAAACGGAAAACCGCCCAATGCAGGCATACAGCATTAGATACAATTGATAATAAAATATAATATGAGGCACTTTGCTCACTTACCAATATACATTTTACAATTATTACTCTGAAATCTTTAAGATTTAAAAATTGTTGAAGTTCAATACTAATGTTCATTCTAAAATCATTATTACCGTCTCATTCAGAATTCATAACTTTATTGAAATTAAAAATGTGACAAACAATACAATATATTTTAATGATTTGATAGAAATTTAAAATGCTGTGGACAAATCAGGCGCCTAAGTTACTAATTAGATACACTTGGTTAGAATAACAGATTATTTTTACCATTGAATTAAAATTTCAATAAAAAACGCCTAATATACAGTAACATGTAAAAATAAAATATGTACAACTACGACTATTGAATATTAATAAGTACCATCGTATCAATGCATTTCGCCGAAATTCAAATAATAGCGTTCATCACAAAAATGTGTACAAAACAATTAACACGTAGGTACAACAAAAGGCAAATCAAATATTATGATATGCAATCATAACAATTGCAGACAAATTATGTTTTAGTCTTTTATACTCGACAAAGTACAAAGAATATCGTTTTTAAAATACTAATTATTAAAATCTGTAAGTGTGTCAAGTGTCAACCCTACAACCCAGGGGGCGGATTGCTTCAGCTCTGCCTCAGGATAAAACAAATCAGGCTATGATCATATACACCCTTTATACATATAGTACAGTTGTAGCACACAGCCCATCGAACGGACAATACTGAACACAGTTCAATATTTGAAAATTATCAGCACTTCAAGAGTTCAGAAATTATTTCATTTGAAACGAAAACCATAAAAAAACGCAGTCGTCTGAAATAAAATAAATATTCATATATCATTTCAAACAAATTGCCGAATGACTATTGATATAGCAAAAAGTAAAATCCGAATTCCTGATTTCAGTTTCTATTCAGAGTTTATTTGTTTTATAATCAATTCTTGTGATCTGCCCGGAATTTAAATTGGATATGATTGTGTGCACTTATAGTTGCTAAGGTGTTAGGAATACAAATTTGAGAGGACATAAATAATTTGCTTTCACTTCTACTAAATATGTATAAAGCAAGTCACATAATATTTGCTGATTCTATATCACGATAAAGTACCTATTGGTATTTACTATTTTAGTACTTTACTATATACTTAAATGCGATAGATTTTTATTTTTATTTTTAAAAAATTTGACCCATTATAATTTCATTATTAATATATAATTCATATATTCATTTATATAATACAATTTACTATTTAGTATAGTGTTAAAGTAGGTACCTACCTAGTACCTATGTAATTTATTCAAACCATTTAAATTTTATTGTTTTATTTATTTATAGTTTATGTAAATTATGATATGTAAAATTATTTTCTAAAACTATAACTATTTGTATTTACAATAATAATTATAGATCACTTATTCCAGGTACATAAAGAATAACCACTAATCAGATACAATCAGAAAAAAAAATTGTTTTGTGAACTACTAAAACCACTGAGAAAAATTGACAAATAAAAATAGTGAATTTCTATGTTCATCTGTTTTCACTATAAATTAGATTATAATACTTGAGATTATACAGTATGTTTAGTATGTAGGATGTACGTATACGCAATGGTTAAGCTAGGGCTGTTCGATTATTTTTGGGGGGAATCGATTATGGTCATGCACAATTAATTGAAAAAATCGATTAATTGAAAAATGATTAATCAACCGATTAATCAGAATCGCGATTAACCGATTAATCGATTAATTGAATTAACGATTAATCGATTAATTGTAACAATCAATTTATAATTTAATCAAGAAGTAATTGAGTAATTAATTTATTAATAAGTTAACAGTGCAATTTTATTAAGTCTTGAGTCATAACCGAATATAAAGTTCTAAAATATCCTGATTTGATTAATAGATTTATGACATAAAAAAAAATCGATTAGTCGATATTCGATTAATATCCGATATTCGATTAATCGATTTATCCGATATTCGATTAATCGATTAATAACCAATTAATCAATATTACGATTAATCGGTTTTTTTTTGATGCGTAAAATAATCGATAAATCGATTAATCGAGAAATTTTGATTAATCAAAATAATCGAACAGCCCTAGGGTAAGCCATTTATACACCATGAATGTAATTATTCATATAATATATTGATATTATCAGTTTTTTATTACTCTCATTGATCTTAAATATTTTGGTCTTTCTAACCATGTAAAGTTATCGTGTTTCAATTTTTTTAACACGACATTTTTACAAACTAAATACAAAAATTAATTCCTACATATTCGGTCCTCAAATTACTTTTCATAAGATCGATCTCAATTGATCATCTGTCCTCCTACCTACATTACGTCCGACCACCAGTATCATGCAGGTTCATGAGATCCCTTCGTTTCAGAACTGTATTGCCACACAGCAGCAGCCAGGATACGCGGAGAAAACTCAGAACGCGTGGAAAGCATTGACAGTGAAAATGACTAACGGTTAAAAATTATGATTTTATTGCGCATATACTTACTTAATGTGTCGGAGTGAAAATAAAATATTAAGCGTAATTGACAAATGAGTGTTTGATTGAACGTGACAATTATATTTTATTAAGCATAGTGACATCGTGTGGGTCGACAACGAACAATGCAACATTAATACACGGACATCATAATCATTATAATAATTTATATTATAGCGATTGTGAGCACTCTTAGAATATATATTTTGATTTGTTGAACGAGTGAGTTACAAATAGGCATCACTGTATTAGGTGCTCTAGCTATTTTCGGTGAGAAAAAAGACCAACTGCGCAATAAACATGACCGCGTATCGGTGTAAAATCTTTGGAGGAGGGGAGGGGCTATACGAATTAGACGTCATGCGTACCTCAAATTCATTGAACCTATCCAAAATAAAAATAAACCCTCGCGAATCAGGTGGCAATGCGCCCCTGACGCTTTCCCTCCACCACTGATGCGTACCCGCAGCATAATACATAATATATCGATAATATGAATATATTATTATTATAGTAAAAATATAAACCCTATTGTAATATTGTATTATTACTGTTTTATTATTGCTGTCGAACACGCGGAGCATTTTCCCACTTGTGAGGTCTCTCTCCTCCGGGGATTTCATTCATCTCGCCGACACTCCGACCCTCCTCCGCCGCATCTCACGCTCGCGCGCACGCCACAATCGCAAATAGGTACCTAATATAATATTGCATTACATTATGTGCTTACGAAATAATATATCAAACAAATCCAGTAATGATAATTTACATATTATAATATTATATATATACACGCGTGCGCGAGCTGAATTACGGTCTAGACACCGCGGGAAGGACCTATCAATTACAGATATCCGCGCCACTATCTGATTTCTAGTTTACGACCTATTATAGGCCACGCCGACCACTTGCAGCACACACTCGCACGCGCATAACATAACACGTAAAATACATGGCGAAACACGTGGGATTTCCTGCGTTATATATTATTACAATAATATAATATACTCCCGCAGTTATATTATTTTGTTAGATTTGAACATATAATTGTTATATTCCTTGCGAGGGCTGCGTCATTTTTGGTCGACTTTTGACAAAAAAAATTGCACTGATTTACCACTACGCAGCGCTATAATATAATAATACATATTATACAATACATATTATATACACGCGCCGTTAATTTCGAGAAGAAACGATATTACGAAAATATAGAATATTTTATTTCTGTAAAAACGTATTATTGTTATTTTTTTTTCTTCTCAAACAAGACGTTCATTCATGAGATATGCGATGAGGTTTATTCGCATACGGTTGTCCAATGTAGTGAGCTGCAGCGTTGAGGAGTAACTTAAGTTACGAGTTAGTGTAACGTAATAGTTACATTTTTAGTTATTTGATGGTATAGTAATTTAATTATATTTTATTTCAAGCCGTTATTTATACGTGGGTAATTCGAGCTACTTTTTTGTAGTAAAGTCACTAAATTACCCGTTACCTACTTTTAGATTCCGAGCGGACCGAGGAAGCTATATAGTGGTTTTACAATGGTGTTTATTTTTTTGTTATCCTGTTTACCTGGATATTACAATTTTACATTAATCACAAACCACCAGTATCCACATTTTCTTATAATCATCGACAGCTCGATTAAAATATCGTCCGATGATGCGCAGCATTTCATTTACCGCATACCTATTATTGGTACAATATCGATATGCGATAATAGCTGTTTACCTAACATGTTTTATATTATATTATTATTGTACATTTATGCGATCGGTACCATCGATGTTCGTGTTAATATTTTAATCGAACGCGCACCTTTATAGGTAATATATAATAGTAACATGGCTATTTTCCGGTGTGCGTCATACGTGTTTGTCGGGTCCGTCTACGGAGGTATAGGTACGCGTGTAATAGCCGAGCGAAATCATTCACCGGACGTGTGTGAGTCCGTTCGCACGCGCAGTGAAAGTTGTCAAAGAAGCCGCCCGTGACCCACCACCGATGGTCATTTACCGCCATAAAGTAGTTATCGCGGCGGCGGTCAATATTGGCTATACGCGTTTCACGCGCGCAAACGATATTTTACCCACCCATCGTGATAGGGGTCCGCAGAAAATGGCTGGGGGGGAGGGGGTTGAGGGCGAGTTTTAATAGTACATAAAAATATATTATAATATATTAATTGTATTTTGTCGACTTGCGGCCTCAACGGAATTTTTTATAACTGTAACGTCCTTTAATTATTTCGTACAACGCTAAACGCAACACTCTCAATTTGTTATTTAGAAATATTTATCATAATATTTATTATAGCATACTAGATTCGAAATAAATTTCCTAAATATCACGGGGGCAAATGTCCCGGCTCGCCCATCTTCCCACACTGCAGGACGCCGCCATGTACCTAAATTAAGACTCTATAATAATAATATGCGGTATAATAGGCATACCACGATAAGATACATTATCACTATATTCCCCGCAGACGAGACACGTCGGAGTATAATAATTAAGACGTATAATATATCGTGCCTGCCTATAATTTTTGGAAAAGTTATCTAAATCGTCTCCCGACTTGAGTTCGAGCGTGCAGCATAGTAATTATTATACTCGACAGTAAATTGATCCGTCGTCAACCGCGGTCCATTGTCGGCAACCATTCAGAATGTCGACCGAATAACTCGAGAATTTTTTCTTCAGATATCGATATTATAAATATAATATAAAATAATCACGATTGTTTAAGATCATTGATTGCGTATGAATGAGTGTTTGCTCTTTTTTCTCCTTAATTTATATCACTTTTTTTTTGGATTGATTCTTATTGACTTAATTATATAATTATTTTTAATTACTCTGGTTAGCATTGCACTGACGGTTTGCTTGCACTCTTTCTCGGCAGTCTTACGAGTACTTATTTATTATTTTTTCCAAAAAGAATTTAACAAACTGCGTATTATAGATATAATATAAGAAAAATTAACGGTATATTATGTTTGCATTTAATATTTACATTTCACATGGTGGGCAACATCCATTAATATAATAGCATCTCGTGCCTAGTTGGTTGTTGTTAGTTTTGGTTTGATGGATGGTCTCTAAAGCCAATTTCTTTACAATTCAACAAAAAAATAAATTTTTTTTTCATTAACTATTATGGTATTTTTACAAACAAATAAAATAGTAATCAACTGGTAATAATGTAATGTTAGTATGTTACCAACTAAAACTATACAACTTTATCGAACACATATAAAGTAATATAATTTATATTAAAATGTATATGCATTGTACCTACATCTATTTGGTGTCTACAACAACTGTGAACAAAAAAGTTAATAAAACAACTCATTAACTATAATTTGAAGTTTGAACATTAAAAGTTATTTAATTGATTGTATCTCGGATTTCCCAAAAACTGACGTGTAACTTATATGTAATATAACTTACCCTGAGCAATATCTATAATTTAAAAATTATTGTTATAAGTAGGTACTAATTGCTGTAATTATTTTAAGAAATAATCAAAATATTTCTGATTTCAAGTAAATCGCAATTTATATAGCTGATCAATATTAATGAACCGTTTTTCAATAGGTCAATAACTATTAGTGTGTATAAGTGTAATAAGTTATTTTTATTAGAGTTGTGTATTTTATAATACCTATCAATAACCTACCTAAGTGTTATATCAATATATGATATTATCAATTATTGCCAAGTAAAAGGGTCTCAGCTCTCAGATATCCCATAATAATATGCCAAATCTTAAATTGTATTGTTTATTTTCTAATCAATATGTCGAATGTTTAAATTACCGACATAAAAAAAAAAATACTAATTAACTTTAATTATGTTGTTCAACAAGTTTCAATTTTCATTAATAAATTCTTGGTTTGACGATTCAGTTTTATAGAGTGGTCATCGATCTTTCACTTTCCTTACACACGATTATGTACAGTTATTGAAATAGTTCAGAGTAACTTTATTGTAGGTTTTTAAATGCTAAGAGTATAATAATATTCGAATAGGTACTAAAATAATTTCACCATGTAATTATAGTATAATTAAAAATATTAGTTAACATTTGGTTAATTTTATTCTCATAATTTACAATATGATAAAGCTTAGTTCTATATTGTTTTCTTAAATACTATAGTTACTATGAAGTACGTCATCATATACATATTACCTAATATTTTCGATTATTAAAAATCTTCAATATGAGGATACCTTAATAAGTCCAAATCTCGATAATTAAACTATTTCTATTATTTTTCTTGAACTTCGAGTGTCTCGAGAGTTGATTACCTATATTATAATTTATAATAATAGGTGCTTACCACTTATACATTATTTTAAGAGCCAACGATTTATCTAAATAGCATACTGCTATTATAAAATAATTAATATTCTAAAGTGCGTATCATTAGTTGTAGTTGTACCGATGTATAATTTTATAATCTATCTTTCTCACTTAAAATATATATCTAAAAATAATAAATATTATATCTGAAAATAATCGAATGTAATTTATTTTAAATAATAATTAAATTAATTTAAAATTTTTAAATTTTGTAGATGAATTACGTTTTAATTATAAATATTTTTTCTTCAAGTAATGAACAATATTAATTTGATATGGTTAAATCTCTGTGTCTATTCGCATTCATGTGGCTATTTGTTATATTCAATTACTAAAAAAATACTAAGTTCAAAAACAATTAATAGGTACCTATATATGTATAATACCGTAAAAATCAATAAATATTGTTATCTATACAATAAGAAAGTGATAACTCAACGTAATGATTGAACTTTGAAGCACCTATTGAAGCAACTTAATTACATTTTAAACTCTATTAGGTACCTACTTATTCCATAACTTATGCCTAATGTATTACACATATAATCTTAATAAACATAAGAGTACTTTTGAAAGGGAGACTTCTTTTTATATTGTTCTTATTAATATTATCGTAATATTGTGTCTCCATAATTTATCATTTATTTTTCAGAGATATTATTAATGTAAGTACTGTATTCAATTTATAAATACTATTTTATGTTCACTTTAAAAAAAAAAAAAAATGATAAACTACTTAAATAATAATAATTACCATCGGGTAAAAGTAAAAAATAAATAGGTCTAAACTTTATTGCACGGAAGGCTAGAACTTAAAATAAAATAATAAAGTATAACATAAAATTTGATAAACTTTTACATTTAATATTCTTCGTGAATTGAAATTCAGGCCAGTGTATTTGTTTTTAGTGAAATCAAGTTTGAAATTCGCAATAAAAATTATTAAAGACTGACAAGTCGGTGAATCCTGGAGGTTCATTAAAATTTAATTTCATCTGTGGTTAGACATTTTTCTTTCAACCACAAATTCGTATACCCACAGTATATTTGATATTAAGTATGTTTTCGATGAAATATCTAATCAACATTAGTACATTACCCCGTATCCGTACTTATCTTCTATAATATATAATTTCTAAAAACGCTTCTATTTTTTTTCCGCATATATTTTTATAAGCAATAAATGAACAAAATATATATAATTCAATTTCGATATAAAAATAATTTTGTATGCCATCGATACTAATTCAAAATATATAATATGATAAATGATCATTATGATTGAAATAATAACAATGAATGAACTGAGAGTTAATAATTTCCACAATTTTAAACATTCCACGCGAAGTATAGATTATAGGATATTTAATTTAGAAAATATGTCCATGTCGTGATAAATTTTAACAAAATTTACTACTAGTTGACATTTTAATACTAACCGACGAACCGGTTTTATGAAAATGTTAAGCAGTATCATTATAATTTATATAATAATAAAATACTTGAGATAATCATAATTTTACACATATCTACAGTTAAAACTTTAATCGTTTGTTCTGACAGTTTTTATATTCTCTAACAACTAAATCTGACCATTAACACATTAAACGTATATTCATCTTTTGCCTCACAAATTCTATAGTTTATTATCCATATAGGTACATAATATATAGTTAAAACGGTACCATTATCGTAAATTTTTAGCAAATAACGTAGAACCTTTTTATTTAAATGTACGACAGCAGTTTGCGTCTTGTCGTAAATCTATGTTACAGTCGAGTTTACAAAATATATAAAAGTCACAAAACGTCGATAAACCCATACACGTATTCGGTCGAGTACAACACTTTGTATTTAATTATAATAATTGAAATAATTCCAAGCACGTTTATTAGAAATAGGTATTATATTAGGCACTCACCGGTGTCCTTATGGGTCCACGGCGCTTGACTTTCCGGTGCAGTTTCGGCAGCACCGACGACGATGATCTTCAACACGAGCACGCCGACCGCTACGAATGAGCACCTCATTTTGGCCGTCGTCGCGGACGAATTCGATTTGACTACAACAATATTATAACAGGTGTCTATTCGTACTTGCACAATGCTACGTTCTTGTAACGTCTGCGGCGGCTGCAACGACGACGGCGTACAATAATAATATCGTAAACAATACGATTTACAATGACGGAAAAAATATAACAATAAACAGTCGTTTGACGACTAAACGGATTCCGAATTGTTACGATGTCGGGGTGTGTTGCTCGTGTGTATTACTGTCGATGTTGTTTTCGGAGGATTAAAATCGCGGAGGATTGTTGTCGTACGGGGCGCCGTGCTGCCACGATATGAGGAGGTTTGCCGGCATTTTCGATATTTTCGCGCGCACACACACACACGCACACCTCTACTGAGCCACTTATTGCCGGGCAATGATGATGATGAATATAATGCTTTCGGCCCGGCCCCGACGAGTATCGGTCGCCACGACGGGGGGGTAAAGCTCCGAGACACGACGTCTGCGGGGGGAACCTGTTGTTGGCTGGCTGGGTGGCGTGCTGGTGGTGGTGGTGGTGGTGATGTTTTCGGTGGTAACGGCGGTGGGGTGGGAGGAGGATCCAATTTTTCCCGGGAGAGGGGGAAAGTCGATGGATTTGTGAATGAAATTGAACGTTCGACCGGTTACGACGAGCGGAGGACTCTCTTTCTCCTCCGCGTTTCCTGCAGTGCGGTGCACACTCCGAGTCTGTCTTGCCGTTCGTCTAAGTCTCTCACTCGCTCACTCTATCTCTCTCACTCGCGTTCCATCTCTCTCATTCACTCAATCATTCTGCTGGACTGGTTTTGCAATATACACGCGCGTCGTCGTGTGGTGTAGTGTTTTTTTTTTTTTTTATAGAAATTGAAATCGTTACCGGCAGATACGATACTTACTCGCTTCTCCTCTTCTCTATATGACGAAGATAATACGCACGCCAAACGTAGGTATATACCCGGTATGTGGTGATGTATATACGCGAACGAGTGTGTGCTGTAGGTATATGTGCATATGAATCTGCAGTCGGTCGGCTCATGACCTCTGTCCGATACTAAAACGGATATTGTTGGAAAGCAGAAACGTTTTTTTATTTTATTTTTTATTTCGTTTTTCAATAAATGATCCACGGCGAGTATCGTTTATAATATTATAAATTGTACATAATATAAAACTATCAATAACACAATAATTATTGTTTTTCTCTTTAAATTATAAGTCTTTTTTTAACGTTAAAAATGTAGGTAATGTTAATGAGGTATATATAGCATAAAGAATATTCTATGTTACGTTTTCTCGTAATCTTTACAATGCAGCTTGAATGAGTCAATAATATTATGTATGCCAGTTACCTTTACGATAACTTTGAGTTCGTGGATTTAGTGCCTATTAGGAAGGAAAATGTTGCACTCTTGATGGACATATATATAATATACTTCTATATAATATTTTACAACAACCTATTAACACTAATGCAACAATTCCTTGACAAAATAACAAAACCCCTCTCTAGAGGTGCATACTTTTTGGTGTTGGTTCCTGTTCTGGCTCAAAAATGAATTTATTTATTTTTCAACTTTTTTAAATTTTAGATTTTTCCCCCAAAAGTGTAATCATCTAAATAAATTAAAATAAAACCATTTATGCTATTATGATTTGATCTATATTTGAATTGTATTTGGTCCAATACAAACAAACAATCAATTACCATTATAACTTAAGATATAAATGACTATTTTACTGTTATTATAGTATGTTCTAAATTGTTTACAAAATGTAACATATAAATATATAGTTGGGCTCTTATGAAATAAATGATCAAGGCATATTACAACGAATAAACGCACTACATTTTCAAATAATATTGACTAAAAGAAAACCCATTTTGAAGTATATATTTTTGACCGTCAATCATTCTGACAGTAATCAAATAAAAACGGAACCATCTGTTGTCAAACCTGAAAGTCGTAGATAGTTAAATTTATTTTATAAAAAAATATGTAGGTACCTATATTGTGCGTATAAGTTCTACTCTATACTGGTCAGAATATGATGTGTAATGCGTGTATTATAGGTACATTTATAATTGAAAATATTTGACTTAATGTCCGATCTTAACGACTGGCCTATAATAAATAGTATTTTAACCAGCTGAACTGGTTCAAGTGCATGTAGAAAAGATATCGGAAGGTACAACTTTAAATTATTTCATATCTATAATGCACTTATTGTGATGATCTAAATTACAAATATGTACACGTGTGACGACTACGCATACAATTTTTAAGCTCTAGAAAATCAAAACCCTAAAATGTACCTATTTCATAATCAAACAACTGTAAAGTGTGAAATGGATCATTATTTGATTATTAAACTGTCATCAAAGATGTCAGAATAAAAATAATGATATGTCAATAAGTGGTTGAGTGTTTTTCCCCTGTATTTTAATGAGGCATGACCTCAAAAAACTTGATATTTCGTATCGTACTTTTTTCCGTTACATTCCAACAAAAGAATTAAAACTATTTATTTTACTAGTTTTGAGAACGAAGATTTTCATAATCTAAAAATTGTTGTAATACCTATTACAAGATTATCGATTTCGAGTAAAGCGAAGGTTCTGTTGTTACATTGGTGTGTGGCTGGTTCGATTTATTTATTTTTGTTACGCATTTTTGAATATCGTAGAAAAGTAATAATATTTATTACAAATGTTAGCAATGTACAATGGCAGAGAAGTCATCGTCTGTCCTCCCTCTGGCGGTTATCATTTATTCATTTCACCTATTTAAATTTCTTAATCTTCAATCCATTAGGTTAGGCTAACAGTTCTGCAAAGATTTGAGCAAGCGCATAGGGTACCTGTATAAGTATCTACTTACCATAAGTAATAATAAAAAAAACTATAAGTCTAAAACTTTTTAATGTAAGTAAACATGCTAGTGGATATTTTTCCTCGGCAAATGGAAATTGATATCATAGATATGTTTTTACATTGTTGAATTGTGTTTCTATAGAAGCAAAGCGTTACGCACAATCGGTAACTAATAAAATACTAATTTGACTCTAATAATTCACATTACATTGTATATATTATATAATTTAAACTTATGAGGTTAAAGCATTTCATAAAAAAATATTGTTTCACGAAATACGTTTAAACGTGAAAAACTTATGATGGTCACATTTAAACTAAAACTATATTATGTACGTTATCAGGTTAAGATCGATTAATAAACATGAATTCGCTACCACGTAATTGTTTTAAAAGCGTAGATAAAAGTTCTAATATACAACGGAAGTAAGTAAGGAGAGGTAGTCGATGGAAAAACTGGAACACTACACTTAGACATTTTTCTCGTTCTAATAAGGATCCAAACGATAAGAGCGTAGATAACAATTTATATACAGGTGTTTTTTTTTTTTTTAACGCGATGGATAAGTTTTAGTAAATCACGCAAAACATAAAATAATAATCAACACGAAACCGAAACGAGTAGATACCTATATACCTTATGCATATATTTACACATTATGTATACCGCGATGGATATTTTAATAGCTCGATCGCGTGACCCCGATGACCGGATAATCGTAGAGCACTGAAATGTATCCAAAAACATTATAGCGATTACGACTACCGACAGGATTTGAGCGAGAAAGCATAACGGCTAAAAATTGTATTGGTAAACGAAACCGAATGTTCGCACGGAGAGAAAGTGGTGGGCGCGCGCACGGGGTTCAGTGGCGGCGTCCCTACGGCTCTCGATGTATGACCGCAGCACCAACTGCAGAAGCAGTGGCAGCAGTGGCGGCAGCAGCAGCAGCAGCAGCAGCAGATGATACACATGCTAATTGTAACACGACCGAGGCAGAGGTAAAAAAACACATTTGGACTTGCGAGGAACGAAACTTGTCAGACTGCATTTCTGAATATAATACGACCGAAATTTTAGCGATTCCCCCGCGGGTCCTCTATAGATGTATATAATATGTAATATAATATAATATATAACTATATAAGTTTACTAGACTAATAAATATTTTTCTAGACACTCCTAAATATGTACGCTAAACTACAATTAGTATATACGATGAAAGTATAACCGAAAATATATAATCACTATGTGTGTGTGTGCCAAACAAAAAGTACATAATAATAATAATAATAATAATTGAATATTTATTTCCGTTATAGGTATTGCTATCGGTATACAATATTATATATATATGGTATTATCGTGTGTGTGCGTGTCAGTTCTATAAATGTTTTATTGCCACATTGTTTTCTTAACTGCGTATGCATGTAGGTATACTCTTACAACCTAACCCAAAGTATTTTTCTTTTGTCCTTTCGACACAATCTGGGCTATCTATACCTATCGACTCGCATAAAACTCGTATACCTATAACCTGCAAATAAATAACGCTTTCGACGACATTCACAGAAAATGCTTCGCGTGTTCCATTTTTGTCTCGAACAAGACGCGTTCTAAAGCATTATTTTGAGCGAACTCAGTTGTGTGTTGTGAACTCGAGAGACGGAAAACAATAGTCGTAGTGTGCGAGCTTATTTTACGTCCAAAATATCTTTGCAAAATCAATAATATCAGCCGGTTTACCGCTAATAGTTATATAATATAAAGTTCATAATTATGGTTTCATACAACGGCTGGAACAATAACTGGGTACCTAATTGAAAAGTTAATTACTTTTGAACTTATTTAATTACTCTGTGCATTGTAGTACATTCGTAATGCTTTTTCCAATTCATATAGGTACACAATAATATATGTTAAGTAAAATCATGTTTATATACATTATGCATACATATTTTAGCTTAAACATTATTATATTTTTTGTTTAGATAATCACGATGTTACAGAATGATTTTAATGTAAATAAAAAAATAAATCCTTGATTTAATTATTTAGCAGACGCAAACATAATATGTAATATGCCTAATCATTAGATATTAGTACCTATATAGAAGGATGATTTTTTTACAAAAAGTTTACTCTAATTTAGAAAAAATTTACATTTTCACGTGTATAACCCTGGATATATATTTTTAAAAAAAGTTCAGCTAGTAAAGGTACTTAGGTAGTTTTCGCCATATTCACTTTAAACGTTTAGTGTTAAATATATCGTTGGTTAACTCTTAACTTATGAGTTATAACTTAAAGTTTTCAACGTTGACCAGCTGTAGCTTCGTCGTTGATTACTCGAGTTAATATCTTTCATTAACTTTACAACTGTCTACATCTGACATTTTACATAATATGCCTACTTAGTACTTATATACTACTTATAAGCACTTGGGCTTAGGTAACTCACGTTTTTATTTCTGTCGTTTACAGACTATAATATATAGTGTCTGTACAATACTTTTGTTTTTTAACTACCCACCTATTGATATTTTATCATAATATTCACACCACGTGCTTCACATATTATGTGCAGTATCTGTATATTATAGGTACATATTTCTATTAAAGTCCGTATTCATTAGCGAGTTGAGATAGGCGAATGCCGTCGAATTAAAATTGCATATATATTCAGTCCGGCGTATTACACGTGCATAATGCATATATTATGTTACGCATTCATACATTATACAGGTGGGTACTGTGACTAGCTGGCCGTCTAGCCGGAAACGTTAGCGCTTTTAATACAATATATATGTTTATGTATTACATATATTATACTGTTGACTGAGGTTACAAAAGAAAAGCGAAAGTGCACCGGCGAGAGAGACTTTTGGTATACCCACCTACCCATGTGTATATACAATATTATAGTTTATACAAAACGGTATTATTCGCCCGTAGAAAGAGAAAATGTATTTTTAACACATATTTAATAACACATATCTACACGTGTGATGTATGCTAAGTCCACCTACCGTTTGACCGCGTCAATAGGCCAAAAAACAAAAAGTACCCGAACGGCATATATTATACGCCGTCTTACGTCGGCATATATACCTTAAAAAATAATGTGCGTCCAGTAAAATATTATTGTAAGGTTAATGGCACCGCCGCCGCGTGCATAGAAAGCACGACGGAAGTTGGAGCGATAATAATATTATATGATGAATTTTATAACAGCTGTACAGTAATGATGTTATTATTATTTTAGCACTATTACACCGGCGTACAATATATAATATAATAATATGTAGTTTCGTTTTAGTGCGCGGGTAACTATTATGGGTTGGTAATTATTAATTGTACACCACCTATTATACGTATTGATAAGCGACGCGGCTATTTAAGTTCTATAGTCGCAGCAGTCATTTATTTTCCTTAAGTATTAGTATACATGATATGTCCGAGCAAAGTTATATGATTAACTCATATAATATAAGTATAGAGATTTTAAATTTTAATTAAATATAATTATATACTTGCAAAAAAATTTGGTATGCGAACTTTCAAATTAATTTTTTTCATATACCTATATACATATATATATATATTGCAAAAATAGCGTTATTTCGAATATGTACCTATACGTTTTAGAACTTGATGGCAATCGCTTTAAATTGTATAGGAACTAGAACGGTTAATGTCTCTAACGTCTCAGACACGCCTATTCACATAATAATTCATCCAAACTGTGTGTTTTATTACAGTGGCCTACTCAATATCTATAAATTCCGATATTTTGAATATTTGTTATTGGCTATTATATATTTTAATTATATAGGCACTTGGGGAATTCGTACAATCTAATAGGTTGAAAATGATACGCTTTACAATGTTTAAAAATATGTAAAGGAAACTAAAATGTAATCCTGCATGGCCACGCATTAAAATTATTGATCCTAATAAATTCTTCACTGTAATAATATAATATATTAGATATTATTATGCAGTATTTATATCAAATATTATGCACTGAAAAATTATTTTAAATCTTGTTTCAAAATGCATACTATTTGGTTGTAAATTTTTCAAAAACAGTATGAAATACGATTAAAATACAAAATCTAAGAAAATCTACAAGTGCTCAACATTACTTATAGGTACTTGTTCATTTTTTTCACTTATAAAGTCACAAATAAAGTGACTAAAATTATTCAAATAAATAGTATTTTATGTGTACTTTACATGACACATCTACACTATCTATAGGGTATATAACTTACGATTTAGTCAACTTATACAAATATATATTATACTATGTGGATAGGCAGACTGTTAAAGTTTATTATTATTGAAAAAAAAAATGTATACAAAACAAAAATTGGAGTGGTAATAATTTTAGCTACATCGGGATGAATGAATAATCAATTGTCTTATAGCCCAGGGTCCTAGTAACACGTGACTGGTAGTCTGTCAATGAAATATTACTTGGAAGCGTATAGAAAGCATAACATCGCTCAGTATGAGGTAACCTACATAACTGTGCGTGTTTACCACTCAAATGTGAATTGTATATGATGCTGCGATATTTTAATACCTATTCCTAACCGGTTATCAGCGCCAAGCGGTCTGGTAATCAGATAGATACGACCAACCACCCATTAATAACCACGCACGTTAAAAACGAAACCTGTGCGAGTTATTTAAATGCACAAATACAACTCTCGGTTGTCGCCACCATGTCTGGTATAGATAATTTCGAAAATCGAAAATAATAATTAAACAAAAAAAAAAAAATCTGATGTGAAAAATTGAAACGGTCGATTAATATCGACAACTTATGCCGTCAAAATTGTAGATTTTCGTGGAACTCGTTAAGCATAAGCTACGAATATTTATAATCTTTGATCATATTATATATTACTATATTAACTGAAAATCATTACAATGTTTGTACACACTGATAACTGATTGTCAAACAAAGTAACTCAAAGGAAACATCTTTATTTTTAAAAATACAATCTCTAACTGAACATGATCTATAACGAGTTTGTTAATTTTTTAATGTATTTACTAATAATATGTTCTTTATATATTTTCTCCATTTAACCGTACGATAAAATATAATAATTACCTACTTATGTAATAAAACGTTATAGGTACTCTAATAACCTACACCTTCAAATATACTTAGGTAGGTACTTAAATCAAATAATACCTACATAAAAAAAAATCAAAATATATGTTTTATTATGCTTTAGACTGCCTTTATAGTTATATACCTACTATTATATTTGTACGACTCTAACCTGGTTGTAATATAATTATATATAGAAACTATTGATAATCTTCAGTGTTTTAGTCATTTGTCTTTAATTTTTCTCCAATTTTACAATTTTTTAAATAATATAAGAAAATTATAATACTTTTTTGCTACAAATAAATATAGAATGACGAAAATTAAAATGTACAATGTTCTCCAATTAAATACGAATATATTTAATAAAATCTAACTTTATTAAATTATCGCATCCTATATATAATATTATAAGATATATGTCATGTACCCGTGTAGGTAGGTGTAAGTACTCGTGTTCCGTAATGGCTGTTACACGGTAAATACCATTATGTGACAAATAAATTATTTTAAATGTGTTTTTTATCTGTGGTCATTAGATATATATAGGGTTATTCAAAATTCAATTACTAATGGTTATATATTTTCAGGGGCGTTCCTTGAATGTTTTAAGGGAGGAGGGGGTGGTGTTTTTATGTAATATGTTTTATAATATGTTTTGCCTTGGTTACAAGAACAATAATATCTATTTGCTATAGTCAAATCCATCACTTGATCCGGCATATCCGTTATAATTTACTCTGTTCATTTTTTAACTCCTCTGTGGTTAATGGTAAGATTGTACATGATACACGCAGTATATTTATGTATTTAAAATATTATTTCCAAAAAAATTAGTCCTGTGGAGTATGATCAGGTGACCTAGGAGGCCAGTTGCCAAGTAACAGATGAACCATATCGAATAACCACTCTGTATTTCAACGATATTATATAGCATCCCTTTGCCTACATTAACAAATAAAAATTCTTTAAATCTTGTTTTTTATAGTAGGTACCTAACTAGTTTGTATTATATTTTCTTAGTAAAAATACCAATAACAAATTTAATACAAATAATTCACTTGTTAAAAATATAAAATAAATTTAATACGCCGTACACTCGTATACCTAACCTATGTAATAGGTATACGTTTACCGCCTACATTTGTAGTATGTACCTTCTACGATTGTGGTAATTTTGCCGTCCAAATATTTAGTATAGTGATTTTGTGACTACTATCTAGTTACAACAATTATCGGATTACCCCACGCAGTTCGTGGTAAACACACTAACACATTTTTGTGATGTCTTTATAAAAAATTGTTTTTTAAATATTTATCTATATTTATATACCGCATATTACTGTAAATATTGATATTTTTAATTTGAACTATTTATTACAACACTAATCGTAATTTATAAATATTCTAACCACTATTTGAATTTGGTATTCATTAAACGTACCATAGATAAAGTATTGAATGTGAAATCTTCGAAACTCACCTAATGTTTTAATTTGAAACGATATCAATGTTTTACTTTCACAGTTAAACAGGGGGACTATCATTTATATAGGTAATTATTTTAATATGCATATCATGTTAATACCAATATATCATACATATTTATAACTGTAATACTAAAATTATTAAAATAGTAATAATAATCATTTTTCTATTGAACATCATGATTCAAAAATCTACGTATAGGTAATACCTATTAATACTAATCTTCTATTTGTATTGAACTATAATAATTATTCAATCCTTACTATATTATAGGTACATTATATACAGTGCGGTTAAACTATAATATATAATAGCCAATAGGTGTGAACTGATAAAAATGTATATATTTATTGAAATTGAATGAAGGCATCTCTGTATTTGATTAATTGAACGAGCAAATGTTTCAAATGTATCATTTATATTATTACTGTACATAACATATTATGTAAGTACCTACACGATATTCCCGTATAACCTGAAGCTTTTCTGAACACAGACCATTGAACACACGACAACTGCAGCTGGCCGTCATTGGGGGAACCTCCTCCCCCGGTCATGGCAGCTACGTGTGCTCAAATAAAAATTCTGCCAAACAGCCGACCGGTCTATATAAGGGCTCACTCCCGGTAAAACACCCCAAGAGTTCAAAACGTCTAGTCGGATTGCCCACAAGTGACAATAGTGTTTTTGTAAGCCAGCTGCAGCTGAGAGATTTGTACTTGGTCGTAGTTCGTTGTTGGTTTTAATTTGGAAGTCGTCGTGAAGAAGATCATTATTTATTTATTACCTAAATAGGTACCAATATACCAAGGCACTTGTGGTGATGATACAAAAGTACATATAATATTATTTTTAAAGCGTAAATAGTAGTAAAACATATCCTTCACCACTATTAAATAAAAAAGTATTTTTTTAGTACGATATCATCGAGAAAGTGCTTGTATAGGGTAATTTCTATAAAAATGGCGTTGGAATCATGTAGTGTCTCTTAAGTCATGTCATATTGTGGTGTATGGCATTTTGTTGGAGAATGATTTTACATAAGACGTATCCTTTATGGAGGACAAGATATTGACAAGAGGCGCGTAATTGATATGATATAATTATAATTTTTAAATATTAAATAATATATAATTGTTGTTTTGTACGGGTCTCGTCAGATTTTTTGGCAAACGGTTGGGGCTAAATGGTACTAGATGGTCGTGAGTTACTCTCACAATCTCGACATTGGTTTAATAGATCATTTTTGAATTAACCGCCGCCACATCAAGAAAATACATTTATTATAAAATATAAAAATGTAATTCCAACAATATTGTTGTACCTACCTAACGCTAAATTTGAAATTTTAATGACTCGGTAAAAATATTACTTATTTATTTTATGGAATGAATATTTATTTAGTTCCATATCAATATTCAATATCATATATTGACAATACATTACTTGAAAACGATTTCGCTTGAATTAATTAAACAACTAAACGTGATATTTGAGAAAAAAAACACGTTTTTTCTTAAAATCTGTAGATGCAGTGTACCTGTGTAAAGGTTAAAATATCATTGAACAGGATATTTTTAAACTAGTTGTTACCGTCAATTGAGCCCAACTACAAGATGTTTAGACGTATAATATTCGAACACAAATCATCCGATTGTTAACCTACTCACACTAGAAGCAAAATTTAATGAACTTTCCATTAGGTACAATAAAATTAGTGAAACCGAGAAAAGAGTATGCATTTAAATAAATGTATATTATACATATTATATCCATGTACCAATAATGTGTTTTCAAATTATTTTAATAATTGGTTCTCGTGCATAAAATAAAATAGGTAGGTATTATATTATTAAATCAAATATTTTTCAAGAAAATAAAAATATGATATTTACTCGTCTACTATTACTATATAATCAACATTACCTATAAACATTTTATAAACGAGTGAAGGTATCTTGAATGAAAAACATCGATAGATGAAAGCAAACGTAATAACCAAGTAAGATAGGTACTAGATTTAGACTTAGGTTTCTGCAACTTTTTTTCTCCTTATTACCCAAAAACCTGAAATAACAAAATTTATTAACAATATCAGCAAGTACCAATTGGTATATTTAAGTACCGCGTACTTATATGAGTGGCGGAATTAGAATTTAATTTAATTATTGATTTTTTTTTTTAATGTGGTGGGAGTAAATATTATTAAAAATAAAACTTTTAGTATAGGTACCTACCTGAATAATACATTGTAAACGCCTATAATTTTGTTTGTCAAACAAGCGATATCTAATATGTCTTCTCAAAATGTTGTTACTAATTTTATATGTAAAGAGTGGAATTTTAGGTTTAAAATATGATTCTAATATTGCAGGACTATAAAAACTTTAAAATATTCTCTAAGTAATCCTTTAAATATATATAGCTACAATTATAGGTAAATATAAGTACTATTTTTTTTTTTTACTTCAAATAATTTAAAAATCTGTACACCAATTACATGTAAGACATCAATCAATACTGTATAGCGAAATAGTTATGACATAACTATACTATTATTATATTATGTACCTATGTCACAATTATTAAAAACGGCCAGTTTATTATCCTAGACGCATGTGTCCCTTAAAACCACTACTCGAATATTTAATATGAATAGTTATTTATAATAATTACTGTATGACTGATTTAGTATAGTGCAGCGTCGTGTGCACGCGTTAGCGTGTATTCAAGAGTTTTATAAAAAAAAATACCAACCGGAAAATAAAACACGAACAATGCAAAACAATGCGTCCACTCGATGTTTATAGGATCGGATTTAATTCAATATACGTAGCGAACGGGTGAAATGATAAAGTATATTATAAAGTGAAATGGATTTTTGTATACGGTAACGATATATTGTCATTCCAGCGACAATGCACTTATGCACACATATACTTAGGTCCGTCGACACTAGCAAGCACGTCATATTGTGTGCATAATATTATACATATATCGTCGGTATTCACCTCACGCAGGTTATTGATTTATTTGCAGCAGTTTCGACACCACCGTCGTCGTCGGTTCATTTTCTTTTCGGTCGAAGAATATATAATATAATAAATGTAATAAAATATCATACACTATATACACGGTATATACTGTTACCATACGTAGTTATATATATATATAGGTACCTGTGCACATATATTATTATAAGTACTTACTACGTATTATTATTATCACTATTATTGTACACACGTTATTCTCACGTGGTGCCCAATACGCATTATATTCTATTGTTATTATTATTATATAGGTATTATATATATACGTGATTTGCTTGTCTAGCGCACTCCGGGTTCGAGTCGAAACAATGCCAATAAGTTTCACTTAAATCCATATCGAGAATATATTGTGAGGTGGCAGCAGCGCGGCGGCCTGCAGATGCACGATATATATATATATATATATAAATTAAATTAAAACAAATAAAATATATTGTGCATGAAATATAATAATAATATTATATATATAATTACGCCGCGACGTCCGCATTTATTGTAGATAATTTTTGGCATTGCCAAGTGAAATCGACGCGACATTTACCTCTCTATAACGGGCTGAGAGCATCGTAAATCGTGTAGTGTGCAGCGACGCCATATCCATTATGTCTTGCACATTTCTATAAAATATAATATTGTAATTTATAAACAAAATTATTACCCTTCGCTGTGCCAGTAGAATCATATTATGCGCACTTACCGAAATATACTTACTATATACAGAGTGATTCACCTAGCACGCTCACCCTCTTTTACTTCTTCAATAATGAAGTTAATCTGATTTTTGGAACTTTTAAATAATCATAAAGACCATATTATGGTTTTCAAATTCTTGATATTTTTTCGTTCTACTTGAGGAGTGTCCTGTGGAGATGCAAACATTTGTTTTTCAAACGAAAACCCACTTTTTCTACTCTTAATATTATTTAGTAGATAATTTTTCTGAAAATGTTAAAGTGTCAAAATATCAAAATTCGAACGAGTATTTTTCAGTTACTTATTTAACTTTGTGTACTATGGACAATAATAGTTTCATGATAAAGAGTTGGAAACACATGGGGGTGCTATGGAAATTTGAAAATTTTAGTGATTTATAGTAATCCATCGATATTTTAATTGAATTCTGAATAATCAACTTTTTCAAAAAATTTATCCTCTACATTATTTACAGTAGACTGTGGGGCGGGTGGGATTCTTGTTGGAAAAAACGCGAGTTTGTATCGCCACGGGACACTCCTCGGGTAGTATAAACAACCTAAAGAATTTGAAAAAATAGTTTTTAAACAGGTATATAGGTGTATATTTAACAATTTCAAAAATCAAAATTTGAACGAATTCATTATTAAACGAAAAATGGGGGTGAGTGCAAAATCGGTGAATCATCCTGTATACATAATATGTATACACGTTTTTTGATAATTTTCGACGGCGTCGTCGCCGGAACGCTTTCTACACTGCGCACATTTATAATATATTATACGCGTATATATATAATAATAATAATAATATCGTATACTTATATGTACCTAAGTGCGGTCGCGGAATTAATAATATTCTCATTTTACGCCAGTTAGGTACAATGTATTACAGTTCTCTGGGCAACCAGTAATTATCGCGTGCCCGTCCGACGACGGAGGAGGCAATAACATCTGCGCACGTCCACGCATTACGGCAATATCTCAATAATATATTATTATTGTGCAATAAATAACCGACTGGGAATACATTATAATCGCCAAGAATTCGTCGGTCGTGTACTGCCCAATAAAACATTGTCCCGAGATCTTCCGTTATTTCATAACAACAGTAGGTAGGTATACTAATTATAGGTTCTCATCGACTTTTGTGTTTTTCAATTAACAAATAATACATATGGTTACCCCTGCATCATATTTTAGATTCTGAGTGGAACGATGAATGTATTGATTTTACAATGATGTGTTTTTTTTTTTAGATTCTGAGTGGAACGATGAATGTATTGATTTTACAATGATGTGTGTTTTTTTTTTTATTTTTTTTTTTATTTTTTTATTTTTTTTTTTATTTTTTTTTTTATTTTTTTTTGTGTCTGTCATCACGTTTTAGGACAGTAAAAGTGCTTGGATTTTCTTCAACAGTACCTTTTCTGATAGGAAAGTGAATCTAGTTGGTACTTTGGGGGGTCAAAAGTAAAATTTTTCCAATAGTTTTCAAACGCGCCGTGAAAAACAAAAGAAAAATTAAGGAAAAACGGGAATTTTTACGCAAAATCTGTTTTCGAGAAAATCGATTTTGGTTTTTGGTGTAACTTTAAAACAAATGACCGTAGATATATGAAATTTTGACTGAATGTTTATCTTAGCATTTTCTATACACCATAACATTTTCAAAATATTTTGATTTATTTTGAGCTCTTTACGGACATTTTCATTTTCCATTTTTTTTTAGTTTTTTTTCTAAAAATATCAATAAAATTTTATTTGTTGGATAAAAAAGCTTGAAAATTTAATAGAAGGCTCCTAGTATATTGTTTCAAAGGCAGATGAAAAATATTAAAAATCGTTAGTCACAGTTTTTTTTTATAAACATTTAAAGTTCAAAAAATGACAAAATATGGAAAAATCACGAAAATTTGCAAATTATTTCGAGTTTGAA
>NC_042496.1:29811336-29817582 GCF_005508785.2 Acyrthosiphon pisum
TCATTTTCAAATATTTAATTTTTTTTTTCTATAAATATCAATAACATTTATTTGTTAGTAAAAATGCGTGAAAATTAATGCAAGGCTCTGATATATTGTTACAATAGCAATTGTAAAATATTAAAAATACATAGGCACACATTTTTTTTATAAGCATTTGAAGTTGAAATTTTGACAAAATTTATCAAATTTAAAATTGAATAATTATTTTGTAGTTAAAAAATTATAAAATGTTCAACTTTTATATCTAAGGATTGAAAATTTAAAACAAGATTCCACGTAAATATTTAATTCTGTTACCAAAAATTCTAAGAAATACGTAAGTACAGTTTATTTTTATAGTCGTTTTAAGTTCAAATTTGGACGAAATTACGTATTAAAAAACCTGGAATAACTATTTTAGTTATTTTGTTGTGATTGTATAATATTATTTGTGGGTACTTGAAACTTCTAAAGTATACTATTATATATCTATGATAGTACCATGGTTTGTTGTTGATGTATAACGCGTTATCTGATGGATATTGTGATATGATTAATTTGAAATTTATTGTTGATACCTATTATAGGTAAATTTTTTTTTATTACTATAGTTAAGTATACCTATAATATGTATGTCTAATAACTAGACTGACAAACCGTCTACGCTCAGAATCGTTTTTCTTATACAGTGATATTATATCATTGAATTCAAATTTAATACTATCCATTATACAGTGACCCACTTGTAACCTACTGTACAGCAGAGCGACATCCACTTACCCACCTTTTTTTTATCACAAATTCGAACGGAGACAAATTTTCCATGCGATTTGAGTCTATATTCCCAAACCTATATACCTACGTTAGCATAATAAATTTAAAAGACGTTCAAGAGGCGGATACTCGGGAAATTGTTTACACCTTCGAGTTTGAAACAAATTATAATGCGGGTTGCCATTCGAACAATATTTAAAAATGTCTTTTATTTCTCGATATATATCGCCTTGCAAGCGAGTATTTGAGTTGAAAGTATCACCCTCTGTAAAACTCACCCCTTGTTTAATCCATAGATTCCGACCGTAGTGACGACTGTCTTAATAACAGGTTGGTTGACGGAATAAATATCGCGATTACAGACTTGCGTGTGTACCATCCGCGGATGCAATATAATATCGTCCCTCATAAACACAACCCCATAACAGATACTCTTTGAAATACGTCCTAAAAAATTTGTTGGATATTGTTGGATTATACTCGCCCAGACTTTGTGTTGTACTCGGTTTTCGTCGGTAAAGCTTTTTCAAGTTTGTGCTGCCTGTCAACAGTTCAACTGTCTATGATGTTAGCAACGTTTTACTCGAATAAAAAATGTCGGGCTTGATTTATCAGTGTTACGATTGTCTTGCGCAAAATCATAACATTTTATTGAATACGCCTGCCTAGAAAAAGTCCATGAATGCATCTGATCTCTCAGAATTAAGTAAAGGCGATCAATGTCCGGTGCAGAGATAGTGCAACTAGAAGAAAACAATTATAGAAAACCGTCATATTATTACACGAATACACGGTATTGTTTTGAATTATTTTAACGGTTTTTGGCCCGACGAGTGAAAGCGAACACGTTTCAAAGCTGACGCAAGACGTTCGTTAAATGTTAACGACCCGATGGATGCCGAAATATCCCCAGTGGCGTATTTGAGAGTTTATTTCGGGGAGGGGGCTTTGCAAATAAATGTTTTTTTTTTTTAATTTATCATTGATAAAACCAAAATATTTTATCCGTATAAATGCCTAGAAAACTTAATATAGTATATACATTCGTAAATCAGTATAATATAATAATATAATAATATATTATATAAAAAAAAGCTATTGGTGGGCATTGGATCGACTCACTCAGATACGCCACTGGATATACTGCATATGATGTCGATAATAAACGCCGCTGCATATAGAGGCAGCTTTACTGTTTTAAGTCAAAAGCCAAACAGCTCATAGCTACTGCTCGTAAATGTATAATGGGTATGTTATATTATTATTATAAGTAGAGATTGAATGAACATATTATTATAACTAATTAATACTAGTTCGATATTTGTGAATCAAAATTCTCAAAATATTATTCTGCTTAGGAGGATAAAAGAAAAGTGTATTTTGTCGTTCTAAAAAGAAAAATACATAACAAGGATGATTACGATAAAAATAGTGAAAAATAATATTTTTCTTTTTCTTTCAAATACATTGTATTCGCTATCTCTGTTTTTCTGTTTCAAAAAACTTACAAACTTTTCATGAAAATAAGTGTTTACCAAATCATCACCCTACAGTAAGTATATATTTATGAATTTACAATCAACGTCGACTATAGTGCATTTGTTTTATTAAAATATGTTATTTGCAATGATTTAAACGAAAATCAATATTTCACGAACAGACGACTATTTATAGACTCGACAAAACGATTTTAATAAATCGTTGGACTGAAACTTGATCGGGAGGCCCAGCTATATATAAACCATTGACCAGAAGTACAATGATCGCGTCGAGTTAGGTGCCTCCATACCTATTGTAGGTATAGGTTACCAGCAAGTGGCGTATTTTCGAGGATAAACGCGGCCGGCACTAACGTGATTTCCGGTAAACGCAGCGGCAGAGTTCTGCCTCGGGTTTCGACGACGATATCTGTTTAAAAATTATTTCTTTCCGTCCGTCCGCGGCAAGAAGGGAAAACGACGCGTACAACTATACGACATCGATAGACAACTATACACACACAGCACATATTATATTATTATATATATTATATTTAATATAAAATCGTCGTAGGTTCTACTACGCGCGCTTACGGAAAAGGACAATTCATTCGAAAGTCACGAGCATAAACTTACCCACACTCATATATAGATACCCGACGTCTATATATATATATATATATACACAAGTGCGTATGTATACCCGTGTGTGTATATATATTTGTTTATGGCGGCATTGAACCAGTTCTGTATATGCACCGCGGACAGACCTAGGTTTATATGTTTTTTTTTAATTGGGACATCCGCACATACATATTATTATAACTGTCGCGCGGGCTGATCGACCTGAGACGACTGTTTCGGCGGCCCCGTCGATCGCGTGTTATGACAATAATATTATATATCATCGTTATTGTTGTTGTTTTTGTTCGTGGTATAGTGCGGTTATAGTGGTCGTCACGTCTTACCCGGTCGCTGGACTCGCTTCGAGCATAAACGGCGGCAAAATGCGTCGCGTACTCAAGTAAATCACATCGAAACTACTATAATATAATATACTCGCGACTACAACAATAATAATAATAATGATCCTGCTCCTCTCCGCTACTCCGTGGTCCATCGACCATGTGTTTAAAAAAAAAAAAATGACTTCTCCGTCCCCCTTTTTTTTTATTTCCGGGTGTCCGTATTATTATTATACCTCGGTATCTTGCGGACTGTACCTATATATCGTGGCGAGAGAGAGTAGATTTTCCTACCTCAATACTATTATACTAAGCAACGACAGCTGCTACCGCAGACGCGTAGAGACGGATTTCCTCTGCAATTTTTTTTTTTTTTTATATAAAAGGACATGTACCTACTTATTTCATAAATTTATTATTATTATTTTTTTTTTTTATCATTGACCACTCTCGGACTGCGGCCGTCTCTTGGTTATTTTACAATCTCATGCCACCACCGCTTTTATGTACAGATCCGCACGCGTAAACACCATAATAGCGTACGCGGCTGTTGCAACGATATTAAAATCGTCTGATGTCTCCCATGCACATTTCCGTATGTACCTAATTTATATTGTAATATATCTGGTAAAAAAAAAAGTGCATTATATGTTTTCATGATACTCCCCGTGATCCGAGCTACCTATGTGTGAATGACGTCGCAGCAGTATCAACAATGATTATAGTTCATTATTTTATTTTATTTTTATATACATATAGGTGAGTATAGTATTATAATAGTTTATTACAAGTGTAAGGTATAGGTAATATGTTAAATTAATTTGAATTTTTAACTATGTGTAGACGTGTAGCTTGTTATCAAACGTAATTTATTCATAAGATATGTTGAACTAGTTTTATTTGTAAATATTTTGCTTCCAAAATCGGTACGTAATTCTTATAAATAAATAAATATAGTAATACCAACTTGAATAATGACATTACATTTACATAATCACGTGACATTTTTAATCGTTAAAATGTTATATTCATCCAACTGACATTTTAATTTTTACAAATTCAACTAATACCTAAATTATTGTTTATAACCTCAGTCTTTCAGTGCGTTCCATTTTATATATTTACTCGGTTCAATTTTAATAATAATATTGTCCATCTACACTGTTGGGAATTGATAACTAATAATTTATCTAGATAAAGATAAAGATGACTGTAATAATTTTTATCTAGATACAGATAAAGATAATTATACTAAATTTTATCTAGATAAAGATAAAAATTAGTACATTTTTATCTAGATAAATATGAGATAATTTCATGTTTAATTTTGAAAATATTCAGGATACCTACTTGAGTCTACAGGTAAAAAAAAAATACATAATTTAAAATGTTTTAAAGCAGAGGACAGAGGTCGTACAGATCGGTTAAGTGATAACTGAAATACCGGGAACTCTAAAAGGGTTTTATAAATATTAAATTGTTATAAATTACAATTATTATTATATTATTATGCTTGTGAGTCCAATATCCATGAATGTTGGTTTATTTTTGTCGGTTTAAAACAATAATTATTTTTCATACTTTGTACACAATTCTATGAAACGGGTATCAGCTAATGAGACCATCATCATTCGGTGTTGGCCGGCGGGTAGCAGGGATAGATGTTTTTCCTTTGGCTATTATTAGTTGTTCTTACAATATTACCTACTAGCTACATGCCCATTACATATTTCTATTTTTTGGTTTTCTCATTGTTTACGATGTAAAACTCCAGACTAACAATGAATATTCATAAATATTAAAATCATGGTATTATAATGCATATTACTAAACGTGTTTTCTATGTAATAGATGAAAAATAGAAAAATGTAAAAATAAAATAATAAAAATATTTTTAATTTTCAAATTTTTTTTTTAGTTCATTTTAATAAATTATCTAGATAAGTACTCATAGATAACTAGAATTTTATCTAGATGAAGATAAAGATAATTGAGTAGAAATTTATCTAAATAAGATAAAAGATAGATAATTTATCTAGATAAATTTATCTAGATATTTCCCAACACTGTCCATCTATACGTTGTCCCCTATGGGTAATGGTTTGGTACCTGGTATACCCAGGGCTTGAATCTGATATTGGATACCGATTTTGAATACCGGTTACAACGTTAAAAACCGAAACCGCAAAAAAATCAATACCGGTATCCGAATCCAAAATCAAAATCGGAAAAAATAAATGGTGATGACTGAAACCGAAATCGAAATAGAAAAAATATTTTATTATTATATTATAGTTAATACTTACCCACATTAATCATAAATCGAACAGTTTGATGTATCGTTTTAATTCTGACGAGTAATCAACAAAAATAATCATTCATACCTATTTCACATTATTTTGGTCCTTTTTCAATTAATTACAAATTCCTATTGTGTTGAATCAACTACAATGTAATTATTAAATCGGTTTTGTCATACAATAGTGTAAATTATACATACACTATACACAGGAGGTACATTATAATATATTATTTGACTTGTCAACCACTATTTTTGACACTGCAATTATTCTTTTCATAGAACATTTTATATTTCTAATTAAAGCCTCGAGTTATTATTCTAATATACTAGTTAACAATTCTATTGAGTATAGAAAATAACAATATTGTACAACTCTATCAGATTTATTTTTATTTACAATCCCAACTACATTATTCCTTATTTTAGGGCGTTTATACGGCAACATCTGTACGTTTGTGTATGACAAATAGTAAGTACACCAGGCTGTCGTCTAAATTTTACATTCTGGAGAACTAAAATTTTTATTCACGTTTTATTTTACAATACTTGAGTGTGAAACGTTACAACTAAGGTTTGGACTATGATCTCCACCAATTATATCTACATTCCACCGTGGTTACAACCAAATAGCATCAGTGGTGTGACCACAGTAGGTTGACCAGTAGATTTCATCACCTCATTAACTCCTCTATAGATTTAAGTTTTGCTTATAATTCTAAAATCCAGTATTCATACATAAGTGTAA
>NC_042496.1:29821635-29822700 GCF_005508785.2 Acyrthosiphon pisum
CAGTATATATCAGGTAGGCAATCTACCTGCGGTAGATCGCGGACCCCGTGCTGTTATACGTAAGTGTATGATTTAACTCTAAAATATCAAAGTTATACCAAGTTTGTCGTATTCCACCTATGGTAGATTAATATAATCAATTAATACAAAATCCTAACCTAAACATAAATACTAATATCAGATGAATAAAAAAAACCAAATTTAACCATTCCTAAATTAGTCTGTCTTCTTCCTAGAGGTTTAATCTATACACACAAACATTCATACCAAACTGAACCCGTGCACTCCGTTATCAGTAAAAAATTGTAACTAAAAAAAATTATGATTGTTCAACTGTTTTTGGATGTAACTTGCTGCAATGTTCAATAATTTGATTTGGTGCTAGCTTGTACCTGATCTGCCCAAATAACCAATGGAAACCAATAATAAATAAATACTAATTTCCACTGGAGACTGTAACCAATGGCAACTATTTAAAAAATAAATAAAAATAAAATTTCCAATTTCCATCGTGAATCTCGAGATCCCTGTTTGAGCACCTCTTTAAAATGCGAATTTCGAAAAATCCTTTCTTAGTGAGCCTATACATAGTAATAAGTACATTTACTGAAAATTTCATATCCATAGCTTCAGCAGTTCCGGCTAGGCGATGATGAATCACCCAGGACAAGTCTTTTTATATATGCAGATATTATAATATTCATTTTATCGATAAAATTTTGCAAAGTACCATTTATTATTTTTAAAAATCATAATAATTTTGTAAATTACATGATTTCCAAAAAAGAAAAATTTAGCCTTCTTTTAAATCGAATCTTGGTGGTTGAATATGCATTATAGACCTATTAATATTAATATCTAACGTTTATGCAGTCTATGGTTTAATGAGGTGTACCACTAGCTGTTTATTATATTATTGTTTAAGATTTGTAAACATATAATAGGTATAGGAATATAAATCTGCAAATATGAGCAATTATTGGAACTGTAAATAATATTAGGTACCTACTCGGCGTCTTGACCGGTGGCGTTTGTATTATTGATGTATCGCCGTGTAAAAATACT
>NC_042496.1:29822800-29824142 GCF_005508785.2 Acyrthosiphon pisum
TTGAACACACGACAACTGCAGCTGGCCGTCATTGGGGGAACCTCCTCCCCCGGTCATGGCAGCTACGTGTGCTCAAATAAAAATTCTGCCAAACAGCCGACCGGTCTATATAAGGGCTCACTCCCGGTAAAACACCCCAAGAGTTCAAAACGTCTAGTCGGATTGCCCACAAGTGACAATAGTGTTTTTGTAAGCCAGCTGCAGCTGAGAGATTTGTACTTGGTCGTAGTTCGTTGTTGGTTTTAATTTGGAAGTCGTCGTGAAGAAGATCATTATTTATTTATTACCTACATAGGTACCAATATACCAAGGCACTAGTGGTGATGGTACAAAAGTACATAATATTATTTTTAAAGCGTAAATAGTAGTAAAACATATCCTTCACCACTATTAAATAAAAAAATATTTTTTTAGTACGATATCATCGAGAAAGTGCCTGTATAGGGTAATTTCTATAAAAATGGCGTTGGAATCATGTAGTGTCTCTTAAGTCATGTCATATTGTGGTGTATGGCATTTTGTTGGAGAATGATTTTACATAAGACGTATCCTTTATGGAGGACAAGATATTGACAAGAGGCGCGTAATTGATATGATATAATTATAATTTTTAAATATTAAATAATATATAATTGTTGTTTTGTACGGGTCTCGTCAGATTTTTTGGCAAACGGTTGGGGCTAAATGCAGGGACGGATTGGAATTTCGGACCAGCCCGGGAAAATACTTTTTCACCGGCCCACTATTTGTTGGGAGATTAGGGGAAATCGGCAAGTGTACCATACTGAAGATAGTAATTTTTTTTAGTATTTTAAAGGGTATAGTCTACTGTAATCAGTGTTATTATAAAATCAACCTTTAACAATAAAATGTAATAATAAAAACAATAATAATGGAATAACAATAGTATTACCCACATATAAATGTTACATAGTAAAATGTTAGTAATTTTATATTTTATATTATCAGTTTTATTGTATCGATATAAAAATATAACGAAAATACAATTACAATATATTATTCGATCGTATTTGATACCATTTAAAAGTAACACATATGATGCGTGGTTGTGATAAATCCTTGTACTAAATTATTGATTTTGAGCGAATTTAGTCAGATTAAAACAAATACAAGCAAATATTGGCGTATTGCTATCATAACTCTAAAAATAAATCTTATTATAGGTCTAAAATAAACCTTTGCTTCTAAAAGTAGTATTTTTTTATTTTTGTCTCAAATTTTTTCAGTTCCTCCTTTTCGTTTTTTAGTACAGCCTGATCCATCCGTTTCCATTTTATTTTATAATTCGCAACTATTACTATTGTAATATAAAATATTTTAT
>NC_042496.1:29824242-29834960 GCF_005508785.2 Acyrthosiphon pisum
ACGTATAGGTACGGCTGCTCGCCGTGTACAAGTGCACGTGCCCCGAGAGTGTGTGTGTGTGTGTGTGTGTGTGTGGCGCATATCATAATATTGTTTGTAGTACTCGTTTTTTACCGTTTGCAGATTGCTGAGAAACACACGAGAGACGATTATTATTTTATATATTTTTTTTTTGCCATCTGTGGCAGCTGTAGGTACCTACCTATATATACCTCGAGGCAAATTGTTTTCGGTTATGTCCGACCCTTTATATATATATATATATATATATATATATAATAATAATATTATGCGTGCGTTACGAACGACTCCCACATAATCGCGTGGCCACATTCGATAGTCTATACTCTATATTATAATACTGTCTATAATAATCGGTTTTTCTTTTTGTCCAGCTGGTTCGCTGTCTCCACACGAAGTTTTTTTATTTTTAACACGATAATTCGTTAATATGGATACCTTAGTCTATATAGACTATAGCATAATATAAACACTATCACGTACTTATATATTATTGTATATAGGTACTGTCGTTCGACCGAAAACAGATCGAATTCGTTCGTCAAAATATCCGAGTACCTATATATGTCTATTATAGGTATAATACGCATACCTCCTAGCTAAACTAATTATCGAGAATGAAAACATTTTGGGATTAATTATGGTGGTTATACTTATAATTATTGGTTTGGTAAATATGTCAGTTATTTATGAGTTACAAATTATACACGCGAAATATGTATGAAATGTATATATATATAACATATAACTAATATAAAATAATATGCGTATAAAAAAAATAAAACATAAAAAATATATTAAATAGAGAGTTTGTTAATTTGTATTTCCTTATTACTTTTAAATTTTAACAATATAAAAAAATATATACTGATTATACTGTTATTTTCTTAACATTGTAAGACCATTAGTTTGTGACCAATATAATTATGGTACCTACTCGAATTATTTAGAGATAGTTTCATATAGAAAAATACAATGACGTTTACGGCAATATTCGAATAGAGTTACAAGCTATAGTAGTTACAACTAGTCGTACTAAAACCTTAACATAAAACATTATTGTATTATTCCTGCAAGTCTATAAATTTACAGCAGCTATATATTTTTGTATGTCACCAATAACCGTTTGATATTAAATGGATAGATGATTGAATAATAAACGGAAAACCGCCCAATACAGGCATACAGCATTAGATACAATTGATAATAAAATATAATATGAGGCACTTTGCTCACTTACCAATATACATTTTACAATTATTACTCTGAAATCTTTAAGATTTAAAATTGTTGAAGTTCAATACTAATGTTCATTCTAAAATCATTATTACCGTCTCATTCAGAATTCATAACTTTATTGAAATTAAAAATGTGACAAACAATACAATATATTTTAATGATTTGATAGAAATTTAAAATGCTGTGGACAAATCAGGCGCCTAAGTTACTAATTAGATACACTTGGTTAGAATAACAGATTATTTTTACCATTGAATTAAAATTTCAATAAAACACGCCTAATATACAGTAACATGTAAAAATAAAATATGTACAACTACGACTATTGAATATTAATAAGTACCATCGTATCAATGCATTTCGCCGAAATTCAAATAATAGCGTTCATCACAAAAATGTGTACAAAACAATTAACACGTAGGTACAACAAAAGGCAAATCAAATATTATGATATGCAATCATAACAATTGCAGACAAATTATGTTTTAGTCTTTTATACTCGACAAAGTACAAAGAATATCGTTTTTAAAATACTAATTATTAAAATCTGTAAGTGTGTCAAGTGTCAACCCTACAACCCAGGGGGCGGATTGCTTCAGCTCTGCCTCAGGATAAAACAAATCAGGCTCTGATCATATACACCCTTTATACATATAGTACAGTTGTAGCACACAGCCCATTGAACGACCAATACTGAACACAGTTCAATATTTGAAAATTATCAGCACTTCAAGAGTTCAGAAATTATTTCATTTGAAACGAAAACCATAAAAAAACGCAGTCGTCTGAAATAAAATAAATATTCATATATCATTTCAAACAAATTGCCGAATGACTATTGATATAGCAAAAAGTAAAATCCGAATTCCTGATTTCAGTTTCTATTCAGAGTTTATTTGTTTTATAATCAATTCTTGTGATCTGCCCGGAATTTAAATTGGATATGATTGTGTGCACTTATAGTTGCTAAGGTGTTAGGAATACAAATTTGAGAGGACATAAATAATTTGCTTTCACTTCTACTAAATATGTATAAAGCAAGTCACATAATATTTGCTGATTCTATATCACGATAAAGTACCTATTGGTATTTACTATTTTAGTACTTTACTATATACTTAAATGCGATGGATTTTTATTTTTATTTTTAAAAAATTTGACCCATTATAATTTCATTATTAATATATTCATTTATATAATACAATTTACTATTTAGTATAGTGTTAAAGTAGGTACCTACCTAGTACCTATGTAATTTATTCAAACCATTTAAATTTTATTGTTTTATTTATTTATAGTTTATGTAAATTATGATATGTAAAATTATTTTCTAAAACTATAACTATTTGTATTTACAATAATAATTATAGATCACTTATTCCAGGTACATAAAGAATAACCACTAATCAGATACAATCAGAAAAAAAAAATTGTTTTGTGAACTACTAAAACCACTGAGAAAAATTGACAAATAAAAATAGTGAATTTCTATGTTCATCTGTTTTCACTATAAATTAGATTATAATACTTCAGATTATACAGTATGTTTAGTATGTAGGATGTACGTATACGCAATGGTTAAGCCATTTATACACCATGAATGTAATTATTCATATAATATATTGATATTATCAGTTTTTTATTACTCTCATTGATCTTAAATATTTTGGTCTTTCTAACCATGTAAAGTTATCGTGTTTCAATTTTTTTAACACGACATTTTTACAAACTAAATACAAAAATTAATTCCTACATATTCGGTCCTCAAATTACTTTTCATAAGATCGATCTCAATTGATCATCTGTCCTCCTACCTGCATTACGTCCGACCACCAGTATCATGCAGGTTCATGAGATCCCTTCGTTTCAGAACTGTATTGCCACACAGCAGCAGCCAGGATACGCGGAGAAAACTCAGAACGCGTGGAAAGCATTGACAGTGAAAATGACTAACGGTTAAAAATTATAATTTTATTGCGCATATACTTACTTAATGTGTCGGAGTGAAAATAAAATATTAAGCGTAATTGACAAATGAGTGTTTGATTGAACGTGACAATTATATTATATTAAGCATAGTGACATCGTGTGGGTCGACAACGAACAATGCAACATTAATACACGGACATCATAATCATTATAATAATTTATATTATAGCGATTGTGAGCGCTCTTAGAAGAATATATATTTTGATTTGTTGAACGAGTGAGTTACAAATAGGCATCACTGTATTAGGTCTATGTAATGAGTCGGCGTGTGCTCTAGCTATTTTCGGTGAGAAAAAAAGACCAACTGCGCAATAAACATGACCGCGTATCGGTGTAAAATCTTTGGAGGAGAGGAGGGGCTTACGAATTAGACGTCATGCGTACCTCAAATTCATTGAACCTATCCAAAATAAAAATAAACCCTCGCGAATCAGGTGGCAATGCGCCCCTGACGCTTTCCCTCCACCACTGATGCGTACCCGCAGCATAATACATAATATATCGATAATATGAATATATTATTATAATAGTAAAAATATAAACCCTATTGTAATATTGTATTATTACTGTTTTATTATTGCTGTCGAACACGCGGAGCATTTTCCCACTTGTGAGGTCTCTCTCCTCCGGGGATTTCATTCATCTCGCCGACACTCCGACCCTCCTCCGCCGCATCTCACGCTCGCGCGCACGCCACAATCGCAAATAGGTACCTAATATAATATTGCATTACATTATGTGCTTACGAAATAATATATCAAACAAATCCAGTAATGATAATTTACATATTATAATATTATATATATATATACGCGTGCGCGAGCTGAATTACGGTCTAGACACCGCGGGAAGGACCTATCAATTACAGATATCCGCGCCACTATCTGATTTCTAGTTTACGACCTATTATAGGCCACGCCGACCACTTGCAGCACACACTCGCACGCGCATAACATAACACGTAAAATACATGGCGAAACACGTGGGATTTCCTGCGTTATATATTATTACAATAATATAATATACTCCCGCAGTTATATTATTTTGTTAGATTTGAACATATAATTGTTATATTCCTTGCGAGGGCTGCGTCATTTTTGGTCGACTTTTGACAAAAAAAATTGCACTGATTTACCACTACGCAGCGCTATAATATAATAATACATATTATACAATACATATTATATACACGCGCCGTTAATTTCGAGAAGAAACGATATTACGAAAATATAGAATATTTTATTTCTGTAAAAACGTATTATTGTTATTTTTTTTTCTTCTCAAACAAGACGTTCATTCATGAGATATGCGATGAGGTTTATTCGCATACGGTTGTCCAATGTAGTGAGCTGCAGCGTTGAGGAGTAACTTAAGTTACGAGTTAGTGTAACGTAATAGTTACATTTTTAGTTATTTGATGGTATAGTAATTTAATTATATTTTATTTCAAGCCGTTATTTATACGTGGGTAATTCGAGCTACTTTTTTATAGTAAAGTCACTAAATTACCCGTTACCTACTTTTAGATTCCGAGCGGGCCGAGGAAGTTATATAGTGGTTTTACAATGGCGTTTATTTTTTTGTTATCCTGTTTACCTGGATATTACAATTTTACATTAATCACAAACCACCAGTATCCACATTTTCTTATAATCATCGACAGCTCGATTAAAATATCGTCCGATGATGCGCAGCATTTCATTTACCGCATACCTATTATTGGTACAATATCGATATGCGATAATAGCTGTTTACATAACATGTTTTATATTATATTATTATTGTACATTTATGCGATCGGTACCATCGATGTTCGTGTTAATATTTTAATCGAACGCGCACCTATATAGGTAATATATAATAGTAACATGGCTATGTTCCGGTGTGCGTCATACGTGTTTGTCGGGTCCGTCTACGGAGGTACGCGTGTAATAGCCGAGCGAAATCATTCACCGGACGTGTGTGAGTCCGTTCGCACGCGCAGTGAAAGTTGTCAAAGAAGCCGCCCGTGACCCACCACCGATGGTCATTTACCGCCATAAAGTAGTTATCGCGGCGGCGGTCAATATTGGCTATACGCGTTTCTCGCGCGCAAACGATATTTTACCCACCCATCGTGATAGGGGTCCGCAGAAAATGGCTGGGGGGGAGGGGGTTGAGGGCGAGTTTTAATAGTACATAAAAATATATTATAATATATTAATTGTATTTTGTCGACTTGCGGCCTCAACGGAATTTTTTATAACTGTAACGTCCTTTAATTATTTCGTACAACGCTAAACGCAACACTCTCAATTTGTTATTTAGAAATATTTATCATAATATTTATTATAGCATACTAGATTCGAAATAAATTTCCTAAATATCACGGGGGCAAATGTCCCGGCTCGCCCATCTTCCCACACTGCAGGACGCCGCCATGTACCTAAATTAAGACTCTATAATAATAATATGCGGTATAATAGGCATTACCACGATAAGATACATTATCACTATATTCCCCGCAGACGAGACACGTCGGAGTATAATAATTAAGACGTATAATATATCGTGCCTACCTATAATTTTCGGAAAAGTTATCTAAATCGTCTCCCGACTTGGGTTCGAGCGTGCAGCATAGTAATTATTATGCTCGACAGTAAATTGATCCGTCGTCAACCGCGGTCCAGGTACACTGTGGCAACCATTCAGAATGTCGACCGAATAACTCGAGAATTTTTTTCTTCAGATATCGATATTATAAATATAATACAAAATAATCACGATTGTTTAAGATCATTGATTGCGTATGAATGAGTGTTTGCTCTTTTTTCTCCTTAATTTATATCACTTTTTTTTTGGATTGATTCTTATTGACTTAATTATATAATTATTTTTAATTACTCTGGTTAGCATTGCACTGACGGTTTGCTTGCACTCTTTCTCGGCGGTCTTACGAGTACTTATTTATTATTTTTTCCAAAAAGAATTTAACAAACTGCGTATTATAGATATAATATAAGAAAAATTAACGGTATATTATGTTTGCATTAAATATTTACATTTCACATGGTGGGCAACATCCATTAATATAATAGCATCTCGTGCCTAGTTGGTTGTTGTTAGTTTTGGTTTGATGGATTGTCTCTAAAGCCAATTTCTTTACAATTCAACAAAAAAATACATTTTTTTTTTTCATTAACTATTATGGTATTTTAACAAACAAATAAAATAGTAATCAACTGGTAATAATGTAATGTTAGTATGTTACCAACTAAAACTATACAACTTAATCGAACACATATAAAGTAATATAATTTATATTAAAATGTATATGCATTGTACCTACATCTATTTGGTGTCTACAACAACTGTGAACAAAAAAGTTAATAAAACAACTCATTAACTATAATTTGAACATTAAAAGTTATTTAATTGATTGTATCTCGGATTTCCCAAAAACTGACGTGTAACTTATATGTAATATAACTTACCCTGAGCAATATCTATAATTTAAAAATTATTGTTATAAGTAGGTACTAATTGCTGTAATTATTTTAAGAAATAATCAAAATATTTCTGATTTCAAGTAAATCGCAATTTATATAGCTGATCAATATTAATGAACCGTTTTTCAATAGGTCAATAACTATTAGTGTGTTTAAGTGTAATAAGTTATTTTTATTAGAGTTGTGTATTTTATAATACCTATCAATAATCTACCTAAGTGTTATATCAATATATGATATTATCAATTATTGCCAAGTAAAAGGATCTCAGCTCTCAGATATCCCATAATAATATGCCAAATCTTAAATTGTATTGTTTATTTTCTAATCAATATGTCGAATGTTTAAATTACCGACATAAAAAAAAAATACTAATTAACTTTAATTATGTTGTTCAACAAGTTTCAATTTTCATTAATAAATTCTTGGTTTGACGATTCAGTTTTATAGAGTGGTCATCGATCTTTCACTTTCCTTACACACGATTATGTACAGTTATTGAAATAGTTCAGAGTAACTTTATTGTAGGTTTTTAAATGCTAAGAGTATAATAATATTCGAATAGGTACTAAAATAATTTCACCATGTAATTATAGTATAATTAAAAATATTAGTTAACATTTGGTTAATTTTATTCTCATAATTTACAATATGATAAAGCTTAGTTCTATATTGTTTTCTTAAATACTATAGTTACTATGAAGTACGTTATCATATACATATTACCTAATATTTTCGATTATTAAAAATCCTCAATATGAGGATACCTTAATAAGTCCAAATCTCGATAATTAAACTATTTCTATTATTTTTCTTGAACTTCGAGTGTCTCGAGAGTTGATTACCTATATTATAATTTATAATAATAGGTGCTTACCACTTATACATTATTTTAAGAGCCAACGATTTATCTAAATAGCATACTGCTATTATAAAATAATTAATATTCTAAAGTGCGTATCATTAGTTGTAGTTGTACCGATGTATAATTTTATAATCTATCTTTCTCACTTAAAATATATATCTAAAAATAATAAATATTATATCTGAAAATAATCGAATGTAATTTATTTTAAATAATAATTAAATTAATTTAAAATTTTTAAATTTTGTAGATGAATTACGTTTTAATTATAAATATTTTTTCTTCAAGTAATGAACAATATTAATTTGATATGGTTAAATCTCTGTGTCTATTCGCATTCATGTGCCTATTTGTTATATTCAATTAACTAAAAAAATACTAAGTTCAAAAACAATTAATAGGTACCTATAAATGTATAATACCGTAAAAATCAATAAATATTGTTATCTATACAATAAGAAAGTGGTAACTCAACGTAATAATTGAACTTTGAAGCACCTATTGAAGCAACTTAATTACATTTTAAACTCTATTAGGTACCTACTTATTCCATAACTTATGCCTAATGTATTACACATAATATAATCTTAATAAACATAAGAGTACTTTTGAAAGGGAGACTTCTTTTTATATTGTTCTTATTAATATTATCGTAATATTGTGTCTCCATAATTTATCATTTATTTTTCAGAGATATTATTAATGTAGGTACTGTATTCAATTTATAAATACTATTTTATGTTCACTTTAAAAAAAAAAAAAATGATAAACTACTTAAATAATAATAATTACCATCGGGTAAAAGTAAAAAATAAATAGGTCTAAACTTTATTGCACGGAAGGCTAGAACTTAAAATAAAATAATAAAGTATAACATAAAATTTGATAAACTTTTACATTTAATATTCTTCGTGAATTGAAATTCAGGCCAGTGTATTTGTTTTTAGTGAAATCAAGTTTGAAATTCGCAATAAAATTATTAAAGACTGACAAGTCGGTGAACCTGGAGGTTCATTAAAAATTTAATTTCATCTGTGGTTAGACATTTTCTTTCAACCACAAATTCGTATACCCACAGTATATTGATATTAAGTATGTTTTCGATGAGATATCTAATCAACATTAGTACATTACCCCGTATCCGTACTTATCTTCTATAATATATAATTTCTAAAAACGCTTCTATTTTTTTTCCGCATATATTTTTATAAGCAATAAATGAACAAAATATATATAATTCAATTTCGATATAAAAATAATTTTGTATGCCATCGATACTAATTCAAAATATATAATATGATAAATGATCATTATGATTGAAATAATAACAATGAATGAACTGAGAGTTAATAATTTCCACAATTTTAAACATTCCACGCGAAGTATAGATTATAGGATATTTAATTTAGAAAATATGTCCATGTCGTGATAAATTTTAACAAAATTTACTACTAGTTGACATTTTAATACTAACCGACGAACCGGTTTTATGAAAATGTTAAGCAGTATCATTATAATTTATGTAATAATAAAATACTTGAGATAATCATAATTTTACACATATCTACAGTTAAAACTTTAATCGTTTGTTCTGACAGTTTTTATATTCTCTAACAACTAAATCTGACCATTAACACATTAAACGTATATTCATCTTTTGCCTCACAAATTCTATAGTTTATTATCCATATAGGTACATAATATATAGTTAAAACGGTACCATTATCGTAAATTTTTAGCAAATAACGTAGAACCTTTTTATTTAAATGTACGACAGCAGTTTGCGTCTTGTCGTAAATCTATGTTACAGTCGAGTTTACAAAATATATAAAAGTCACAAAACGTCGATAAACCCATACACGTATTCGGTCGAGTACAACACTTTGTATTTAATTATAATAATTGAAATAATTTCAAGCACGTTTATTAGAAATAGGTATTATATTAGGCACTCACCGGTGTCCTTATGGGTCCACGGCGCTTGACTTTCCGGTGCAGTTTCGGCAGCACCGACGACGATGATCTTCAACACGAGCACGCCGACCGCTACGAATGAGCACCTCATTTTGGCCGTCGTCGCGGACGAATTCGATTTGACTACAACAATATTATAACAGGTGTCTATTCGTACTTGCACAATGCTACGTTCTTGTAACGTCTGCGGCGGCTGCAACGACGACGGCGTACAATAATAATATCGTAAACAATACGATTTACAATGACGGAAAAAATATAACAATAAACAGTCGTTTGACGACTAAACGGATTCCGAATTGTTACGATGTCGGGGTGTGTTGCTCGTGTATTACTGTCGATATTGTTTTCGGAGGATTAAAATCGCGGAGGATTGTTGTCGTACGGGGCGCCGTGCTGCCACGATATGAGGAGGTTTGCCGGCATTTTCGATATTTTCGCGCGCACACACACACACGCACACCTCTACTGAGCCACTTATTGCCGGGCAATGATGATGATGAATATAATGCTTTCGGCCCGGCCCCGACGAGTATCGGTCGCCACGACGGGGGGGTAAAGCTCCGAGACACGACGTCTGCGGGGGGAACCTGTTGTTGGCTGGCTGGGTGGCGTGCTGGTGGTGGTGGTGATGATGTTTTCGGTGGTAACGGCGGTGGGGTGGGAGGAGGATCCAATTTTTCCCGGGAGAGGGGGAAAGTCGATGGATTTGTGAATGAAATTGAACGTTCGACCGGTTACGACGAGCGGAGGACTCTCTTTCTCCTCCGCGTTTCCTGCAGTGCGGTGCACACTCCGAGTCTGTCTTGCCGTTCGTCTAAGTCTCTCACTCGCTCACTCTATCTCTCTCACTCGCGTTCCATCTCTCTCATTCACTCAATCATTCTGCTGGACTGGTTTTGCAATATACACGCGCGTCGTCGTGTGGTGTAGTGTTTTTTTTTTTTTTTATAGAAATTGAAATCGTTACCGGCAGATACGATACTTACTCGCTTCTCCTCTTCTCTATATGACGAAGATAATACGCACGCCAAACGTAGGTATATACCCGGTATGTGGTGATGTATATACGCGAACGAGTGTGTGCTGTAGGTATATGTGCATATGAATCTGCAGTCGGTCGGCTCATGACCTCTGTCCGA
>NC_042496.1:29863139-29873846 GCF_005508785.2 Acyrthosiphon pisum
GAATACTATATTTTTAGGGACGAGAACAATTATTTTTATCAAAGTTATTGTTCACGTAACTAAATTATGAGAGAAAATATTATAGAAAACGTCTATAGTTTTTTAAAATAGTCTATCCTTAATAATTCGCAATTCGTATAGTACAAATAATCACCCATAATTCCGGAAACGATTTCTGTGAGCGATTGTGATTTTGAATTTTCCGTCAGTTTTCTTTTGGTTGGTATCACATGCGAAGCAACGACGGCTGAACTTTGTGTTAATAATGTATCCAACGCCGCTAGGCAAGACGATATTTTTTGGGCCAGAGTTCCATTGATTTCTTTTTCTTCGTTCCCACGAGTTAATAAATAAGCCATTCCGACGTCACCGATGCCTCCCCATTGAATAGATTGCTGTGAAATAAATTTTAGTATAAAAACATTGATTCTAAAACAACCATTATAGGTACCGATGTCTGTTGTGAAAAATGTATTGGATACAATGTGACTTGGTGATTCTTACCGCTGGCAGCCCTCGTTTTTGTCTTTGCTCTGAAATTCGTTCCATGATGGAGTTTGCATAACCATAATTGGTTTGTCCCCTGTTACCCCGGCCACACGAAATGGACGAAAATGTGACGAAATATTCCAAATCCTTGCTAACGCCTTCCGATGCTTCGTCTAAATATTTAGTGGTTAAGACTTTACTGTTGTATACGGTTTGGAAGTTTTCAACTGTTTGGTTTTCAAAGATTCCGTCTCTCAAAACCTAATTTGTTAAATAAAAATCTTTAATTAGTGACGTTTTGAAAATCAATAAAAAAAATGCGAGAAAAATGGTACCCCCGCTAAGTTGAAAATTCCACCAAGTGGTCCTAAACTGAGGGCCAATTCAACAGTATCCTTAGCTCCCGACAATGTAGTGAGGTCAAATGTGCCGATTTCCACTTTGATATTTTGGCTATTCCAAATATTTAACCTATATTTCTGGTATCCAGTTTGAATTCCACTCCGAGAACAGAGAATAATATTTCTTGCCCCGCGTTCAATAGCCCACTCAGTGAGTTCCATTCCAAATCCACCAAGACCACCTAGTATAAATTTCAATTAAATTTACAATCTAAATATATATTTTGAACTAGTTTTACCTGATAGTATGTAACTTTTGCTTGGATCGAAGTACACCCGTCGGTATGCTGGAAAGTTTAATCTTGGAGACTCCCCAGTCACTTCAACGACTATCTTGTTTCCAGTCTTATTACTAGCGTATGATCTACATAAAAAAAAATATATATTTTAATCTTAAACAATAACATAATATATTATTTTAGTTTACCTGAAAGCAGACTCGACATCAGAATATTGATAAATAGTGAACGGTAGAGGCTTTACGACGTCAAGTTTTAATCTTGATTCTATGAATGAATAAATATTGTCAACAGACGAATTATTTAAAATAGGAATATCTTCAAATTTAGCTGACACAACTCCAAACCCATTTTGTGAATCTAAGAATAAAATTAATATTAGTTATTTTTTTTACTAGAAAAATCAATAAACTTGACGAATAAATGTTTATTATTTTTTGAGCAAGTAATGTTTGACACGTAGTACCTACATAATATATTGAAACACCTATATAAATTTCAATAAAAATATGTATTCACTAGTTAAAGAAAAGAATATATTTTATTTATGATATGAAATCTAAGTTTTGAATACCAGAAATTGTCTATAGAGTCACTTCTTAAATGTAATTCAAATTATAAATAGAAAAACATATACGTTGAAATTTACTTGTTAAAACTGAAACATCTGTATTTTCGGTGTTGATGATTTTTGCATTTTCAGCAAGCAATTCTGGCAGACGATTGGAACAATATTTGGACAGAATAGCGTAATCAACTCCTTTATTTAGTGTCAACTTTAAAACCGTGTGAATAAACTTTGCATCAAACCTTGTAGTTGAAAACTGACTCACCTTTATTTAATATACATTTAATATTAGGTACGCCGTAATATATTACATTCTTATAAATATTCTAATAACTCACTTCTGGGTAGGTGGTTTTAATAACTTCAAGTTGCTCATTAGTTTCAGCTATGACAAACACTTTGCACTTGAAAGAGAGTGCAATGGATATAGCCGCAAAGCTTACACTATTTTCACTAATAAATACCAACACATTCTTGGATTCCGATAAATTCCCTTTTTGAATTAGAGCGTAGGTGGCCTAAAATATATTAACAATTTGTTTATTAAACCCAAATAATATGATTTTATTATCCGCAGACATCTTACCACATAGTAAGAGTATGGGACAGTGGCGGCTTGTCTCAAAGTCCAACTTGAGGGTACATTCCATAAAAGAGCATTATTCTGATTGACTGTCGTTGAAAGAGCGCCAGTTTTAACCAATCCCATTACCTTTTGACCATTTGTTTTAATACCGGAAAACTCTACTCCAAAATCAGTTTTCTAAAAAAATATACATGTGACATAAAATCGTATAAAAATATAATTAAATAATAAATCATTCACCATTGAAGAAATTGCTGCTAAATCGACATTATTAACACTAGCATATGATATTTTTATGGAATCATTGCTGTCGTAACTGTTGGAATATCTACAAATAACATGCAATCGAAAATAAACACAAGATGACAAACCATTTATGATAAGAAAATGTAGTATAATATATCTACTTTGAAGATTGAACCCATTGAAGTGTTGTCAGATCACCCTTGGAAAGTACGGACACTTGAGCATCAGCTGTTTGAACAATTGAAGCAAGTCTTGCATCGATCGGTAAATGTCTGTAGGATCCCCAAATTCCATATCTTTCCACGTTAAAGAACAAATCGATTTCAAGCAGTGTGGCAAAATCTTTCAAAGTATATTTTTTACCAGGCTCGGCGAGTATGCACCTATAGAATATATATATATATTATTATATCACGGTTATATTTATCATGAAATAAATTTACTACCTAATGGGATTTTCTTCACCACTAAATTCTTCTACTAAACATTTAGACAGCCCAAGAACACCGTTGATATTTTTATCACTATAAACTACAACTTTTTTGTTTGTATTTCCTTTAATATCGGCTAGTTCTTTTTTCAATGATTCAACCCACGAAAACTGTTCATCCTCGATGTTGAAAATTGAGTACTCGTATTTAGGAGAAAGCTAAAAGAGTATTTAATATAATAAATTATTTAAAAAAACTGTATGATAATATTAACTTACCTTTTTTAAGAGGAAGTATTTCTTATTATCATTTTCAATAACAGTCACCATTTGGAGATTAAATGATGTCAGTGTTGACGTAGAAATGGCATCCGTATTTTCGACCAAAAGAACAAATCCTCTCAGAGCTAGAGCCGCAGAAATTTTACCCAATAATGTACAATCAAACTGAATATCGTCGGCAACTATCAAATGGTATTCATCAGGCAACGATGCATTTTGGATATTGAACTCAACAATCTCAATATCCAATGACGATAATTTCCTTTGATCGATATTAACTGGCTTGTTCGAAAGAACTGTATAGTTCACCTAAATCAACGTAAAAGTCAATTTATACAACTAAAAAAACGATCAGATTGTTAAAACTCCTTACATAAAAATTTGCTTCTGCTTCTATTATTTGAACAATATCGAGAGCCAATACGCTCTTGTTGTGGACTTCTGCTGCTTTAACATGGTGTACTCCTATGTTTTCCATGAATAAACCAATCAAAGAGTAAAGAACCTCGTACGTAGATAAGTCTTTTGACTAATGAAACAAAACACAACACATTTGTTTTACTGACAATTTTCGAATTAATTAAACACTTACTGTATACGTGAACGGAATAAACGAGTGACGTTCCAGAGTGGCTGGAAGTTGTGCATTCTTTTTCAAAGGAGCCGGTGTCACTCTCAAATTAGAAATAGTAACTCCACCCGATTGCGTTGTTTTAGCATAGCTAAAATGGTTTACTTCAATTTCTAAGCATATGCCAAATAAAATATGTTTTTAGTTACTGTGTACATTCTACCTTAAGGTTTTTATGCATTACCTTTACTGTTCAACGATCCTTTAGCTACTTGCTTATGGTACACGGGGTCAATTATAACTTCTTTGATGTAAGTTGGTAAACGAAGTTCTCTAGTTTTGATAGATATAAGTTCAAATTGTAAAAGTGTATCAATATAAGATACCCAATTTCCGGTCCATGCAACTTTACCTTTGGATCCTAAAAAACAACAACATAGTTATATTTATCTTGTATACAAATCGTTTGTAAAGCTTACCTTCTTTGTTTGCTTTCACAAAACCTAAAAATTCATCTTTATACTGATATCCACGAAGTCTCAATTCCTTGTAAAAATCATCCGAATTCAAATCCATTTGTTCTGAAATGGTAGTGAGATGTTCCATTTGATTTTCTGTAGAACTTTCAGTTTGTAATTTTACACAACCTGAAACCGTAATAGACCCTCCCTCTAGGAGCTCAAAATCGCCTGATCCATGAAAAATGTTTATGTTGAACTTAACTGTCCCTAAATAAATATAAGTAAAAAATACCATTAATTTAATGAAAATACATTGATTTGTCATGATTATTTGTACCCTCAGAATTTAGGACAGTGGGCTTAATGAATCTTATATTTTGGAAAATGACTGGAACATCTTCGAACCATTTTCCTTGTAATTTTGCAAAAGCTTTCCATACTAATGTCTACAATTATTGAACAACGCGTAGATTAATAAATACATTTATGACCTAGTAGTACTTTTAAGTTATAACTCATAAGTAATCACCAGAGGTTCTTTAACAAGTTTAAATATGTTTTTCAAAAAAAAAAAAAAAAAATGATGATATTTCAAGTGAATAGATATTGTATTTTATTGTTATTTAAAATGATAAGTGTAATTCAGGAGTGGTTATAGGTTTTATTCATGGAATAATATTTATTGATGAAATAAAAATATTAAAGTGATTCAAATTCATTATTTTTGGACTTTCAAATATGTTTAATAAAATTCTCTGTATCCAAAAATACAAAATATAATGCAATTCGATGTTTGGACAGGTATTATGTATTTTATGTAGTTCCTATTATGTAAAATTTGAAACACAATTCAAATATTAAATATATTGTAATCACTAATCATACTATGTATCCAGCTGCTGGATAAAGTACACGTCCATCAACAGTATGGCCAACTAAATATTTATCTTGATCTGTTTTTATATCAATTTCGACTTGATTATCATCTGCCCCAGAACTCTAAAAATAAATATTAAATTAGTTTTTATTTGAATCAAAGACGTTTCAATATTAACTTTTGTACATTTAATTGAATAGATATGCAGGTACCATAAAATATACTTATAACTGTTTGAAACATACTTTTTCTACAAAATTTGGAACTATAAATTCATTTGAATGATCCCACCCTAACATTGGAGATATCATTGGAGTTCCTCTAACAACTGGGTACTCAACTTTCCCATACAAGTTGTGTAATTGTGGTTCTGCTCCGGCAATATATAACCTTAATTAAATGGAATCATATTTTCAGCATGAAAATAATATTATAAAGTTCCCGAATCCAGATAAATAAATGCTTACTTTCCAATTGCTTCCAATAAGAATTTCGCATGATTTGAAACAGTTTTTTTTGTCAAACCGACATTTGTAACTGTAGGAGAGAGTGATCTTTTCAAAATAGCTTGTAACAAACAATGAGGGGCAATTTCAATTGTTATAGCATTTTCAGGTACGTGTTTCATTGCACTATGAAAGTGAACTGGTGAACTTATATTATGTAAATGATAATCTGCTGAAGAGTACTGAGCTTCTGGTGTATTCCATTCGTGTTCTGGAAATGTTGTACTCTTCCAGCGACTGGATCTTAGTTTAGGATTAGCCATAACCTATAAAATTATTTAAAACATTGAAAAGTATGTATCAGCTTGAAGTGTCGAAGAACCACTTTAAAAAAAAAAATAAATTCAAAACTAATACCTATTAGATACCTTTTCATAATATGGTCTTAATGACGATATAAACCCTGGTAGATATGGTGAATGAAAAGCATATCCCATCGAGTCTACTGGCTTAGCGAATATACCTTCTTGTCTTAGTGTTTCGGCAAATTTCAAAGTTATGTCTTTCATTCCCGAAATGGTAACACTGTCTGCACTGTTATGACAAGCAGCTATTATACCTTCAGCTGGTAGTCTTTTTTGTGTCTCTTCCAATGATAGTCCTACTGCAACCATAGCTCCAGCGGGAACGTCAATTTGTTTCAAAATTGTAGACCTCCAGTACATTGTCATTAATGTTTCTTCCAAAGTGAAGCAACCATCTGCATATGCACATGCAAGTTCACCGACTGAATGGCCAATGATACCATCGGGGTTGATACCAAGTGAACGTAAGATATCAACAAGACCTATCTAAACAATTTTATAATATTTATGTAAAACATTTTAAGATTATTATACGTATACACTACGTAGTTAGAAATTAGGTAGCTGAATTTACCTGTACTATAATAACTGTGAACATTACATTCTTTATACTCTTAAACGTATGTTCATCGGATTTGTAAAACAAATCATAAACATTAAAGTTGTATCGAATTAAAATTGAATGTGCATTGTCTACAGTTTGTTTAAAAACTTTAAACTTCACTAAATCAGCGACTAAATCTAACGATTGACTTCCCATTCCTGGAAAAATGAAGTAGATAGGCCTTTTATCACCGGAAACATTTCCTTGCTAGAATTATCATATATAAGTTTAATTTTTTTATCAGTTTTTCAATTAACTTAAAACTTACAGCTATTTCAACTTTTTTTGGGCTTTCTCCAAGAATTGAATATCCAGAAAACTTATAACCAGGAATTGGTGATTTATAAATATCATCAATCAAAGTTAAAAGATCATTGTTATCTGCATAATTTTCAAGCTATAAACAAAATATCACATAAATACATAAAATTAAAATATTTAAGTTTATAGTGTGTACCTATTTAATATCGACTATTAATAGAACTTACACAACTTATACATATTTTATAGGTACATATTTTTATGTACGGTATGACAAGACAATATTATATGATAATAGGAATGTATGATAGAATTATAGACTAAATCAATAAATTAATATATACAAGTGTATAACTAACGGTCTCAAATTGTTCAGTCAACGCGTCTCTAGTTCGTCCTGACAAAAATACTAGTCTCGGGATTTCAAGTGTCGGCAATGACGTTCTCTGCATTTTTTTATCGTTAGCTCTTAGAATAACATGAACGTTTGTACCTCCAACGCCAAATGAATTAATAGAAACCATATTCCCTGGTAACGGTGTTTGCTTATCAACAACCTAATAAATTAACAAATTAATACAATTTAACTTTAAGAGAAAGTCGAACCCAACACATGCGTTGTTTTTGTCTTACTACATACAACATGGCAAATTTTCCGTTCACAATAATACATTATATTACGTAATATCTAAAATTAAAGTGAAATGAGAAGTTTTCAAATTAAAAGCGAGTTATAAGTACTTTAAGATGTACAAACTATTTACAATTTTAAATTACTCATTACTCGCTTGAGATGCCCTGGATGATAATCTTCCATTTAAGGGTATTGGAAGCAACGTATTGATTTCACGTTTTAGTCCTAAAGGCCTGATAAAATTACGCATACTTAAATTAATCAGATTTCAATTCCGTAAAAAAGGTTTGAGTTGATCGACCTTTTTTCTAGGTAATAATATTGTAGACATCGATTTTGATATTTCTTTAAAAATTGCTCTTAAATCTTAGTTTCGTTTTTAAAATTTTTCAAAAATTTTAGATTTACTTTAGTGTCTTTTTTAAAATTAAATAGTTATTCTAAAATCGACTTCAACAAAAACCTAGAAAAAAGGTTGATCAGCTCAAATGTTTTTACAGAATTGAAATTCGATAATTTTGAGTTGAAGTATTTTTGTCAGGCTTTTAGGTGTAGGTTGATTAAAATTAGTTTCTCGTTGGAACAAAATTCATTATTTCACTGAATTCAATGATTTATGCATGCGTGTGCAATCCGCTAGTTGTTTCCCGGAAATTATAATGAATAACCCACTGTTGTTGAATATGCGGGACGCGGGTAGTAGTGGTGGCGCGCTGGACACAAATGTTTATTTACTACCCACACAACAGCACTACGCGACTTTAAGTGATAAAATAATTGTTTATCATTTATTCCTTAGAAACAGAGCGCTTTCAGTCCCCTTAAACTTCATAATAGCTCATATCACTCAATTTTTAGAAATTACAGCTAATAATACTAAAATGTACTTGCCATGTTGTACGTTTGTAAGGCAGAGAGAGACCGCATGCGGTTACAGTGTCTCTTTCTAATATAAAATATAATATATTATTACCTTCAATTCTCCACTAACGAGTTTTGGAATATTGTGATTCAGTGTTTCAAAATTAATATTAGCAGGAATAACTCCTGTTTCCAATGCATAAAGCACCTTGGCTATCGATACTAAGCCTGATACTGGTTCTGCGTGGCCCATATTTGATTTAACTGAGCCAACAAGCAAAGGAGTTTTACGGTCAACGCAAAACACATCCGAAATGGCGTTCAACTCTTGCTTGTCTCCAACCTATGTTGAATAAGATTATTTTAAAAATGCTCAACAAAATGTTTTAGGTTGACTTACGCCCGTCCCTGTTCCGTGAGCTTCGATATAATGTACATCGTTGAGATTTAAATTTGCCCGGGCGTAAGTATCTCTGATTAGCCGACTTTGCACTGACTGCGATGGATATGTGGCACCCTCGATTTTGAACCCATCGGTATTAGTGGACGTTCCTACAATAGTCGCGTATATGCGTTTTGCATCTGATGATTTTCTTATGTAAATGGCAACAATAGCTTCACTTCTTACGTAACCATTAGCTAAATGTAATACATAAATAATTATGTTTTTTTTTTAAATTATGATAAACGTCAATACATCATGTCGACTAAACTAACCGCCAATGTCAAAAGGTCTGCTTGTTCCAGTAGGACTAAGCATATTATACCGATGGTACATGACTGAAGTGGCTGGTTTTAAGAGTAAATTAGTCCCTGCAACAATAGCTGCGTCGCATTGGCCCGTTTGTATCGCAGTAATTGCATCGTGTAAACAAAATAGAGCGCTTGAACATGCAGTATCAACGGCAACACTTGGACCTGATTAACATTATTTGAAACTTTGTGACCAACAAATTCTATTGAATTGAAAATTTTTAATAATTAACAGGTACCATTAAAATTGAACTGGAATGAAAGTCTGTTAGCTAACATAGATCTTATTACACCGATTGTTTCATATCCAGTCAATTTTTCTGGTGTACGTTCAAAATAATCCGAAGATTCGTTGGTCATCATACCAACGTACACTCCCGTTCTTGTTCCACGTATATCCTGTGGGTTAACACCTATGAATGTTAAATGATTTGTCACAAGTACAAATTAAATGATTACTACAAAAAATACATTTCCTATAATAGTAGCTTATAAAAATACCTGCATCGACTATTGCTTCGTGTGTAACCTCGAGTAAAATCCTTAGTTGTGCATCCATGGCATTAGCCAGTTTTGAATGAATTCCAAAAAACTCTGCGTCGAACTTGTTTATTTCCTTTAACTTTCCTGTCCTTGACGGAACACCATACATTCCTATGTGATAAAACATATTTAACTTACTGTTTAGAACATGTTTTAATCATTAACTTGAAGATAAATAATCGCTTATACAACTGAATACGCATTATCTATTACAAAAGAAAGCTGACAATAACTAAATTATTCAAAATTGAATTTACCCGGAGACCATCTTCTGTTATCGACTGTCAATAAATCAGCGTTATTGTACAATTTTTGTTTGAATTCTTCAGTGGAGTTACATTCTGGAAATCGTCCAGCAATACCCGATATCACTACTTCGTATGCTTCCGGCATGTCTGAAAATTAATAAATTGTTATTAATTTTATCAATAATTATAATAGTATACACGTACGTAATTTAATTGATTGAAACGGTGGTAATTCAGATAAACTATGCTCTAGAATAATTTCCTAATCTTTGATTATTTTTTCAACAATAATTAAATGGGTACCTATAATTATTGTAAATGTTCATTATCCAAAAAAAATCCCATTACATTAGATATTATAATTAGTTTTTAATTAATTTATCCCTTGATAACGAATTAATTGTTGATGAAATATTATCTTTTACCAGTGAATAGAAAAATAATGGGCAGTATTTTTTTTTGTTTTAAAAATTAAAAACTATTATTTGCAATGATAATAATATAGATAGGTATATTCAATAAAAAATAAATAAAAATTGTTCGTCGTAAAAATCGCTTTACATTAGAAATGTATACGTTATAGGTACGTTAGATTATTATGATACACTATAATTAGTAGGTATCTAATTACTAATATTCTTAAGCATATTAATTGCAATAATTGACATAGGTAATCATAACTTGCTCAAAACTGATGTACAAACACGAATAATATTTTACCTTTAAGTTTTATTATAAGTAAATTCAGTCCTATATTAAAGCTAACTACACAACATTTATTCGGCAAATGTTCGAAAATGTCAGATCGTGTGTATTAGGTGCCTATATATTTTAACGCTGGT
>NC_042496.1:29873896-29875346 GCF_005508785.2 Acyrthosiphon pisum
TCTACAAATAACATGCAATCGAAAATAAACACAAGATGACAAACCATTTATGATAAGAAAATGTAGTATAATATATCTACTTTGAAGATTGAACCCATTGAAGTGTTGTCAGATCACCCTTGGAAAGTACGGACACTTGAGCATCAGCTGTTTGAACAATTGAAGCAAGTCTTGCATCGATCGGTAAATGTCTGTAGGATCCCCAAATTCCATATCTTTCCACGTTAAAGAACAAATCGATTTCAAGCAGTGTGGCAAAATCTTTCAAAGTATATTTTTTACCAGGCTCGGCGAGTATGCACCTATAGAATATATATATATATTATTATATCACGGTTATATTTATCATGAAATAAATTTACTACCTAATGGGATTTTCTTCACCACCAAATTCTTCTACTAAACATTTAGACAGCCCAAGAACACCGTTGATATTTTTATCACTATAAACTACAACTTTTTTGTTTGTATTTCCTTTAATATCGGCTAGTTCTTTTTTCAATGATTCAACCCACGAAAACTGTTCATCCTCGATGTTGAAAATTGAGTACTCGTATTTAGGTGAAAGCTAAAAGAGTATTTAATATAATAAATTATTTAAAAAAACGGTATGATAATATTAACTTACCTTTTTTAATAGGAAGTATTTCTTATTATCGTTTTCAATAACAGTCACCATTTGGAGATTAAATGATGTCAGTGTTGACGTAGAAATGGCATCCGTATTTTCGACCAAAAGAACAAATCCTCTCGGAGCTAGAGCCGCAGAAATTTTACCCAATAATGTACAATCAAACTGAATATCGTCGGCAACTATCAAATGGTATTCATCAGGCAACGATGCATTTTGGATATTGAACTCAACAATCTCAATATCCAATGACGATAATTTGCTTTGATCGATATTAACTGGCTTGTTCGAAAGAACTGTATAGTTCACCTAAATCAACGTAAAGGTCGTCAATTTATATACCTAAATAAAAAAAATCGATCAGATTTCTAAAATTCCTTACATAAAAATTTGCTTCTGCTTCTATTATTTGAACAATATCGAAAGCCAATACGCTCTTGTTGTGGACTTCTGCTGCTTTAACATGGTGTACTCCTATGTTTTCCATGAATAAACCAATCAAAGAGTAAAGAACCTCGTACGTAGATAAGTCTTTTGACTAATGAAACAAAACACAACACATTTGTTTTACTGACAATTTTCGAATTAATTAAACACTTACTGTATACGTGAACGGAATAAACGAGTGACGTTCCAGAGTGGCTGGAAGTTGTGCATTCTTTTTCAAAGGAGCCGGTGTCACTTTCAAATTAGAAATAGTAACTCCACCCGATTGCGTTGTTTTAGCATAGCTAAAATGGTTTACTTCAATTTCTACGCATATGCCGAATAAAATATGTTTTTAATTACTGTGTACATTCTACCTTTAGGTTTTTATGC
>NC_042496.1:29875446-29878332 GCF_005508785.2 Acyrthosiphon pisum
TTCGGTCGTTAAAAAATGAATAACGGAATGCCCGGTGTTATTTCGATCACAATATTATTACGTATACGAGTATAATATATATGTATATAAATATTCAGCAATTTCCTTTAAGCGTATACCAGATACCTATATTATATGTGTATTATACCTATAATATGCGGTATGCGCAGACGAACGGCAGCACGTGTCTAATAAATATACAGTAATGCGATTCGGATATTTTTTTTCCGTTCATTTCCGAGATCGCAGACGGTCCACTAATTCATTAGACAGGTGATTCTCGTTCGAGAATAAAGAAGAAAAAAATCATCAGAACCTAAAAAAACCCCCGGAGAGTCTAATTCGCGTGTTATTAGGGCCATCGAATGGCGATTGAATGATTTTTGAGATAGAAAAAAATACGCAGGAAAAAAGTTTTTGGCGGGGAAAAAAATGTCCACCCGCTGTCGAACGTACGTGTGGCTTTTTGGGTGTTCCTGAACCGGTTTTGGCGGGAAACCGTATTTCGAAAAAACGCACACGAACACTGCCGACGATCTATCCTTGTGTATATACACACGATCTATCCTTATGTATACACACACACACACACACACAGTGTATAACGGTGTGGTAGCGGCGGACAAACACAGATACACACACATGCACAAACGATCGTCAATTCGGTCTTAGTCGTTACCACCGTCATCCAAGTCGTCCAAGTCTTGAAGTCGGAGCGCCTATCCCGCGGGCCGCGGCGCGTGTGTGGTCCCCCGGTGGCAGACCTGTTTTCATCTCATCCGTCGTCGTCGTCGTGGTAGTAGTCTTATATATATATATTATACATCTCATATATTATATATTATAGTATGTAGTATATTACATTGTATATATATTGAGTATTATATACGTAGTGTGGCCTGCCCTAACTATTCGGACCGGTAGCTACTTTGTCGATTTATTTTATTGGAACTCTCTCGCTAATTACCGCCGCCGCGCGTATATAAACATATTATATATAATATAATATATATTTACTTAAGTGGACCGATCGTAAAACACATACATGAAAATTGCGCTATATATTTATAATCACCAACCGATTAACACACACACTCACTCATAAGCGCATACACACGCATACACACACGTTAAATTCTGTACATTTGAACTGTAAATATTTAATTGTATACTATGTATGTCTTATATATATATTAAATCTTATATGTGTATAATATTATAATAGTAAATGTGCATTTACCGCAACATAGTCGCACGTAGCTCTGACACCAATCAGGGTGTGCAAATTCTGAAGGAAGGATCCCCGAAACTATTTCTGTCTTACGTACATTCGTACAACATAAACCTAATCTTACGTTCACAATAATCTATATTACTCTGGTATTTTTTAAAATTAGTGAGATTTGACCTATTATAAAATGTAATGATGACATTATTATTTAAGACATTTTAAAGGCTATTATTGATATATCAATAAATTACGAAGCAAATTATGTGAATTTTAAAGCTGAAAATGATTTTAAAATTATCGTAACTTGCTTTAAAATTAAAATATCAATAAAAGGCTCCAATTTGTCCTAGCTATGTATTATTTATTTTATTTTACTTACTGAAAAATATATTGGACCATCGATGTATGAACTAAAATAAAAGTCTTACCAGACGATTGCCTAATGATTATTATATATCATACGCTTTTCTGACTAATCACCTATAATAATTATCATGTAATATATTAATATATTCTTCGTCGTCAACACATTTTAATAATAATGTTTATACTAAAAAAATCGTAATTCAATAAAATATTTTATATCCACCTCCCCGATCTGTAAGTTTCTCAATGATAATGGACTATTGTCGTATCGGTGTGTGTGCTACACAATAAAATACTAATATAATGGTATCTATATAATATATTCACACTATTTCTAGACTATCAATAATATATATAACGTGAGAAAAACCGCACGTCCAAAGTATTATATTATACACAAATATAGGATATGTGTGTGTGTGTGTGTGTGTGTGTGTGTGTGTAGTACGGCCCATGAGATCCTCGTCGTCAGCGGCGAACTCACGTTGCTTCTTATGCTTTACTTATGTAATAGTCGCCGCCAACATAAACATATACATATACACTGCACACTGCACACACACACCTCACTATAGACACTTTAAGTCTGCGTTGCGTATATAATTATTTATATATACGTATTTTAATATGAGACCCATTTGTACAAACGGTTATATATACATACAGGCAGTCGGGCACCGGCAGCAGACGCAATTAAACGATTGTACACACAGTACCTACTATATTTTGATATTGATGTATAATAACGCGCACACTCACATATTATAACAAATCTATATATAAATACTCACTCACAAGTGTACCTAAACGTCATAACCCCAGCCGTGGACAGTACGCTGCCAGTAGTGTCTCGGACACCCTCCCCCAGTGAAACGTTTATCGCGATAGGTATCGCGTATATATAATAATATAATGTAACGATTCGTTCGGGACGCAAAAGTACGTAATTTGCGTCATGTAAAATTTATGTTATAGGTACGTATATTATAATATATACTATAAATTACAGCTCGTTGGCAGTTACCGGCGTAATGCATAATAACGCGAACTCGGGCATAGATGGATTCTTATGTCAGACATTTGGATTGCAGACGTGATTTTACCACCGTCATGTAGAGTTTGTGTAAAAATGAAACATTGATGCGATTATAGAGCGTGGTGAGTTTGGTTTGAAAAGACTTATCAACTAAAATTCATCTTGAATCAATTGCATGAGTTATATTATTTTTAATTATTATTTTATCTTATATTTTGTCGATATTACAGTACTGGGCTTGAGTCTCGGGGGA
>NC_042496.1:29878382-29879808 GCF_005508785.2 Acyrthosiphon pisum
GTATCGTTTTAATTCTGACGAGTAATCAACAAAAATAATCATACCTATTTCACATTATTTTGGTCCTTTTTCAATTAATTACAAATTCCTATTGTGTTGAATCAACTACAATGTAATTATTAAATCGGTTTTGTCATACAATAGTGTAAATTATACATACACTATACACAGGAGGTACATTATAATATATTATTTGACTTGTCAACCACTATTTTTGACACTGCAATTATTCTTTTCATAGAACATTTTATATTTCTAATTAAAGCCTCGAGTTATTATTCTAATATACTAGTTAACAATTCTATTGAGTATAGAAAATAACAATATTGTACAACTCTATCAGATTTATTTTTATTTACAATCCCAACTACATTATTCCTTATTTTAGGGCGTTTATACGGCAACATCTGTACGTTTGTGTATGACAAATAGTAAGTACACCAGGCTGTCGTCTAAATTTTACATTCTGGAGAACTAAAATTTTTATTCACGTTTTATTTTACAATACTTGAGTGTGAAACGTTACAACTAAGGTTTGGACTATGATCTCCACCAATTATATCTACATTCCACCGTGGTTACAACCAAATAGCATCAGTGGTGTGACCACAGTAGGTTGACCAGTAGATTTCATCACCTCATTAACTCCTCTATAGATTTAAGTTTTGCTTATAATTCTAAAATCCAGTATTCATACATAAGTGTAAAGGTATATTGTTGAATATCGAAACATTGATAGGTACTTTTTAGTTTTTATATACATAACTAGCTGACCCGTCACAGCTTCGCCCGTGATTGGTTGTTTATTTTGCCTCCAGACGTTGATATGTATAATTTTTTTATTCAAATTTTATCGTTTAATGTGATCGGAAAGTAAATATAAAAAATGGTTAATGAAAACGTATTGAAATGTTTCTATAGCGGTAATAATGATAAATATTTTTTTTTTTTAAATAGCTGATCCCGTGCATTTCGTTGCCCGTTAAATGTAGGTACCAAATCTATATGACTCAAACTTTGTTAAATTCGTTATTTAATAATCGGTTTATGGTGTTCAAAACTTATCTTAACTTTTCCGTGGCCCAGAATAAAAATTCTGGTTCGCAGCAGTATATTATCAGGTAGGCAATCTACCTGCGGTAGATCGCGGACCCCGTGCTGTTTATACGTAAGTGTATGATTTAACTCTAAAATATCAAAGTTATACCAAGTTTGTCGTATTCCACCTATGGTAGATTAATATAATCAATTAATACAAAATCCTAACCTAACATAAATACTAATATCAGATGAATAAAAAAAACCAAATTTAACCATTCCTAAATTAGTCTGTCTTCTTCCTAGAGGTTTAATCTATACACACAAACATTCATACCAAACTGAACCCGTGCACTCCGTTATCAGTAAAAAATTGTAACTAAAAAAA
>NC_042496.1:29880318-29901642 GCF_005508785.2 Acyrthosiphon pisum
TTTTATATATACAGATATTATAATATTCATTTTATCGATAAAATTTTGCAAAGTACCATTTATTATTTTTAAAAATCATAATAATTTTGTAAATTACATGATTTCCAAAAAAGAAAAATTTAGCCTTCTTTTAAATCGAATCTTGGTGGTTGAATATGCATTATAGACCTATTAATATTAATATCTAACGTTTATGCAGTCTATGGTTTAATGAGGTGTACCACTAGCTGTTTATTATATTATTGTTTAAGATTTGTAAACATATAATAGGTATAGGAATATAAATCTGCAAATATGAGCAATTATTGGAACTGTAAATAATATTAGGTACCTACTCGGCGTCTTGACCGGTGGCGTTTGTATTATTGATGTATCGCCGTGTAAAAATACTCTGATAAAACACTTATTTTGAACGGTCCTTCTCAATATAAACGTATCATCTATTATAATAACTTGTGATATCTGTTCCTCGTTCGAATGGTCGTGGACGCCACATTAATTTATTTTTACCGATTGAAAAGCTCGAGTGTTTATTCCACACGATAGCAAAATATAAATAATAATAATATAACATAGCGATATGTGTATTGTTATTGTTATATCATCGATGGGCACCTCTCTCGGCTTTTCCGTAAAGCGTCTACGATAAAAAATATTATGCTTGTGTGTACACTGCAGGTAAAACACCTATCGTACAATATAAATCTTAGAGCGTGTGCGCATAATAATAATATAAAACATTCTCACGCCAATCGTCTGCCACGTCATTTACCTTAATACTTTAATGGACATTTTAAACGCCGAAAGTGTCGGACATCTGTCACTTGAACGTGTAACGGACACAGACCGTAATAATATTATTCTGTGCGTGAAAAATAACGGGACGACTCGCAAAAACGATAAGGTGGAGACCGAATTATGGAATTTAGTGCCTACTTTGAATATTCTTTCAACTATTATATCGATTGTAAAGTTTTGATTTTGCATATTAAAATAATTCGTAGCAATTATGTGATGTTATAGCCCCATAGGTAGGTATAGTAATAATAATACCTAAATAGGTTCATAATGTTGTTTATGGAAATAAACAATGTTTTTCGTGAAGTTAACAGAAAAAGTTTAACACTAATTTCCACTATTATTTAGTGTTCATAGTTATTATTAGTTTATAGTGGTCGACGATTTCGATTGATAACAGTAAATTCTGTACTTATAACACAGCTTTCATAATATTACGTACCTATTATGGTATAGAAATATGTGACTTTTAATCACAACCACGGTACGTCTAGTGAATATTTATCTACCTCGATGCTTGGAAGTTCGAAACACAGACGACACACTTATATACTAACTATTATAGTACTATAGTACTATGCGGTTTGTGGTTACAGGTCTGGATCCACAGATATTTTATATTACAAAAATAAATAGAGGTACTGTATTGATATTATGCCCATAATAAACTTTTAAATATTTAAGACAAAATACTGTATTGGACGATGATATACTTTGTTTATGTGCTTGAAGGTCCGTGCTTATGGAATTTATCTTTTCTTTACTGGCATAATATATAAGTACACACCGATGTTCAAAATTCAAATAAATACACAATTCAAGTTATTATAGTAAGATTCAAAGTATTTTGTCCATAAAAATAGATGCTAAACATAAAACAGATGGTAAAAATAAAATACACCGACAATGATGCTGATATATGGAATAGTGGAAAAAAGTATAAAATAATAGTATAAACAATTGTCAATATTATATTTTAACTAATAACATTAAAGTGTTTATTATTTTTATTCACAATCTAAATAATAATATGTCTTAAATTGTAAAAAAATATAAAGTAGGTAAGTAAGTATTTGTACAAATATAAATTTAAAAAACGTATTAATTATAGTTTATAGCTTAGGATAAAATACTATTGTGGACGCCTAGCGATATGTGCCCCATGTAGCCGTGACTCCTCCCACAAATCAAGCTCTATTTAGGTACATTACCTATTTATATAAGTGTATATTATGGTGTCTTTAGGAGGCCCATTTAAATTTCATGGATATTATTAATTCCTATATTAACTCAAGTCATTATATGGTTAAATATAGTTTTAAACAATAGGCAACATAGTACATTAATATAATAGTTACAAAAAAAAGAAACTAATTCAAATATGTTGTTCTTTAACATTGTCAATGAAAATTTGTAAATATAGTTTCAGTTAGTACCAACATTATCCAATTCACTAAACTTCAGCTGTTGAATTTGGGTATTGTTCAAGGTGAGTCCAAACATACGTTCAATCGTCTGTTTGATGTCAACTCCCATCAAGGAATCCATTCCTAAGTCAGCTAAGGTAGACGTAGGCTTAACAGAATGCGGATCTTGAATCCCTGAATTACAAAAGAAAATATTAAAAATGTCATAATATTAACAAAAGAGAAATGCCTATTATTATAAAAATATCATTATACAAATATTAAATTTAATTATCTAATTTTGTTCTTTATAACAAGCAAAATATTAGGTAGTATTGTAAAATAGTAAAATACTAAAGAATTCAACTCAAAAACTCCAAAAACTAATTTTAGTTATGTATCCTTTGACCTAAATGACTAAAATAAACATAAACTATACATTTAGAGAAGATTTATATTCATCAAAGTTATCGGAAAACGTTATTGTAACAAAACACTAAATTCTCATTTCCATTCTCACTCTCATCAAAATTTCAAAAAGATTTCAAGATTTTTCAAGTAATCAAATTATGAAAGAAAAAAATATCAAAAAATACATCTAATAACAATTGTCACGATAAAAAAATTCATTTAAATACAGAACTATCATTATGACATATAAGTTAAAGGTTATATAGTTGACTATATAATATATGAATGGTTACTATCATTCATGACACAAAAACAATAAAAAACATTTTATTTTTAATAATTCGTAATCCGTATTGTACAAATAATTACCCATAATTCCGGAAACAATTTCTGTGAGCGATTGTGATTTTGAATTTTCCGTCAGTTTTCTTTTGGTTGGTATCACATGCGAAGCAACGACGGCTGAACTTTGTGTTAATAACGTATCCAACGCCGCTAGGCAAGACGATATTTTTTGGGCCAGAGTTCCATTGATTTCTTTTTCTTCGTTCCCACGAGTTAATAAATAAGCCATTCCGACGTCACCGATGCCTCCCCATTGAATAGATTGCTGTGAAATAAAATATAGTATAAAAACATTGATTCTAAAACAACCATTATAGGTACCGATGTATTGGATACAATGTGACTTGGTGATTCTTACCGCTGGCAGACCTCGTTTTTGTCTTTGCTCTGAAATTCGTTCCATGATGGAGTTTGCATAACCATAATTGGTTTGTCCTCTGTTACCCCGGCCACACGAAATGGAGGAAAATGTGACGAAATATTCCAAATCCTTGCTAACGCCTTCCGAAGCTTCGTCTAAATATTTAGTGGTTAAGACTTTACTGTTGTATACGGTTTGGAAGTTTTCAACTGTTTGGTTTTCAAAGATTCCGTCTCTCAAAACCTAATTTGTTAAATAAAAATCTTTAATTAGTGACGTTTTGAAAATCAATAAAAAAAAATGCGAGAAAAATGGTACCCCCGCTAAGTTGAAAATTCCACCAAGTGGTCCTAAACTGAGGGCCAATTCAACAGTATCCTTAGCTCCCGACAATGTAGTGAGGTCAAATGTGCCGATTTCCACTTTGATATTTTGGCTTTTCCAAATATTTAACCTATATTTCTGGTATCCAGTTTGAATTCCACTCCGAGAACAGAGAATAATATTTCTTGCCCCGCGTTCAATAGCCCACTCAGTGAGTTCCATTCCAAATCCACCAAGACCACCTAGTATAAATTTCAATTAAATTTACAATCTAAATATATATTTTCAACTAGTTTTACCTGATAGTATGTAACTTTTGCTTGGATCAAAGTACACCCGTCGGTATGCTGGAAAGTTTAATCTTGGAGACTCCCCAGTCACTTCAACGATTATCTTATTTCCAGTCTTATTACTAGCGTATGATCTACATAAAAAAATAATATATATTTTAATCTTAAACAATAACATAATATATTATTTTAGTTTACCTGAAAGCAGACTCGACATCAGAATATTGATAAATAGTGAACGGTAGAGGCTTTACGACGTCAAGTTTTAATCTTGATTCTATGAATGAATAAATATTGTCAACAGACGAATTATTTAAAATAGGAATATCTTCAAATTTAGCTGACACAACTCCAAACCCATTTTGTGAATCTAAGAATAAAATTAATATTAGTTATTTTTTTTACTAGAAAAATCAATAAACTTGACGAATAAATGTTTATTATTTTTTGAGCAAGTAATGTTTGACACGTAGTACCTACATAATATATTGAAACACCTATATAAATTTCAATAAAAATATGTATTCACTAGTTAAAGAAAAGAATATATTTTATTTATGATATGAAATCTAAGTTTTGAATACCAGAAATTGTCTATAAAGTCACTTCTTAAATGTAATTCAAATTATAAATAGAAAAACATATATGTTGAAATTTACTTGTTAAAACTGAAACATCTGTATTTTCGGTGTTGATGATTTTTGCATTATCAGCAAGCAATTCTGGCAGACGATTGGAACAATATTTGGACAGAATAGCGTAATCAACTCCTTTATTTAGTGTCAACTTTAAAACCGTGTGAATAAACTTTGCATCAAACCTTGTAGTTGAAAACTGACTCACCTTTATTTAATATACATTTAATATTAGGTACGCCGTAATATATTACATTCTTATAAATATTTTAATAACTCACTTCTGGGTAGGTGGTTTTAATAACTTCAAGTTGCTCATTAGTTTCAGCTATGACAAACACTTTGCACTTGAAAGAGAGTGCAATGGATATAGCCGCAAAGCTTACACTATTTTCACTAATAAATACCAACACATTCTTAGATTCCGATAAATTCCCTTTTTGAATTAGAGCGTAGGTGGCCTAAAATATATTAAAAATTTGTTTATTAAACCCAAATAATATGATTTTATTATCCGCAGACATCTTACCACATAGTAAGAGTATGGGACAGTGGCGGCTTGTCTCAAAGTCCAATTTGAGGGTACATTCCATAAAAGAGCATTCTTCTGATTGACTGTCGTTGAAAGAGCGCCAGTTTTAACCAATCCCATTACCTTTTGACCATTTGTTTTAATACCGGAAAACTCTACTCCAAAATCAGTTTTCTAAGAAAATATACATGTGACATAAAATCGTATAAAAATATGATTGAATAGTAAATCATTCACCATTGAAGAAATTGCTGCTAAATCGACATTATTAACACTAGCATATGATATTTTTATGGAATCATTGCTGTCGTAACTGTTGGAATATCTACAAATAACATGCAATCGAAAATAAACACAAGATGACAAACCATTTATGATAAGAAAATGTAGTATAATATATCTACTTTGAAGATTGAACCCATTGAAGTGTTGTCAGATCACCCTTGGAAAGTACGGACACTTGAGCATCAGCTGTTTGAACAATTGAAGCAAGTCTTGCATCGATCGGTAAATGTCTGTAGGATCCCCAAATTCCATATCTTTCCACGTTAAAGAACAAATCGATTTCAAGCAGTGTGGCAAAATCTTTCAAAGTATATTTTTTACCAGGCTCGGCGAGTATGCACCTATAGAATATATATATATATTATTATATCACGGTTATATTTATCATGAAATAAATTTACTACCTAATGGGATTTTCTTCACCACTAAATTCTTCTACTAAACATTTAGACAGCCCAAGAACACCGTTGATATTTTTATCACTATAAACTACAACTTTTTTGTTTGTATTTCCTTTAATATCGGCTAGTTCTTTTTTCAATGATTCAACCCACGAAAACTGTTCATCCTCGATGTTGAAAATTGAGTACTCGTATTTAGGAGAAACCTAAAAGAGTATTTAATATAATAAATTATTTAAAAAAACTGTATGATAATATTAACTTACTTTTTTTAAGAGGAAGTATTTCTTATTATCGTTTTCAATAACAGTCACCATTTGGAGATTAAATGATGTCAGTGTTGACGTAGAAATGGCATCCGTATTTTCGACCAAAAGAACAAATCCTCTCGGAGCTAGAGCCGCAGAAATTTTACCCAATAATGTACCATCAAACTGAATATCGTCGGCAACTATCAAATGGTATTCATCAGGCAACGATGCATTTTGGATATTGAACTCAACAATCTCAATATCCAATGACGATAATTTGCTTTGATCGATATTAACTGGCTTGTTCGAAAGAACTGTATAGTTCACCTAAATCAACGTAAAGGTCGTCAATTTATATACCTAAATAAAAAAAATCGATCAGATTTCTAAAATTCCTTACATAAAAATTTGCTTCTGCTTCTATTATTTGAACAATATCGAAAGCCAATACGCTCTTGTTGTGGACTTCTGCTGCTTTAACATGGTGTACTCCTATGTTTTCCATGAATAAACCAATCAAAGAGTAAAGAACCTCGTACGTAGATAAGTCTTTTGACTAATGAAACAAAACACAACACATTTGTTTTACTGACAATTTTCGAATTAATTAAACACTTACTGTATACGTGAACGGAATAAACGAGTGACGTTCCAGAGTGGCTGGAAGTTGTGCATTCTTTTTCAAAGGAGCCGGTGTCACTTTCAAATTAGAAATAGTAACTCCACCCGATTGCGTTGTTTTAGCATAGCTAAAATGGTTTACTTCAATTTCTAAGTATATGCCAAATAAAATATGTTTTTAGTTACTGTGTACATTCGACCTTTAGGTTTTTATGCATTACCTTTACTGTTCAACGATCCTTTAGCTACTTGCTTATGGTACACGGGGTCAATTATAACTTCTTTGATGTAAGTTGGTAAACGAAGTTCTCTAGTTTTGATAGATATAAGTTCAAATTGTAAAAGTGTATCAATATAAGATACCCAATTTCCGGTCCATGCAACTTTACCTTTGGATCCTAAAAAACAACAACATAGCTATATTTATCTTGTATACAAATCGTTTGTAAAGCTTACCTTCTTTGTTTGCTTTCACAAAACCTAAAAATTCATCTTTATACTGATATCCACGAAGTCTCAATTCCTTGTAAAAATCATCAGAATTCAAATCCATTTGTTCTGAAATGGTAGTGAGATGTTCCATTTGATTTTCTTCAGAACTTTCGTTTAGTAATTTTACACAACCCGAAACTGTTAAAGACCCTCCTTCTAGGAGCTCAAACTCGCCTGATCCATTAAGTATGTTAATGTTGAACAGGACACTGCCTTAATACAAAAATAGCATACATTTAATTGAAAATAAAATTACCTAAGATGATTTTATGTACCCTCAATATTAAGAACTGTTGGCCTAAGAAATCTTATATTATGGAAAATGACTGGAACATCTTCATACCATTTCGCTTGTAATTTGGCAATAGCTTTCCACACTAATGTCTACAATTTAACAATTCGTATACAAATAAATACCATAAATATAAATACTATCAGTTAGTAACCAAATGAGGAAAATTTTTTTATAAATCTATTTTTCAATATCGTAATTTTTTATATAATTTCTGTTGATAATAGTTATATTATTAAATCAAAAATCCAGTAAAAACTGTAAGAATCGGTTTTGAATGATGTTAGTTTAAAAAAAAACTATTCTGTTTGATTTGAAACTTGTCCTTATTTTAACTATAATAGGTGATTTTTCATATACCAAAATTGATTGTCATTACAAAAAAATACTATATACCTATTTCTAATTCAGAGCAGTGGGTTTTACAATAATGTATGTTTTTTGTTCTTCATCACTTATTAGAAGAGAAAAATAACTGTGAGTGTAACGAGTGCGCGAGGATGAAGTGAAACTTCTTTCAGTTTTTCAACTGGTAGAATATTTGGTTTGTGTATTGGAATAAAACCAAAAAACTAAAATCTATTATATTTTGAAAATATTAATTTTTGTTATATTTATCAACCTTATCAAATCAAACATGCCAAAATCAAACGAATCTCATGATCTTAAGGGGATTGAAGGTGGCGATTTAATAAGGGGTTGTGTATAGACAATTCGATGTCTTTTACTCGTTACGCAGTGTGGTTGTGTGCGAAGTAAATTATCATTAATGTGCGTAGATACGTTTGGAATCTATCGTGTGAAACTCTCGCACGCACACGCACATGTCAATAAATCGAGAAAAACGAAATATATTCTTCTATACATCACTTATAAAAACTAGCAAAAGCGGTAGTAAACTAAACATACTTCCTGAAGTTTGATTGTAATTTCGAAAAAAAGAGTTGAATTTGTAAGGTCCTAGACTATGCTTTGTAGGCACCACTTTTTTGATATAAAACGCAAAAAGCCCAAAATAAATACAAATGTAATGCAATTATTTCATGATATTTTTTAAAAAAATATCCAAATTTTATGGTCCTTTACAATTGAAAATTGAAAATCGACTTCCTAGAAAGCCTAGTTATTTTGCAAAAGAATTCATACATATATTAAAAATTTAAATCGGAGATTCGGAAGTATGTTTAATTTACCACCGCTTATTAGTCTAAAACGTACGAAAAATACGTGACATGCGATCCCTTTAACAGCATATTTTTTTCGTTTGATTTTATCATGTTTCATTTAGATAGATTATGAAATATAATAACAATTAATATTTTTAATAATATAATAGATCATTGGGTGTCATAATCGTCCGTGAAGACACGAAAACCAAAAAAAAAGCAACAAAAATGTTGTTCCTAACCGGAATCGAACCTGTTATACCGTGATTTACTAGCTTCATGAACTACGTTATATCAACGTGACGGCGGTCCACCGTGACGCACATAATCTTTTTTTTTTCGTACCCCTGGCAGGAAGTTTCACTTTAAAAATCGCCTCAATTTTCAACTTTTGGGAGTTTTCTGGTTGAAAATTGAATCGAGACGATACTTATTGGTTTTTTGGTAGGAGAGGGGGGACTAGAAAAACAAAAACAAAGTCAGTTTCGATAACTTGTGCAAGCGCGTACGAGTGTTATAAAACTTAGTCCTCTCGTCCACACGCTTATTGATCCACACTCACACTAATAATCATTTACAACTAACACAAACCTAACGTCGGTGAAGACGAGATAACAAAATTGCCTGCATCGTACCCCTTAAATATTGCCACTATGAGCCATTATAGGCAACGTAATCAATATTTGAAATCCAATGCGCGCTGTAGATAATAATCCACAAAATAAAAATTAATATAATCAGACCATTCGATGAGGCGTGCGTTTTTCATGTGAAGCGTGTTTTGAGCAAAACATCACGCTTATCAAGGTTGGCGGTGGTGCCATTGACATGCAACGCGGGTATAGATAGCCCAGTAACCGACACCTGTATTAGTATAATACTACTGCACTCAAACTAATCATTTACAGCTAAGTACTAACTCAAAGACCACAGTCAGCGGGTATGTGATTGCACATTGCCTAAATATTCCTCTTTATTAAAATATAGACTCAAGCAGCGACCATAAGAACACAATAATTTTTTATGAGCTATGGAGACCAGATAATATTTATCAGTCTCATTAATCATTATCCATTTATTTATCAAGATATTTAGTGCTGGAGGTTAAGAAGAAGTTTATTGTATCCAGATTGGACTCATTCAATTGAATTAAATATGCGACGCAAATACGCAATGAAGTTTATGTTTCGATTTCTATTATATTATTTGAATAAGGTCTTTTTAGCCCAAGAAATGTCAATGGATTTCCGCCTATGCTTTTCACACACTGATAAGTCACTACAGTATTATAATAAAAATATTAAAACGTTATTTTCATTCAAACACGATCGACTTCATCCCCCTTATATGCAAAAAAAATGGTTCTAGACATAAACTTTAAAGTTAAACAATAATATTTATATACATTCATTTTTAGTTTTTAGTGTCTTAGAAAAAGCACACTATATCTATAAAGGCATATTCTGCGGTTTTCGTTGTATGGATATCATAATGTATCTTAAATAACATTGAAACAAGAAGTATTAAAAAAAAATTGTAGGTAATCATACTATATATCCTGCAGCTGGATACAGTACACGACCATCAATAGTATGTCCGATTAAATATTTATTTTCATCTGTTTTTATATCAACTTCAACTTGATTATCATCTGAACCAGAACTCTAAAAATAAAAGTTTACATTTGAATAAAATTGGATTACTCAATTATAAACGATTAATCAAATACATAAAGATAAATACATAGATACCTAAAATCTAAATGCATACACTCAGAAAAAAAACAATTTTTACTTTTAAGGATTGGGTATCATTAATTTTCAGCGTTATAATTTATTTAAAAATAATTATAATTATTTAATAAGAAGTATTGGTCTTTAATTTAATAATGTTTTACTAATAATATATACTATTCGTTTTACATAAATATCATTAATTTAAGTAAAAATGTAATAAATTACATTATACTTGGCATTGTATTAATTAAGAACAAGTTTCATGTTTCGATTAAAGAAATATTCACATTTTTATGAATACACGTCATAGGCTCGAAAACAATAATAATTATGCCTGTTTTTCATTAAAACTATTAAAATTTTTTTCTGAGTGATAAAATCTATAAAAAAAACATATTTTAACGGTTTTAAATTACTTTTTCGACGAAATTGGGCACTACATAGTCGTTTGAATGATCCCACTTCAACATTGGAGATATCATTGGAGTTCCTCTAACTACTGGGTACTCAACTTTCCCATACAATTTTTTTAATTGCGGCTCTGCTCCGGCAATATATAACCTATAATAAATAGAATCATATTTTAACATGAAAATAATATTATAAAGTTCCAGAATCCAGATAAATAAATGCTTACTTTCCAATTGCTTCCAATAAGAATTTCACATGATTTGAAACCGTTTTTTTAGTCAAACTGACATTTGTAACTGTAGGAGAGAGTGATCTTTTCAAAATAGCTTGTAATAAACAATGAGGGGCAATTTCAATCGCTATAGCATTTTCAGGTACATGCTTCATTGCACCATGAAAGTATACCGGTGAGCTTATATTATTTAAATGGTAATCCGCTGACGAGCACTGGGCTTCCTGTGTATTCCATTTGTGTTCGGGAAATGTAGTACTTTTCCATCGACTGGATCTTGGTTTAGGATTGGCCATTATCTACATAAAAATAAAATAGGTACGTATATTAAAATAACTATCATTTAAATAAATGAGGAAAGTGCCTAAGGGAATTATAATCAAGTCTTTTTTTAACGAGTAATAAAGACTATTAACCTATGTACCTTATCATAATACGGTTTTAACAACGGTATAAGTTCATGTAGGTATGGTGAATGAAAAGCGTATCCCATCGAGTCTACGGGCTTAGCGAATATACCTTCTTGTCTTAGAGTTTCGGCAAATTTCAAAGTTACGTCTTTAGGTCCTGAAATAGTAACACTGTCTGCACTGTTATGACAAGCAGCGATTATACCAGCGGGAAGTCTTTTTTGCATCTCTTCCCACGATAGTCCTACTGCAACCATAGCTCCAGCTGGAACGTTAATTTGTGTTAAAATTTTAGACCTCCAGTACATTGTCATCAATGCTTCTTCCAAAGTGAAGCAACCATCTGCATATGCACACGCAAGTTCACCAACTGAATGGCCAATGATACCATCGGGGTTGATACCAAGCGAGCGTAAGATATCAACAAGACCTATCTAAAAATAACAATATTTATGTAAAACAATACATGATTGTTATACGCATACAATATTTAGTTAGCAATTAGGTAGCTAAAGTTACCTGGACAATAATAATTGTGATCGTAACATTGACTATACTTTTAAAAGTATTTTCATCGGATTTATAAAATAAATCATTAACACTAAAGTTGTATGGAATTAAAATTGAATGTGCAGTGTCTACAGTTTGTTTAAAAACTTTAAACTTCACTAAATCAGCGACTAAATCTAACGATTGACTTCCCATTCCTGGAAAAATGAAGTAGATTGGCCTTTTATCACCGGGAACGTTTCCTTGCTAGAATATATATAAGTTTAATTTTTTTCATCAGTTTTCTAATTAACTTAAAACTTACAGCTATTTCAACATTCCGAGGAGTTTCCCCGAGAATTGAGTATCCAGAAAACTTGTAACCGGGAATCGGAGATTTGTAAATATCATCAATCAAAGATAAAAGATCATTGTTATCCGCATAGCTCTCTACCTAAAAAATAAATACCATATCTATTTAGGCGTAGTTACTTAAGTTGCAATATAGTATTTTAAGGTAATATAATATTTAACTAATATTGTATGTATATTATTAATTGAACATGCATACAGATAAATTATAGTAGGTTCGATAGAATTATAGACTAAATTATAAATTATCATATACTACTAACGGTCTCAAATTGTTCAGTCAATGCGTCTCTAGTTCGTCCTGACAAAAATACTAGCCTCGGAATTTCAAGTGTTGGCAACGGCGTTGCATGCGCTTTTTTATCGTTACCTCTTAGAATAACATGAACGTTTGTACCTCCAACGCCAAATGAATTAATAGAAACCATATTTCCTGGTAATGGTGTTTGCTTATCAACAACCTAGTACATTTAAATTAATTAATACAATCTAATTTTAGTTTAACAAAATATGTGATAATACCTTCAGTTCTCCACTAACGAGTTTTGGAATATTGTGGTTCAGTGTTTCAAAATTAATATTAGCAGGAATAATCCCTGTTTCCAATGCATAAAGCACCTTAGCTATCGATACTAAGCCCGATACTGGTTCTGCGTGGCCCACATTTGATTTAACTGAGCCAACAAGCAAAGGAGTTTTACGGCCAACACAAAATACATCCGAAATGGCGTTCAACTCTTGTTTGTCTCCAACCTATATTAATAAGATAATTTAAAAAATGATCGTGAAAATTAATACAATTGACCTACACCGGTCCCTGTTCCGTGAGCTTCGACATAATGGACATCACTAGGATTTAAATTTGCACGAGCGTAAGTATCTCTGATTAGCCGACTTTGCACTGACTGTGAAGGATATGTTGCGCCTTCGATTTTGAACCCATCGGTATTGGTCGACGTTCCTACGACAGTCGCGTATATACGTTTGGCATCTGACGATTTTCTTATGTAAAGAGCAATAATAGCTTCACTTCTTACGTAACCATTAGCTAAATGGATTATATAAATAATTATGTTTTTTTTAATTATGGTAAACGTTAATACATCCTGTCGACTAAACTAACCACCAATGTCAAAAGGTCTACTTGTTCCAGTAGGACTAAGCATATTATACCGATGATACATGACTGAAACAGCCGGTTTTAAGAGCAAATTAGTTCCTGCAACAATAGCTGCATCGCATTGGCCCGTCTGTATCGCAGTTATGGCTTCGTGTAGACAAAATAACGCGCTCGAACATGCAGTATCAATGGCAGCACTCGGACCTGTTCAAAATTATTTGAAAGTTCGTAACCAACAAATTCTTTTATACTGAACATTTTAATAATTAATAATTACCATTAAAATTGAACTGAAATGAAAGCCTGTTAGCCAGCATAGATCTAATTGCACCGATAGTTTCATATCCAGACATTTTTCTGGTGTACGTTCAAAATAATCCGACGATTCGGTGGTCATCATACCAACGTACACTCCCGTTCTTGTTCCACGTATATCCTGTGGGTTAACACCTATGAATGTTAAATGATTTGTCACAAGTACAAATTAAATGATTACTACAAAAATACATTTCCTATAATAGTAGCTTATAAAAATACCTGCATCGACTATTGCTTCGTGTGTAACCTCGAGTAAAATCCTTAGTTGTGCATCCATGGCATTAGCCAGTTTTGAATGAATTCCAAAAAACTCTGCGTCGAACTTGTTTATTTCCTTTAACTTTCCTGTCCTTGACGGAACACCATACATTCCTATGTGATAAAACATATTTAACTTACTGTTTAGAACATGTTTTAATCATTAACTTGAAGATAAATAATCGCTTATACAACTGAATACGCATTATCTATTACAAAAGAAAGCTGACAATAACTAAATTATTCAAAATTGAATTTACCCGGAGACCATCTTCTGTTATCGACTGTCAATAAATCAGCGTTATTGTACAATTTTTGTTTGAATTCTTCAGTGGAGTTACATTCTGGAAATCGTCCAGCAATACCCGATATCACTACTTCGTATGCTTCCGGCATGTCTGAAAATTAATAAATTGTTATTAATTTTATCAATAATTATAATAGTATACACGTACGTAATTTAATTGATTGAAACGGTGGTAATTCAGATAAACTATGCTCTAGAATAATTTCCTAATCTTTGATTATTTTTTCAACAATTATTAAATGGGTACCTATAATTATTGTAAATGTTCATTATCCAAAAAAAATCCCATTACATTAGATATTATAATTAGTTTTTAATTAATTTATCCCTTGATAACGAATTAATTGTTGATGAAATATTATCTTTTACCAGTGAATAGAAAAATAATGGGCGGTATTTTTTTTTGTTTTAAAAATTAAAAACTATTATTTGCAATGATAATAATATAGATAGGTATATTCAATAAAAAATAAATAAAAATTGTTCGTCGTAAAAATCGCTTTACATTAGAAATGTATACGTTATAGGTACGTTAGATTATTATGATACACTATAATTAGTAGGTATCTAATTACTAATATTCTTAAGCATATTAATTGCAATAATTGACATAGGTAATCATAACTTGCTCAAAACTGATGTACAAACACGAATAATATTTTACCTTTAAGTTTTATTATAAGTAAATTCAGTCCTATATTAAAGCTAACTACACAACATTTATTCGGCAAATGTTCGAAAATGTCAGATCGTGTGTATTAGGTGCCTATATATTTTAACGCTGGTGTGTGTGTATGTGTGACGTCCTCTTAAGTAAGTGGTATAATTATCTAATCATATTAAGGACAATAATATAAGCATTCAGTCACTAGTCAGTGAAGTCTATAAATTTAATATTTTAACCGTCAAGACGTCTTATTGTTTTATAAATTGTTAAGTTTAAATTAAAAAATATATATTAAAGTTAGACAAGTGGGTACCACTCTGCTGTACAGTAGTTGTAATGTATGTGTTATATTTGAATACAATGATAAACCATTGTATACGAAAAACGATTCTTAGCGGTTAGTATAATCCTTATAATATTATTAGTTTTTATTCGTTGCTATGGTGATAATGATAAACAAATCGTTAGAAATTAAAATCCCATTTTATCGGTTTTGCGTAATTTGTCGGTAGTTTTTATCGACGCTTTCTGAAACTACTTGGAATTTTCAATTTTTACCTCTCAAAAGTACCAACTAGGTTCACTTTTCTATCAGAAGAAATGCTGAACTCGAAAATCGAAGCATGCTTACTATCCAAAATGATGCTGACAGACAAAAAAAAAACACACATCATTTTAAAACCAATACATTCTTTCACTCCGCTCAGAATCTAAAAGGGGTAAGTGAATGTCCCTCTGCTGTACGGTAAGTTACAAGTGGCTCACTCTAATGGAAGGTATTAAATTTGAATTCAATGATATAATATCATTGTATACGAAAAACGATTTCTGAGCGGAGACGGTTTGTCAGTCTAGGAAATTTTTTTTTATATTAATTATATTATAGCCGGTAAGTTGAAATAATATTATAAAATTACAAAAAAATAACTAAAATCTTTATTCTTGGTTATTTAATATATAATTTCAATATAAATGTTCAACCCTTAGCTATGAAGGTGCTAAAAATATGTTACTTTAAAGAGGTAATTTTTCGATTTTCTCAATAGTTATTTAATGGTGTACGGGAAAAACCACTGACAAATTACGAAAAACCACTAAAACGAGATTTTAATTTCTAAGGCTTTGTTTATCACCATAGAAACGAATTTAAAAAGGTGGGCAAGTGGATGTCGCTCTGCTGTACAGTAGGTTACAAGTGGGTCACTGTACAATGGATAGTATTAAATTTGAATTCAATGATATAATATCATTGTATAAGAAAAACGATTCTGAGCGGAGACGGTATGTTAGTCTAGGTATAAGACATAATATTATATACTTATATCTATGGTATTAAAAGAAAATTGACTTATAATATAAGTACCTATAATAAATTCAAAATTAATCATATCACAATATCCATAAGGTACTTATAACGCGATATACATCAACAATAAACCGTGATACTATCATTGATCACAATCTTAGATTTCAAAAGAAAAATTTTTACGAATTCTTAAGTCAAAATAATTTGCTAATTTTCGTGATTTTTACATGTTTTGTCAATTTTTGAACTTTAATATTGCTAAAAAAAAATAACTGTGACTAAGGATTTTTAATATTTTTCAAATGTCATTGTAACAATATAGTAGAGGAGCCTTGTATTAAATGTCCAAGTATTTTTACTCAACAAATAAAGTTTTTTTGACATTCATAGAAAAAAAACTAATAAAATTGGAAACTGAAATTGTCCGTAAACAGCTCAAAACAAATCAAAATATTTTGAAAATTTTAACATGAATAGAAAATGGAAATATAAACAACCAGTGAAAATGTCATGTACCTATCTACGATAATTTGTTTTAAAGTTACACCAAAAACCAAAATCAATTTTATCGAAAACAGATTTTGCGTAACAATTCCCGTTTTTCCTTAATTTTTCTTTTGTTTTTCACGACGCTTTTGAAAACTACTGGAAAAAATTCACTTTTGACCCACCAAAGTATCAACTAGATTCACTTTCCTATCAGAAAAGATACTGTTGAAGAAAATCAAAGTACTTTTACTAAAAGGTGATGACAGACACAAAAAAAAATTTTAAAACACACATATCATTGTAAAATAAATACATTCATCGTTCCACTCAGAATCGTTTTTCGTATACAATAATATTATTATATCATTAAATTCAAATTTAATACAATATACACTTGTAACCTACTGTACAACAGAGCGACATCCACTTACCCGTTTTTTTTTTTTTTATATAATTTTCGAATATTTACCTAGATTTATTTCAAAAGGTTTTTTCAGGGTATTAGCTAGGTCTTAGGCCTTATACATTCTAATGTTAATAATAATTAAAAATAATTGAAAAATTGAAAAATTATAATAATATCTATAACATTATAATAATGTTTTTAAAGATAAATTAGGCACTTTTAATAAATACGAAATCGTATTAAAATTTAAAATCAAAACTGTGGCAATATTTTTTTCAAGCCTATTATATAGCGGTTTATTTAATTGGTACTAAAAGAAAAAATTTAAAATAAATTTGAGTGTTTGGTTACAACGTAGGTAGGTAATATTCTGGATCCCGTTGACTATAGTTGTCAGTGATCAAATCCAGTCTCCAACTATATTATTATTGAAACCAGACGGTACAGTTAAAATTTGCAAAGGTTTCAAAATAATAAAATGGCTAAAAAAATAGAGGCTGAAACACCGCAGTCTCCTGTTGGAATTGTCATATCGTATGCAATGATTTTAGGTTATTTTATTTATTTTATTGAATCGAATTGATTCATTACAGTGAAATACTCAATGGCGAGTTGCACTCGAAATATTCCATGCCTACAACATATATTGATTTTACCAGTTTTGTTTTGCAAGTTTAATTTGTTATGTCATTTATAGAATAAATTTATTACGGCTTTATCAATTTCGTAATTTATAGTTGCTTAATAATGATTATTGATTAAGAATAAAATATAAAAACAGGAACAAATAATAATTAATGGTTGTCGTTATCAACACACGTTCGTGAATTTTACTTCATTACAATACCTACATACGTTCATTCAGTACCTAATATTATACAGTAACTACCATATCATATATCAGTAACATTTTCTGAGTTTAAATTATATTATAAGGAGTTAAATAATCTAAAAATCAGGACGGTACCTATTTATTATATGTGAAACTATAGTTATTAAATTTAAATTTTCCCGAACCACAGCCGTTCGATGAAATAATTACGGTTATGAACCCCTGAAAACGTTTGTATGAATTTTATATTCTAATGTATGAAGACACAAATCTAAAATCTTACATTTAGCGCCATAAACGCGAAACCGAAATAAATTATTTGGGTGGCAAGCTTTGCAGTTTGCTTACTAGGTACTAATAAATACAATTCATAAATAAATATATAACTAAAAATACAAATTAAAATAAACACATTTAACACTACTATAAATTATCAATAACAAATATTATAAACAAATTTAAATTATTTATTAAAACTATAAACCTTCATTGAAGTGTGGCGTGACCTATCGTCATTGAGTAGGTCACGGAATGGATATTGTGTTAAATTTGAACTAATTGAGTGTAGAAAATAATAATATATTATAGGTTCATTGAAGAAAAGTTTCAAGTCTCTATACATTTTATTTTGAATGACAACAAAAGAAATAAAATCATATCAGGAAATATCGCTATCTACAACGTTTAGAAGTTTAGATATCCTGTGATTTTGTCAAAATTTAAATTTCAGACACTTATAAATTCATTTATACTATAATATGTAGGTATATTATCGATATTTTGAAATAGGTAGAAGAAACACTTGTGAAGCACATACCTATTGTACTAGATTTTACAAAAAATAAAAATTTTACCAACATGAATAAAAAAAGTCAAAAATTTCATACGTATAAAAATTGCTTTAGAGGAAAAAAATATTTTGAAAATGATGACACGTCAAAAATGTTAATAAACATATATTATCTGTATAGCTACACTCTGGAATTAAAATCGTACGAACCTTTAATTATTTGTTGTCCAAAAATATATTATGAAGAAAATGCCACAGAAGTGAAAATCGGCTCGAGATTAACACTATTACTAGTGAAATGAAATCTGATTTGTCTAAATGACGATTGAACACTAAAATGAGAATGGACATGTATATCAAAAATAATAATAAAAAATAAAAATGTATACAATTTATCTAAAACCTATTCCCGCGTTACATATAATATGTAGGCATTATGATTATATTTTAGGAACAAACGTGTACTGCAGTTTTATATTCGATAACAAAGGTCACACTTTGACTATTAATTAGTTTCGGCGCAGTGCAATATATATATAAATAAGCATAATAATATATATTAATATTATCCTAATTATTACAAACATATCTGAAAACATGATTTTATTATTTTGTTAATGTTTATAGAAATTAGTTTTTTATTTATTGTACGCATTAATATAACCATTAACCAACCTATTGCAATTAATCAATGATCAGTGAATTTTACGTAACTCTTTTTAAATTATTATTGTTATTTTTATTCATTTATTTAAATTGTATTCTGTAATCGTCCATATATTCAAAGAGTAAATCATATTAAATGATCAATAATTGATGAAAAATTCAAATGGAATTATCATATAGGTAGATAAATTAGTTAATACTACCAGGAAATTATTTTATAACTTTAAAAGTTTAAAAATATGTTTTTTGTTATCTGTTTTCCTGAAGCAATTTAGTGCTATTTTGTAGTTTTTAATCACTGACTCGCAATTCTCATTCTACACGAGACTTTTTTTTTTACGAAAGGATTTTACTTATTGTGCATTCAGCGGCTTCAGTGATAGTACTTGAAAATGTTTCTACTATATTACTATAGTAATACTATAGACAATAGTTTATACTATTGTCTATATCTGTTCAGAGATTTGTTTGAAAAAGAATTTTAAATTGTTTGCTTACTAATAGGTTGTCGACCATGTTAGAGAATTAGGACCAGTTGGGGTTTCGTAGAAGCCATTTGGGAGTTGTTTAAATTTGAATAGTTTTAAGGTTATCGGCCAATGACCATTACAATTGCATGGCATTTGGACGGACCAATCTATTGATGCTTCTAATGATGCGGATGCAATTTATAAATCGATGGCGGAGAAGCTATTGTGAATAGCTTTATGTCATGTATATAACTGCCATCGTTGAGGAGGACTATTGAGTCGCTATCTAAAAGTTTTTCAATATTTTTTCCTCGACTATCTGTGTAGTTAGAACTTATAGTTATAAAGTATTTCTATTATTAAAGTCACCGAGTAATAGGAAGGGACAAGGTACTTAGATATGGACGTGTAGTTGTTAAATGAGGGTTTCAAGGTCTGTAAGATTGAATGAGGTCTGCGCTATCCTTGGCGAGTAAATTGCATATTATATGCTGGGGTTTTTAATTGATGTTATTTTTATTGCAATTGCTTCTGGTAGAATATTAAGAGTGATATTCTGATGACGATGAAGCAAAAATACAAACCCATCCACTGGCTCAACCGAGATTTTGTGGTTCTTAAAATATCCTTTGTAATTTTTGAGAGTGGGTTTATTTTTATTGTTTTTTAGGTTGGTTAAACAAACGGCTGACGGTTGAAGATATTCGGTGGACGTCTGGTAGCTCCTCGAAATAGCTATTACCTATATTCGTTACATTGAACTATTTTTTCTCATTGTGCTTGGCGTAGGTAATTGTTGTGGCAGGAGCAAGTTGAAGTACACGATATTGGTAATATTAATGTTGTATTATCTTAATTTTTTTTTTGTGATTGTATTATTTTGATTGCTTATTCTACTGATTGGTGTACCACGCATCGTACTGATACGTGCCAAGAAAGTTTAAGATCGGCACAATAGATGAACTGGCCAAATAAAATTAAACCTGACTTGTAGTCTGGATGACGGTTAATCGTTAAAATGAAATAAACATGTTCATAGACTTCTTTAATTCGATAATAAAGGCACACTGTGCACACTCGTGTATTATTTGATTACACGGTCGCTTCGTTTAGTAATTCATAACAATAGTCCTTATCACTGGAATATTCTGATTTACAGAAATCTAATTGTTATATCAATCGATAACATAATAAGCCTTAGATACAGATAGAGATTGTTATTTTTTTAATATTGTGATATTGGATGGGAAACTCATCGTATGTTAAAGAGTTAGGAATGTACCTTTCATTGGAATAGATTTCGTTAGCTATTGGTGTAGGTATATAATATTTAATGTATAAAGTGTAATTTTACTTTATAATAATATCAATGTAAAAATCATTGTATGCTCATTTTAATATTTCACAACCAATGTTTTATTTAATTACAAAGTTT
>NC_042496.1:29901742-29911368 GCF_005508785.2 Acyrthosiphon pisum
ATTACCTTTACTGTTAAACAATCCTTTAGCTACTTGCTTATGGTACACGGGGTCAATTATAACTTCTTTGATGTAAGTTGGTAAACGAAGTTCTCTAGTTTTGATAGATATAAGTTCAAATTGTAAAAGTGTATCAATATACGATACCCAATTTCCAGTCCACGCAACTTTACCTTTGGATCCTAAAAAACAACAACATAGTAATATTTATCTTGTATTCTAATCGTTTGTAAAGCTTACCTTCTGTGTTTGCTTTCACAAAACCTAAAAATTCATCTTTATACTGATATCCACGAAGTCTCAATTCCTTGTAAAAATCATCAGAATTCAAATCCATTTGTTCTGAAATGGTAGTGAGATGTTCCATTTGATTTTCTTCAGAACTTTCGTTTAGTAATTTTACACAACCCGAAACTGTTAAAGACCCTCCTTCTAGGAGCTCAAACTCGCCTGATCCATTAAGTATGTTAATGTTGAACAGAACACTGCCTTAATACAAAAATAGCATACATTTAATTGAAAATAAAATTACCTAAGATGATTTTATGTACCCTCAATATTAAGAACTGTTGGCCTAAGAAATCTTATATTATGGAAAATGACTGGAACATCTTCATACCATTTCGCTTGTAATTTGGCAATAGCTTTCCACACTAATGTCTACAATTGAACAATTCGTATACAAATAAATACCATAAATATAAATGCTATCAGTTAGTAACCAAATGAGGAAAATTTTTTTATAAATCTATTTTTCAATATCGTAATTTTTTAATATAATTTCTTGTGATAATAGTTATATTATTAAACCAAAAATCCAGTAAAAACTGTAAGAATCGGTTTTGAATGATGTTAGTTTAAAAAAAAACTATTCTGTTTGATTTGAAACTTGTCCTTATTTTAACTATAATAGGTGATTTTTCATATACCAAAAATGATTGTCATTACAAAAAAATACTATATACCTATTTCTATTTCAGAGCAGTGGGTTTTACAATAATGTATGTTTTTTGTTCTTCATCACTTATTAGAAGAGAAAAATAACTGTGAGTGTAACGAGTGCGCGAGGATGAAGTGAAACTTCTTTCAGTTTTTCAACTGGTAGAATATTTGGTTTTTGTGGAATAAAACCAAAAAAAATACTAAAATCTATTATATTTTTAAAATATTAATTTTTGTTATATTTATCAACCTTATCAAATCAAACATGCCAAAATCAAACGAATCTCATGATCTTAAGGGGATTGAAGGTGGCGATTTAATAAGGGGTTGTGTATAGACAATTCGATGTCTTTTACTCGTTACGCAGTGTGGTTGTGTGCGAAGTAAATTATCATTAATGTGCGTAGATACGTTTGGAATCTATCGTGTGAAACTCTCGCACGCACACGCACATGTCAATAAATCGAGAAAAACGAAATATATTCTTCTATACATCACCTATAAAAACTACCAAAAGCGGTAGTAAACTAAACATACTTCCTGAAGTTTGATTGTAATTTCGAAAAAAAGAGTTGAATTCGTAAGGTTCTAGACTATGCTTTGTAGGCACCACTTTTTTGATATAAAACGCAAAAAGCCCAAAATTTAATACAAATGTAATGCAATTATTTCATGATATTTTTTAAAAAAATATCCAAATTTTATGGTTCTTTACAATTGAAAATTGAAAATCGACTTCCTAGAAAGCCTAGTTTTTTGCAAAAGAATTCATACATATATTAAAAATTTAAATCGGAGATTCGGAAGTATGTGTAATTTACCACCGCTTATTATTCTAAAACGTACGAAAAATACGTGACATGCGATCCCCTTAACAGCATATTTTTTTCGTTTGATTTTATCATGTTTCATTTAACTAGATTACGAAATATAATAACAATTAATATTTTTAATAATATAATAGATCATCAGGTGTCATAATCGTCCGTGAAGACACGAAAACCAAAAAAAAAGCAACAAAAATGTTGTTCCTAACCGGGATCGAACCTGTTATACCGTGATTTACTAGCTTTATGAACTACGTTATATCAACGTGACGGCGGTCCACCGTGACGCACATAATCTTTTTTTTTTCGTACCCCTGGCAGGAAGTTTCACTTTAAAAATCGCCTCAATTTTCAACTTTTGGGAGTTTTCTGGTTGAAAATTGAATCGAGACGATACTTATTGGTTTTTTCGTAGGAGAGGGGGGACTAGAAAAACAAAAACAAAGTCAGTTTCGATAACTTGTGCAATTGCGTACGAGTGTTATAAAACTTAGTCCTCTCGTCCACACGCTTATTGATCCACACTCACACTAATAATCATTTACAACTAACACAAACCTAACGTCGGTGAAGACGAGATAAGAAATTGCCTGCATCGTACCGCTTAAATATTGCCACTATGAGCCATTATAGGCAACGTAATCAATATTTGAAATCCAATGCGCGCTGTAGATAATCATCCACAAAATAAAAATTAATATAATCAGACCATTCGATGAGGCGTGCGTTTTTCATGTGAAGCGTGTTTTGAGCAAAACATCACGCTTATCAAGGTTGGCGGTGGTGCCATTGACATGCAACGCGGGTATAGATAGCCCAGTAACCGACACCTGTATTAGTATAATACTACTGCACTCAAACTAATCATTTACAGCTAAGTACTAACTCAAAGACCACAGTCAGCGGGTATGTGATTGCACATTGCCTAAATATTCCCCTTTATTAAAATATAGACTCAAGCAGCGACCATAAGAACACAATAATTTTTTATGAGCTATGGAGACCAGAGAATATTTATCAGTCTCATTAATCATTATCCATTTATTTATCAAGATATTTAGTGCTGGAGGTTAAGAAGAAGTTTATTGTATCCAGATTGGACTCATTCAATTGAATTAAATATGCGACGCAAATACGCAATGAAGTTTATGTTTCGATTTCTATTATATTATTTGAATAAGGTCTTTTTAGCCCAAGAAATGTCAATGGATTTCCGCCTATGCTTTTCACACACTGATAAGTCACTACAGTATTATAATAAAAATATTAAAACGTTATTTTCATTCAAACACGATCGACTTCATCCCCCTTATATGCAAAAAAAATGGTTCTAGACATAAACTTTAAAGTTAAACAATAATATTTATGTACATTCATTTTTAGTTTTTAGTGTCTTAGAAAAAGCACACTATATCTATAAAGGCATATTCTGCGGTTTTCGTTGTATGGATATCATAATGTATCTTAAATAACATTGAAACAAGAAGTATTAAAAAAAAATTGTAGGTAATCATACTATATATCCTGCAGCTGGATACAGTACACGACCATCAATAGTATGTCCGATTAAATATTTATTTTCATCTGTTTTTATATCAACTTCAACTTGATTATCATCTGAACCAGAACTCTAAAAATAAAAGTTTACATTTGAATAAAATTGGATTACTCAATTATAAACGATTAATCAAATACATAAAGATAAATACATAGATACCTAAAATCTAAATGCATACACTCAGAAAAAAAACAATTTTTACTTTTAAGGATTGGGTATCATTAATTTTCAGCGTTATAATTTATTTAAAAATAATTATAATTATTTAATAAGAAGTATTCGTCTTTAATTTAATAATGTTTTACTAATAATATATACTATTCGTTTTACATAAATATCATTAATTTAAGTAAAAATGTAATAAATTACATTATACTTGGCATTGTATTAATTAAGAACAAGTTTCATGTTTCGATTAAAGAAATATTCACATTTTTATGAATATACGTCATAGGCTCGAAAACAATAATAATTATGCCTGTTTTTCATTAAAACTATTAAAATTTTTTTCTGAGTGATAAAATCTATAAAAAAAACATATTTTAACGGTTTTAAATTACTTTTTCGACGAAATTGGGCACTACATAGTCGTTTGAATGATCCCACTTCAACATTGGAGATATCATTGGAGTTCCTCTAACTACTGGGTACTCAACTTTCCCATACAATTTTTTTAATTGCGGCTCTGCTCCGGCAATATATAACCTATAATAAATAGAATCATATTTTAACATGAAAATAATATTATAAAGTTCAAGAATCCAGATAAATAAATGCTTACTTTCCAATTGCTTCCAATAAGAATTTCACATGATTTGAAACCGTTTTTTTAGTCAAACTGACATTTGTAACTGTAGGAGAGAGTGATCTTTTCAAAATAGCTTGTAATAAACAATGAGGGGCAATTTCAATCGCTATAGCATTTTCAGGTACATGCTTCATTGCACCATGAAAGTATACCGGTGAGCTTATATTATTTAAATGGTAATCCGCTGACGAGCACTGGGCTTCCTGTGTATTCCATTTGTGTTCGGGAAATGTAGTACTTTTCCATCGACTGGATCTTGGTTTAGGATTGGCCATTATCTACATAAAAATAAAATAGGTACGTATATTAAAATAACTATCATTTAAATAAATGAGGAAAGTGCCTAAGGGAATTATAATCAAGTCTTTTTTTAACGAGTAATAAAGACTATTAACCTATGTACCTTATCATAATACGGTTTTAACAACGGTATAAGTTCATGTAGGTATGGTGAATGAAAAGCATATCCCATCGAGTCTACGGGCTTAGCGAATATACCTTCTTGTCTTAGAGTTTCGGCAAATTTCAAAGTTACGTCTTTAGGTCCTGAAATAGTAACACTGTCTGCACTGTTATGACAAGCAGCGATTATACCAGCGGGAAGTCTTTTTTGCATCTCTTCCCACGATAGTCCTACTGCAACCATAGCTCCAGCTGGAACGTTAATTTGTGTTAAAATTTTAGACCTCCAGTACATTGTCATCAATGCTTCTTCCAAAGTGAAGCAACCATCTGCATATGCACACGCAAGTTCACCAACTGAATGGCCAATGATACCATCGGGGTTGATACCAAGCGAGCGTAAGATATCAACAAGACCTATCTAAAAAAATAACAATATTTATGTAAAACAATACATGATTGTTATACGCATACAATATTTAGTTAGCAATTAGGTAGCTAAAGTTACCTGGACAATAATAATTGTGATCGTAACATTGACTATACTTTTAAAAGTATTTTCATCGGATTTATAAAATAAATCATTAACACTAAAGTTGTATGGAATTAAAATTGAATGTGCAGTGTCTACAGTTTGTTTAAAAACTTTAAACTTCACTAAATCAGCGACTAAATCTAACGATTGACTTCCCATTCCTGGAAAAATGAAGTAGATTGGCCTTTTATCACCGGGAACGTTTCCTTGCTAGAATATATATAAGTTTAATTTTTTTCATCAGTTTTCTAATTAACTTAAAACTTACAGCTATTTCAACATTCCGAGGAGTTTCCCCGAGAATTGAGTATCCAGAAAACTTGTAACCGGGAATCGGAGATTTGTAAATATCATCAATCAAAGATAAAAGATCATTGTTATCCGCATAGCTCTCTACCTAAAAAAGAAATACCATATCTATTTAGGCGTAGTTACTTAAGTTGCAATATAGTATTTTAAGGTAATATAATATTTAACTAATATTGTATGTATATTATTAATTGAACATGCATACAGATAAATTATAGTAGGTTCGATAGAATTATAGACTAAATTATAAATTATCATATACTACTAACGGTCTCAAATTGTTCAGTCAATGCGTCTCTAGTTCGTCCTGACAAAAATACTAGCCTCGGAATTTCAAGTGCTGGCAACGGCGTTGCATGCGCTTTTTTATCGTTACCTCTTAGAATAACATGAACGTTTGTACCTCCAACGCCAAATGAATTAATAGAAACCATATTTCCTGGTAATGGTGTTTGCTTATCAACAACCTAGTACATTTAAATTAATTAATACAATCTAATTTTAGTTTAACAAAATATGTGATAATACCTTCAGTTCTCCACTAACGAGTTTTGGAATATTGTGGTTCAGTGTTTCAAAATTAATATTAGCAGGAATAATCCCTGTTTCCAATACATAAAGCACCTTAGCTATCGATACTAAACCCGATACTGGTTCTGCGTGGCCCACATTTGATTTAACTGAGCCAACAAGCAAAGGAGTTTTACGGCCAACACAAAATACATCCGAAATGGCGTTCAACTCTTGTTTGTCTCCAACCTATATTAATAAGATAATTTAAAAAATGATCGTGAAAATTAATACAATTGACCTACACCGGTCCCTGTTCCGTGAGCTTCGACATAATGGACATCACTGGGATTTAAATTTGCACGAGCGTAAGTATCTCTGATTAGCCGACTTTGCACTGACTGTGAAGGATATGTTGCGCCTTCGATTTTGAACCCATCGGTATTGGTCGACGTTCCTACGACAGTCGCGTATATACGTTTGGCATCTGACGATTTTCTTATGTAAAGAGCAATAATAGCTTCACTTCTTACGTAACCATTAGCTAAATGGATTATATAAATAATTATGTTTTTTTTAATTATGGTAAACGTTAATACATCCTGTCGACTAAACTAACCACCAATGTCAAAAGGTCTACTTGTTCCAGTAGGACTAAGCATATTATACCGATGATACATGACTGAAACAGCCGGTTTTAAGAGCAAATTAGTTCCTGCAACAATAGCTGCATCGCATTGGCCCGTCTGTATCGCAGTTATGGCTTCGTGTAGACAAAATAACGCGCTCGAACATGCAGTATCAATGGCAGCACTCGGACCTGTTCAAAATTATTTGAAAGTTCGTAACCAACAAATTCTTTTATACTGAACATTTTAATAATTAATAATTACCATTAAAATTGAACTGAAATGAAAGCCTGTTAGCCAGCATAGATCTAATTGCACCGATAGTTTCATATCCAGACATTTTTTCTGGTGTACGTTCAAAATAATCCGACGATTCGGTGGTCATCATACCAACGTACACCCCCGTTCTTGTTCCACGTATATCCTGTGGGTTAACTCCTATGAATGTCAAATGATAATATGTCATTAATATATATAAAATGCTTACTACAAAATACATTTCCTATAATAGTAGCTCTCGTACCATACAATGTAGCTTATAAAAATACCTGCATCGACTATTGCTTCGTGTGTAACCTCGAGTAAAATTCTTAGTTGTACATCCATGGCATTAGCCAGTTTTGAATGAATTCCAAAAAACTCTGCGTCAAACTTGCTTATTTCCTTTAATTTTCCTGTTCTCGGTGGAACTCCATACATGCCTAAATGATAAAACGTATTCAATATACATTGAATCTTAAACTCGAAAATAAATCATTTTCTTTTTTAGACTAGGTAGTGTAAACAATACTACAGACATGAAATTAAATCTAACCTGGGGACCATCTTCTTTTATCAACAGTCAATAAATCAGCGTTATTGTACAATTTTTGCTTAAATTCTTCAGTAGAGCTACATTCTGGGAATCGCCCAGAAATTCCTGATATAACTACTTCGTTTTCTTCCAACATGCCTGCAAATTAATATATTGTTATTAGGTAGGTAATTATTTCAATAATTAAATCAATAATAACAATACAATGTAAATTGTTACAACGATGGCTTATATACCATGTATACACTCAATAGCAAATACCTAATCATATTTTGTTGCAACCTTTGTAATTTGGGTATAATAATAATAAATAATATTAAATAGGCTCCGATAAGTTTAAAGCTATTGAAAACTCACCGATGTATTTCAATTAAGCGGTAACAGTTAATAATTCAAAATATATCAAATTATTTTATTTTAATAATTTTTGCTAATATATCCCATGATTAATTTATTAACAATAGGTATAATAATATTATTATCTATTACAAGTAAATAGGAAAAATGTCAATAGTTATTTAAAAGTTAAAAATAATTAAAATTATTTGTGCTTAATGCTTATGTTGTAAGCACTAAAACGAAATGGTTTGCTACTTTTCTAAAAATACTAGGTATATACCTAGTAGCTATGAAAATGAAGTTCTTTTATTTCAATTGTTTATTCAGTTTTCAATAATTTATAAAATAATTCTAGGCAAATTTCTAAGCAATTTGAAAGCAACACTGCACACATTGTCAAATGATAACATATTATGTATTTTTTTAGCATATACATTATTCCGTTTGTATTTTCCCTTTATTCAATTATATAACATTAATGAGTATATTGTTAAGTTATTGAATAATAAATAGTATTTATATAGTAAATCAACAATGTAAATTGTACTTATAACTGTTATATAATTGACCAAAGTAAACCTAAGTAAAAATACAAACTGAATAATGTGTAGGTATGCTAAAATAAAATACACTTGTAATCATTTGACAATGTTTGCAGTGTTGCCTTCAGAATACAGCCAAAGTGCTTAAAAATTGTCTGGAATTATTTTACAAATTATTGAGAACTTAACAAACAAATGAAATAAAGAAACTGAATTTTCATAGCTAGCTAATTCAAATTACTTTTACTTTAAACACGTGAACACGCAGATACGACAGATTCAGAAAAACAATTATGAAACTAAAAATATAAACTGAAAAATTACACATCTAATCATTAACTAATGTTCTTTTTGTCATCTTCAAATTCCATAAAAATTAACATCGTCATCTATAAATTAACTTTTTAAATTTAATACATTGACTATTAAAAAAAATATCTATCTTATACTCTTATTAAACATTTTATTATTTTATAGAATTACCAATTTATAATTCAATAAATATAAAATTATTTTCTTTCATTACAACATGATAAATTATTAAAGTTGTTATAATATTACTTTTGGAATAATATTACGGCAGTCTAAAATTACGCGATGACAGAACACAGCTGCGTAGCTTGCAGGTTTATCGCTTTTGATAATTGTCTTACCTTTAATAATTTATTATGACTATCAAATCATTACGTTCCAGTGTTCACGAAGTTTACGTAGCTCAAAAAGTTGTGTATTTACAAATCGTAGGTATATCTTTTCTTCGTCAACGGGGTGTTAAAACATTTTATTCTATAAATAGAATAAAACTGAAACAATCTAGATAATGGATTTCGCTTAATTCGCACTCCCATTTTAATAAAATATTGAATAATAAAATGATATAAAAAATGTATTACCTAATTGAATCATTTACTACAAAGGTCAATCTGTATTAAAATAGGAACTTGTATATTTTACTGTTTAAAGGTCGTATTTCCAATGTAATTTAATGTACTGATTTTATAATATACCTAATCCATAATATTGTAAGATATAATATACGATATAATATACTTATATAATCTATAATATAAAAATGAATCGCAAAATGTGTTGGTAAGCGCATAACTCAACAACGCCTGGACCAATTTGGCCAATTTTTTTTTTTTTAATGTTCGTTGAAGTCCAAGGATGGTTTTTACAGCGAGAAAAATTCGAATAATTGCTGGGAAGACCCTAAAAAAAGCCATTTTATTTTTAAAACAGCCCTTACTAATATGGATGATATAATATTAATCGTCTCCATGGCAATGTAATCACTGATCAAGAACATCATCTATGGTGGTCGATTATTTGTGAGCTCTCTGTTAATGAACGATTAAAATTATAATGATTTGGTAGATGAACAATTTACAATGCCATTACATTTTTTATT
>NC_042496.1:29911899-29938324 GCF_005508785.2 Acyrthosiphon pisum
AGGTTAGGATATTATATTGATTGATTATATAATTAATCCACTCATAGGTGGAATACGACAAACTTGATATAACTTTGATACTGTAGATTTAAATCTTACACTTAAGTACAAACAGCACGGGGTCCGCGATCTACCGCAGGTAGATTGCCTACCTGATAATATACTGCTGTGAATCAGAATTTTTATTCCGGACAACGGAAAAGTTAAGATAAATTTTAAGCACTTAATATTAAATAACAAATTGAAGAAAGTTTGAGTCATATAGAGTTGGTACATTTAACGAGCAACGAAGTGCATGGGATCAGCTAGTATACCTATAAGGATATAAGTATCGCTCTGCTGTATATTAGGCGTCTGGATAAATTACTGTAATGAATTCGTTAAATTTGAATTCAGTGATATGAAATCATTGTACACGAAAAACAATTCTGAGCGAAGACGGTCTGACGGCCTATAATATTACATATACATTTTATAATATTATTGTGATTAAAGTAATTTATTTAACTATTAGGCTTTAGTAACTATACAGTAGGTTAAATTCATTTTTGGCGAAAAAATTGCATTTATGTGTATTAATTTATTATAATAATACATTTTAAAAATTTTAAGTTTCAAAATTACCCAAGATAATATCCTTAAATTACAAAAAAAAACTAAAATCGTTATTCTTAATTTATAAATAGCTAATTTCGTCCAAATTTGAACTTAAAATGTCTATAAAAAAAACTGTGATGGTATAATATAAATTGCGTAGGAAACCTACGTGGAACCTTGTTTTAAATTTGCAATTTTTAGCTATATAAATTGAACATTTTATAAAGTTTGAACTACAAAATAATTATCAAATTTTCAAAATAAACCTTGAAGTTTAATTTTACTTTCGACAGACACTTATTTTTGTTAAAGGTAGACAGACTTATGAGGAATCTTGTAAAATTCAGTCAAAATGCCTTGTTGGTATCTACAGTAATTTGTTTTAGAGTTACACCAAAAACCATAATTGATTTGGTCGAAATTTCGAAAAGAAATTTTGCTTAAAAAATCCTGTTTTACCTTAACTTTTTTTTCCCGGCGATTTTGTAAACAACTGAGAATTTTCAATGCTGACCTCCCAAATACAATTAGATTCTCTTTCCCACCAGAAAAAATACTGAAGTTGAAAATCGAAGCATTTTTTCAACTACATATCGAGTTACATATACAAAAAAAAAAACACACACACACATCATTGTAAAATCAATACATTCATCGCTCCGCTCAGAATCTAAAATTGGGACTTATTATAATATACTTGATATTTTTAAATTATTATACAACTTATGATGAACCTTGCATCACATTTTCAATCTTTTTGACCAAGCATATACATTTTTACTAGCTTATATTTCTATATCACTCATAAACAAATGTATGTGACTTTACAATTAACTTTTAGATTTTGAGTAAGGGCTTTGAAGTTTGAATGTATTAATTTTACAATGATGTGTGTTTATTTATTTATTTTTGTGTCTGAAAAAACTTTTTATCGCAGTAAAAATGCTTCGATTTTCTACTTTTAAGGTGATTTTTGGTACCAAATTGGATCTAGTTTGTACTTTGGTTGATCAAAAGTAAAAAAATATGAATATTTGTTAAAATTATAATACCTAATGTTATTAAAATAATTATTTGGTAATCTCGGTTAGTTTAGGTCTTCACTTATAATCGTTTTTCATGGTATACTATAATTAATCATTGAATTACAATTTTACTCATTCATTACGCTCGATTACACCTTCTCTACAGAAGAGCAAACCCTTTTTTCCAATTAAAAAAAAAGCTTATAAGAAATCTTTGAGTTTAATGTTCAAGAATATAAGGTAGTTCGTATAAAATATTTAATAAATATTCTTGATTATTTAACCATAAAAATAAAATACATTTTTACTTAGTAATGATATAATATTTTAAGGTGATTCTAAGGATTATTGGTGAATTCAAAAACGTTGAAAAATAAATAGCCTGGGAACTCACTCTGCTATATAGTAAGTTTAGAGTGTACCTATTTTCATTGAGTAGGTCACTGTGAATTCAATAAATCAATGTATTAATGTATAGGTGACATAGGCCATGTAGGTATAGGGTACCTACATCGACCTGCAACGACCAGTTTCCCTTATTGTATATCCTGCACTGGGTGTTTCAGCATAAATTCGTACTTCTTAAAAATAGTTTATTTCATATTCTATTTATATACCTAAGTATTTTCTTAAATTAGGTCGTTGATTTAATAACTGAACCAAAATATTGCATATAGCGTATAAGTCTAAACTTATGTACCACGATATGGTGTAAATAGCTTCATGGTATAGGTATTGGTATCATAAGCTAAAAATTATTCTAAATATTTCATTGTGTAGTATGAAATATGCAACATGTGTAGTTATGTACGTATTATATTTCGTTTCATGTCCCTATAAGAATAATATTCTTTGAATAACAACATTATAACTAAAATCGTACAATTACGTTTGAATATTCTATTTGATCAAAATTTGAATAACCAACACGGCAAAAATTATTAAAAAACTTTGATAATTTGTAATTTCAATATTTTTAATTGCAGTAAAAAAAATGTAATCTTGTAATACAGTTTTAACGGAAAATAAAAATATCACCACCAATAAGTTACAAAAGAAACTAAACAATTTTAAATATTCACATAGGTAGCTCAAAAAAGATAAATATGTTGAAAATTATGAAAATTATTATTGAATTATGTCAATAAAATACTAAAAAAATATTTAGTCAACATTTCAATTACCTACGTTATTATACTTACATTCAGAATTATTTAAAATTATACAAACCTTTATTTGTTGTCCAAAAATGTATAGTGAAATAAATAGCCACGGAAAATGAAAATCCGCTTGAAATTAACTTAGTAGTGAAATATTATCTGACTTGATGTCGGGACGATGATTGAACACTAAAATGAGAATAAATACGTAAATCAAAAATATAAAATAATTACAATTTATCTAAAACTGCTGTTTCTACCTATATTATAATTGGATCATAGAAAAAACGTTTATAGCTTTATGGTGTTATTTTATTTGATAACAAAGGTCACACTTTCGACTATTAACTGGTCGGCATAATGCAAAAAGTGTATAAAAATATCATCTTAATTATTACACACATATCGGGAAAATAGTTTTATTATTTTGATTTTTTATCAAAATTAGGTTTTTATTTAATATACATTTGCACAATCTATTACCATAATGAAGTATCAGTAAATTTTATTTTGATTTATTTACAATTATTGTAAATGATTTGTAAGTGTGAATAAGAAAAGATAATTATTAGTTAAATATTTAAATATTTGTATTTAATGCGGGTGACTGATGGGACTGCAGCTGCTCTCCGCCCTAGAAAAAAAAACTATCTGAGAACATTTTTTTTAAATTAAGTGCTTTGTATGCATCGGTATAACAATATTTTGTTTCTATTATAATTATATAATCTGTTAACACTTTTTTTAATAAAAAAAAATAGGCTATAAGTTTTCCAAGTATATCTATATAATATACTAATAGACAATAATAACAATAATAATACCTCTTATTTGGAAGTGAACTGATAATTACAAAATGGTTTTTTTCTTTATATTTTATTTTTGGGAATTTTTTTCGGAAACCTATAGATAATAGGAACCTATAATTTGAACGAGTTAAGCACAATGGTACAATCAGAATTTATCGGCCGATCTTAGTTCCAAGGTTATCCGACTGGGAGGTTTTTATGATATAAACCATTTTTTTTTTTTTTGGTTGGTGGGGATTGTTGGATCATGTAGGTAAATGTTGCAATCCCCCTCCCCCACAAACATGACCAAATTACGCCACGGAACTGGAGAGTGGGGTCCTCCGCTAACAACATTGGAATTCTGGCGTTGGCCAGAGATGCACCAATATTATCAGTGTTAAACATTTCGCGATTTTCTATAAGATTTAAAAATCTTTTGAGTACTTAAATTCCGTAAAGTTGTGAACAAAAAAAGCAAAATTATTTTTAATTTATAAAACGATTACAATTACGAATATCTCGATACAATATGGTAAACAATGTTTACTTTCCAACCGTACCTACTTAATAAATGGCTATGTTTATTCAATATTAAAATTTACTGTTTAAAATACGAAAGTAAACTATATTTGCTACAAAAATTCTGGAATCAGAGGTCTGAACTCTGAGGTGAGTTTTAATATTTAGTAGGAGGCAAGTGTATCTATGAATGAAAAAGAGGTGGGCTAGACACAAAATATGCGCTTATATAATATATAGGTTATATAAGTTATAAAATGTATACATAAAATATTCGTAGCTTTAAAAAGTTATAAGCCATAATACAAAGCCATACACATAATACATATAATGTATATTGAGTGTATGCTGACTTATATAGAGACTTTAAAGCAGGCATATTACGTGATTTTATAAATGATAAACGAGAACGAATTTTTGAAATAGTACCTATCTAAGGGAAGTTCAACCACTATAGCACCCAGGCTGCACCCTCTATTGTATGATTGTCCCTGGGTGATGGGTGCTTGAAGAGTGAAAGGATGTTATAAATCTTTGTACTGAAATAGTTTATTGGCGGTAATGTCATTTTGTGTAATTTTGTTGTTTTAGTTTTGTCAGGCACATATAATTAATATTATCTATTTATGTATATTGTATATTGTATATAGTATAATATACGATATTTACACGGATATATATTATACCTACGGAGTGTTAGATTTAATTCATCATTAACTAATCGTTCATTAATTAATAGAGTATTTTATTGCAGGTTTGGATTTCTATACTGCACCCCAGATCGGTAAATCACACTATTTATTGTAATGTGTCAAGACGGTCATGCATATTAAATTTTATTCAAATAATGAAAAAAGTAATGATGAATAATGAAATAGACGTTGACGTACCCATTATTAAGGTGTAAAGGCGTTTTCTAATGTGGGTCTCACGTTAATCGCTTGTCTAAATTTATTCCCAAATGTATTCATTTAACTTTACCGTACTATGTTGGTTATAACTTATAAGAACTTATGTCTTAGCATAGATTAAAATATATTATTTACTATACACATATGATTATGTATTTATGTATGTGATTTGAAGTCTTGAAGGTCATTTTTTTCTTATTTTATAACAACCTATAACGTCAGGAAAATATTATAATTAATGAAAATCCGATTGTTGTAAATCGATGTACCTATGATTAATACCTAAATGTATAATATGCTTTAAATAGTTATTTTATTTCCTTTTTTAGAATATAAAGAATGTTTAGGAACTACGTCCTCCCCCCCAAAAAAAAAAAATAAATAAAATAAAATAAAAAATAATACTACCAAATACAGGCGTCCACCACTGACGTACATTAATTTTATTATAGAAGGTCAGATAGTATTTAATAATAAAATACACACGAGATCAATGGTAATTTATTAATTTATAATCATAAGTTTAATAAACTATTACATTAATTTATAATTACTGAAATATTTTATGATTATCAGATAATTAATATATGCAAATAAAATTATAAATGGCTGTAATTACAATTTAGATTAATTTGTGTATATTGCTAATTGCACGTATTAGCAGTTAGCAGTTTAGCACAATACATATTATATAATATTAAAATTTAAATGATATACATATACGATACTACCTACCTATATAAATAAACATTATTATCTACGCTCTGATCACATTATACAGTTAATACTTAATAGCAACGAAAGTTTACAATGGTATTTTTAAATTAAACTAGATTACATTTTACGCAGATTTGATCATCTTAAAACAATATTTATTCAGTTTACAAACACAAAAAGTGTGAAGAAATGCTGCAATTTAAATGAGCGTCTACAAGATGTTTGTAATCAAAACTAGGTACTTATTTCAGTAGAAATTCTCAAACATAACAAGATGTCTCCCTAAACTGTAAACGTATAATATATTTCTATGTATAAATGTTTTACGTTTTAAAATAATATATATATATTATGAGGATAAGACGATGAGTTTATTAGGGGATAGGTACCTAGCCTAAACTAAATAATCTGTACGAATATAGTATACGTATACTGCATATGGTGGACTATAATAATAATATATAGTAAAATATTCATGATTATTGATTACCATTTGCGTACATTTGGTTAAATACCTACTTAAATGTGTTTGTAAGCTCGACATGTGTACCCATTATCAAAATTAGGCAGGTTTCAACTTTCAACTTATTGCCAAAATGTATCCAAACAACAAGTATACCTACATAATATAGTATCTATATATTATAAATGTAAATAAATGAATAATAAATAATACTATGTTCATTTTAAATATTTTGTATGTTATTAACTTATAAATCTACTAGCTGATCTCGCGCACTTCGTTGCCTGTAAAAAATTATCTCTTAAAAAAAATTGTGATTGTTCAACTCCTTTTGTCCTTTTGGGTGTACCTCGCTGCCGTAGATGCAGCTCAACCACCCTGAACAATATATGCGACAACGTATCAAGTAGGCAATCCACCTGCTATAAGTGCAACTTGGGTGTTGACCACCCCCCCCCCCCCATCAACCGCTGTTTTTGGCATTTTAAAAATATACCAGTGGCTCTCGCATATTATTACATACGCAGGTTTATAATACCAACAAGCCCGGATTTAGGAGGGGTGGGTCCAGGTGGGATATGGCCCCCAGCCTCGATAGTTAGAATTTATTTAGGGGCCTCAGATTTGTCCATTACTGTTTTCGTTGTAGGCTATTACACTGCATAAATCAGCTAAAAAAAAATCGATGATTATTTAACGAGGAAATAAGCTTGTAAATTATAATTTAAAAATAAAGTGATACATTATTCATTATTTATTACTATGTACCTAATACCTATATATATTTATATATTTATTATAACATGTACCTCTAATATTAAATAATATATACATTATTTTTTTTTTCGTACAGGGGCCTCACTTAAAACTTTGGCCTCTGGATCTCAAAATGTCTTAATCCGGGCTTGAATACCAACCCATAAAATAGGTGTGTCCTCCTATAAATGATCCTTATATAAATAATACAATTTAATAATTTAAAAAATAATAATAAAAATAAAAAATATCTCATGGCTAAATAGTGTAACATTCCGGTGAACTTTTTTTTTTTTGATAAAGGTAGAAAAACTTCTATCAAAATTTCTAATGTTAGCTATGAAAAGAGAAACTTTTATGAATTTTTAACCGAAAAATAATTCGCACATTTTCGAGATTTTGTCATGAAATGTTTTATAAATCTTCTTACAGAAGTTCAAACAAATACTTACATAAATTGCTATAAGTATTGTGTACATGAAATAAAATATATCACCAATCGCTCATGCCTAAACAACAAAAAACCCAAATAAAAGATTTTATTTAATAAGTATAAAAATAAAAATATAAGCAGATTAGTTTTTGTAAAATTTGTTAGTCATTACCATCAAATAGATATATCCAATAATGTATTATTATATTATGCATTTTATAGTCCAGTCAAGTATAATGCTTATGAAAAATACGTTCGTAAATATTAAATAATAAAAATTTTAAAAATATAACTATATAGGTAGCGGGTATACGTCTTGTTTGAATGAAATGCAAAATGCGCCGTATAAATAAACAAAGGTATACCCTTAATAAAGAGACATTATAATAATATTATTGACTATCAAAACCAAAGCTTCTTTGTTATGTCACTTTCGTAACAATGTATCTGTCTATTTTCCACAGAAGCCATAGTTTAATTTACCATTCAAAGTTAAAAATTAATAATAATAAAAAACATTATAAGAAGTTCTTATAGGTTCTCATCCTTGGTGCGTATATTTTTGATAATGAACTTAAGTTTTTACTAGAATTGAAACACATTTCTTGTAGGTTTATTCGTAATTATTATAAATTATAAATATAGTAAATTGTGAACATAAAATATTTTGAAAATCCGATATCTCTAGGACAGTGTTTCCCAACCGGTGATCCGTGGGCCAGTCATAGGTGGTCCGCGGTACCTTTCTTAGTTTTCTATTAAAAATTATTTTTTTTTTTTGAACAGCGAAAAATATTTGTGACAAAAATCACACTAAGTAAATTATTAGTAAAGTTTAATAATTAAATAATTATATATAATAGTACAGTAAAATAATAAAAATTTTTCAATAAATTTTGTGTATTCTTGTTAATGAGCAAAAAAAAAAAAAAAAAAGGTCTTCCTAGTTTGTGTGTAAAATTGAGGTGGTCCGCGACCTATAAAATATTGTGGAAGTGGTCCGTGGTGGTAAAAAGGTTGGGAAACACTGCTCTAGGATGATGACTAAAAAATCCAATGAATAATTGATACAGGAATATAATATTATCGTCATGTGTATTTAAAGTGTTTTTTTTTTTGTATGGACAGAACCGACAAGAAGTACATCTACAAATATAATATGTAGAATATCTAATTATTACGTATATTAAACATTAATATTTAATCACGATAGGTAATAAATAATAATATTCAATCGATAAACAAAGTTACGTCATCATAATTAAAACAAACGCAAAGGGATGGAGTAAAAAATCAAAATCTGCAGCACCTAACCTATAGGAATTGGAGTTTCGTAATTATTAGTAAGTGTGGTCGACATCAGATTAAAAATGAATAGGATAAATCAGAACACACTATTCGATATAATTTTATCGAAGTCGTAAAATGATATCGTTGTACATATACAGTATATTTGTATTGTAGATATATTGAAAATAATATTTGTTTTTGAATCGAAAATTCTAATCAGAAACTTTTTATACAAATATATTAGTATATGAATTTATGCGTGTTTATTATAATATGAAGTGTATACAACTATACAAGGTGACTTTATTTTATTAGGTTATCAGTAAACCGCAATTTTTCTCAATAATAATGTATGTGTTTTTGAAAAGCCGCAAGTTAATTACAACAGTTATACCTATAGAAGTGTTTAAAGTTTTAAAGTTTAGACAAGGGGAGTAATGCAAGTACACAAATGTCTTTGTGCCACCTCACTCCAATCATCTAAAATTTTAAAACGTAAATGCTTATACTTAAAAGTTATAAATTTAACTAATATATTATTTCTAAGTATAGATACCTAGTTACTGCAGATTTAAAATTCGAATTTAAGGTACCTATATCGAAATCGTCAAAGCAATATAAACGGCTTGGAATTATGAAATTAAAATTATCGTTTCATATGGTAAAAACTTGATGAACGATAATATTAAAAATATAATTTAAAAACAATAACAATTGCGAAAAAAACACGGATTTACCGTGAATAAACCATAAGAATTTTTGCTTAACACCATGATGCTATTCTAAAATAATCGCCCTGTATGCAACACATATGTGACACACTAGACGTCGTCGTCGTCGTCGTTATTAAAATTTATGTTTACGTCAACGGCGGGATGACCAACAGCAAACCGACAGCGACGCCGCCGACACGAGCGAGCGAGTGTGTGTGTGTCCGGCGCGCGCGTGTGGGCAAGTGTGACAAACACCGAAAACCCTTTGTAGAAAGTACGCTCGGTACGAGTGGTCGTCGGACGACAATGTCCAACGGTCAGCTGCGAATGATTATATTATTATTATCTTCGTTGTCTTCGTCGTCGATACCGCCGCAATCGCAGTCGTCGTCGCCGTAACTTTTAGTCGATTCAGCGGCTGCCGTTTTTATTTTATTACCATTTACAACACAATCATCGTACAATAGACGTCCATATTATTATCACGTCGGGATCGAGGGGATAGTGCCAGGGATCCGGCGGTGGGCACGCTGCAGGAATGAAAATCAAACATGCCAGCAACAACATCGGTGAGTGATCGATGCATAATTCCCCTATATATTACCTATAATATAATAATACATAATATACACTACAATTATTGTCACGTAATTTAAAGGATTATATATATATATATAGGTATATTTTTTACTATAAATTATAATATAATATAATTATTACAGACCTATAGTCTATACTCATAACAAAATTATCAACAGGTAAAATTTGTTTACATATGTAGGGGTAATCTCTGTAACTATACTGAACAGATTCTACAAATTGTTCACTTATACAAAACTTAAAGCTATATACAAGTATACAACCCCTGAAAAGTGCGATGGTAACATTATATAAGTAACATAGTAATTTAAGTATTCTAAATTACTCATGCGTACGAAACTTTTATTATAACGGCTATTGATAAGATAAAATAATATAAATATTTATAGGTGTTTTAATTGCCTATCAACCAAACCTAATACATATCAACGCCTCAATATTTTTCCGGGATCAAAACCTCAAGCATGACAGAAAATCTCGTCTCGGGGCTTAGAAACAGACAAGCAACGGGAAGCAATTTAATTTAAGAAATCTAGCTGCAATGGTAAAGCATTGCTGGGTCAGATAATATTTATAAAATTATAATTTTCTTGTCAGGACTTGATTCAATAAATTGCAGGGGCCATGTGCAATCCAACGTAGAGCCCTAGTCTATAATTATTTTAGTGTACCTACTTACCAATGCACCTGTTAATTTTCTAAGATTTTAACTAAAGTTGAGAATTGATTTAAAAAAAATTCTAATAGGTAAGTTGTAGGTACGTCTGTAAGAAGTCCGTTCAATACGAGGTTCAATAGTACCGCAGTATAGTATAATAAACATTTAACACCGTTAATTTATTGAAAACGTTACAATATCGCCTGATCTATGATTTATATTTTTCAAGTACCTATACTTACACGTAGGCACAAAATGTATATACACAGGCGGAAAAATAATTATTGTTACCTATTGAACAAATCGATTTTGAGCATGCATACAGCGGATTAGAACGAATAACAAAATATTAAAGAAAAAACATTATTATGTGAAACCAAATGTAATCAACACTCAGCTCGCAAAATCTAAAATAAAAATATTTTCAAAAATTGTATTTTATATTATGTTTGTTTTACAAGGAAATATGCGAGATATAGTGTCCCTATATGTTTTTGAGGTCAAGTTGCGTAAATCTGGGCCGGATGCTTGTCGATTATCATAATATAATTAAGTATATTAGGTATACAAAATATAGTTGTAGCAGTTGCGGCGTTGTCTGTAGTAGGACCTAACCTATGACCAACGATCGCCGTTTTTCTTTTCGGTTTTCAATTACGACAGCGATTTTATATGTATTCCACGCGCGCCCGTTCCTAATCATTTTGTTTTCGTTTAAAATTTTTCGCGAAAAGACTCGTCCGTCGTGTTCTCAACTTCCACAACGCATAAAATATTGTTATTTTAATGCGTATCGAATAAATGTGTAATTATTATTTGTGCCTATCATACTGTAACGATGCATGCCATAATAGCTCACATAATCCATTATTATTGGTATTACATTATTATATAGATAGGAATATAGCCAATAGGCTATATTATTATAGCCTTATAGTTGTGTGAAACACGCGCGAACCAACGGGGCGAAAATATAATATTGTTCGGTCGTCGTCTGTTGGATTTATCACTCTACAATTTATGCGACATGCGTAAATAAGAATCATTTTTATAATAATTATTATTGTATGTAAACATATCGAGTCTCATGTGCCACACAGAGGTCGTATAATAATATTACATTGCCGTTATGGCAATTACACGGTTCGTAGTAATACAGTAAAATATTATGATTACAATATTACATTAACTGAATCCATATCATTCAACTAAATCCTCGAATGATATTTTGATGTTCGATCAATCAAACGATTAAAATAAAGTGAGTCGTGTTTTCGATGTGTTATTACGACACTGTAGCAGCAGTAGAAATATTGCTACTGGTTTTTTATCGGCCCGTAATCTGTAATAATAATAAAAAATAGTATGTAAGTTATAATATATTATATTTTTATATTTTAATACTTTTCTTAATTACTTTATAAATATTGATAATAATAACATTTAAAAAAAAAATTTGATGATACCGTGTCGGCTCTCGCAAGACGTTAATGGTTAATGAGTCCATATTGGCTCAGAGTGTGTGACCTTGCTGCGTAGATTAAGTGGCAGTATTGCGTCCCATGAGTTTGGTATAGTGATCTCTGCGCTGAGTTCGAACAAAAAAAATGAAAATATCCCTCGACTTTCTATGCAACACCACCTTAAGAAGGCATAGGGGTGGAGCCGATTTGACCACCTTCAATTAAAGAAGGAGGGAGCCGATACGGATAAATCAAAAAAAATACCTAACATAACATATTAATACCAATTAATTTGTATGGTAATAATATGAATAATAAATAATGTGAACAAAATTAAAATTAAGATGGAGTCCAATATTGTGTGGGCGATCGATAATTGGGCCACATTTTAACTACCAGATTTATGTTATTTTGTTATTATTATTATTATTATTATTATTATATTTTATTTGAATTTTATTACTTGAATAATTCTGACCCGGGTATTTGGGCCACAAATGTATAACACAAAAATATACGAGTTCATAAAATAATATATGAAATTGATTCTACATCATTTAATATTGGATAATTCATTACCTTTTGATAAGACACCAGTCGCTTCGAATTAAGTTTCGTGTGCGTTGCTGCAGTGAAAAGCAAATTAATTATAATATATTATTTTATCAAAATCTAAAATGTACTTAAATATAGTGACCCAATTACCGCATACCTTTTTGAAAAAAATATTTATTCTGGGGCCCAATTCCCAGGCACCGAATTTTACTTTTTCTATTTAAAATTATTTCAAATGTACCTTTATTTAATTAAGTATCTTAATGTGCTTAAAACGTTCCTCGACATTTTTTTGTTGTTATAATATTATCCTGTATCCTCATTACCTCCAAATTTTGTGTGTAGGCGTGTAGCCCCCTCTAAAAACAAGTCCACAAAATTGTATCTATGATTAATTTATTCTATAGATTATGTTAAAACCCGCATGTGATTGCCAAGATATAAACATTAGCTTTCCAGCTGTACGAAAAAAATATGGAACATGGTTTAAAATAAACACGTTTGGTATTTGATTGTTTGATTCTTTCTTATGATACGTTGGGTGTTTAGTTATTGGTTTAACAACCCATTAGTAATAAATACCTTTAGTACACCTTTAATAATACGTAATAGGTTTTTTTTACCGAGATTCATCAAATTATTAAATTATAAATATGATAAATTGATTATTATAGAGTTCCATAGCCAGGCGATTACAAACCAAAACCAAAATATTTATTCAGAATCCAATATTATCTATTCCAAAAATGAAATATTTAGATATATTATATGAAAAAAAAAAACAGCCAAACAAAATATTATTTATAAATGACAAACTATTGAAAATCGTGATTGGCAAACATCTAATACAAATTAGTAAAAACAATAGGTACAATAACGTAGAATGTAGATTCTCATCAGTGTTATATTTATAGAGATTAAATAAACTATTATTTAACTCAAATAATTTATAGTTTGCCTGTTTATTTGGAGTTTGAAAAATTGTAATACTTATACTTTATATTACCTACACTAAAATATACACCTAATAATTAATATCAATCATATATGTTTTAGATTTTATCTTGTCATAAGATATAATCATTGTTTTTATTACTTTCTATGTTATACATTATTTAACTGCTTAATATTAAGGTGAGTCTGAAGCTAATATATTTAAGGGAGAAATCAGGATATTTATAAGTGACATATTATTATATTATAATGGAATGAAGACATGGCCGTATTTATGCAATTTGTTGAAAACACTTTATTTTATATAGTTTAACTTCTTGAACAAGCAGACGAACAGAAAAATCAACTGGTGAACGGTTTACTAAAACTAATATTAAGGAATTAAAATTGGTGATTCTGTCTTTATCTAACACTTACAAATTGGCCTATAGATCTTTATGAGATCGACTTTCCCACTATTTTTATTTTTTCTACAAAAATTTAAATATTTCAAATTTTAATTTCTAATTTTCTATAATTTAGGAGATACAAGATCAATAAAATAGAAAAGTCGATCTCAAACATAGACGTGATTTCGAATTCAAATCGTTTTTAGAATTATGATTGCTTTACTAGGTCGATCGATACGTTGAAAATAGAACACATCTAAATTCCTGTGTTGTACGTGTTTACTGTTTACTGTGTTTGATAAAGACAGATCATCACCGCTTTCACGCTTTAATTAAAACACCGCCACCATGGTTATTACTTATCACAGAATATCAAAGGATTACGTATAATAAATATTATTTTTATATTAAGCTAAGTGTAACTGTAATACTATATTAGTATACGAAATGAAAATGACGGGGGTATAATTTATTGTGTGTGCTTATAATGATTAAATATACCGTACAAATATAAATAAGTACTATAGTTACTATGTAACCTACCTATGTCAAGTATAAACTCCATCAATAATCACTAAAATAACTAAAACTTAAGCATAATTATAAGATAAAAGTCAAATTCAATTATTTAATTATAGTTTAAAATTGTATTTCCGTTGAGACATTTAGTATTTACACATTTTGGGATATATTTATAAACAAAACATTTAGACTGTTCTAATTTAATTTGTCTTACAATATATTTGTTATATCTAATAAAATAGAAATGTCCGTACAAACAATTACATAATTCCGTTTACCTAAATACGAATAATGTACGTTATAAGAATTAAATTGAAATTAATTAATAAATTTATAAATTACCCAACAATACCATAATATATTAGGTATTTAATTAGAATGTACATTATTAGTACATTACACATGATTATCTTGAAACAGTTAAAACGACAAAATATTTATAGGTAAATTGTACATAAGTAAAATATATAAGGCCAGCTATAAAAGTTGTGAGACCATTCCCGAAATTTGCTAGTCATCCAAAGCTGATATACGAACTTCCAAAGTTTTGAATTTGGCCAACTCATGGCCGTAAAATATATAGCTAAGGTGTGTGTGTGTGTGTGTGTGTGTGTGTGCAAATTATTTTGCAAATTTTGATGAATACAAATTGAGTAATTTGAGTTTAAAATAAAGTTGAATTTGAGTTTGCGCCGAAAATCCAAAAATAATACGAACGTAGTTCGACAAAATATTTATAATATTAACAGTAGATATCGCCGTTATTTTTTTAATAGGTAGGTACATATATTTTATCAAATATTAAAAAGTAAATTAAATCTTTAATGTAGCATAATATTATCAAATTAAGCACGAATTTCACATGACTGCGTCTACTTGTTGTATTTCGCCATTCTCAAATCTTAATAATAAACTATATAAGTATATTACATAAATATACTTATAAGTTATAACGTATCGACTACTTGTTTTTGAATAAGAATGTTTCAAAATTAAATCTGATATCGAAGTGAATGTTCAAAACTCAAAATATATAATGAAATAATTAAATGTTATCTGGTTTTTTCACCTATTTGTCAATAGGCATATAGTATTACATTATATTATGCAGTTTACACAACGCTGTAAAAACAAAAATCAAATAATAAAAAAATCAAAAACCGATTAACATAGAAATCTTATACCTACGCCTAAAGAAAAGTACATATGGGAGCGGTTTGTCAACATTAATTTTAAGATTACGCCATCGTTATAATGCCTACTGGCCTCGTGAGTCTACTTAGCTATATATATATTGTTATCTAATAATCAAAAAATTAAAATTATTATACCGTTATTTGCTTTCTTATTCTTTTAAAAATCTGAGTTGGATAATTTATAAATATTTTGAAACCTGAATTACGAATTATATTCATATATTACAGAAATTATAGAAATTAAGTATTCAAATATATGGTTAGGCACTTTATTTATTTTTTTTTTAGCTTCCAATCATAGCTCAACAGTTGGGTATTAGATAGAAAAACATGAATGAACAATTTAAAACTTAAGTTGTTTACAAAAAAAAAGTAAATTTAGACACGTTATATATTAATAAATTATAGGCAGTAGATAGAGAAGTAAATTAGGTACCTATATGACTATATTATGTTATATTTATATACTGCAGTTACGATCAGACGATGGAAATGTTCGGGAACTAACACAGTGAGACACCTGTAGAACACCAGTGCCATATTTAGAATTGTGTTGTCATAGGCACACATTTCTTTAGAGCATCCGGGCATCTCTACCTCCCTCTATCGTAGCTAAAACTTTCTTTGGATGATTTTTTCGTACTTTGACCTCAGCCTAAAGATTAATCCTTCACCACAGCATTGAATAATTCTAGACTTGCTCCAACTTGTAATACATGGTCTAAAACCCTAATTCATTTAAACCTACAAGTTACTGATTATACAGCAAGTAATACTCACAGAATTATGCAAACCGTTAACAACCTGGAAATTTAAATGTTCAACTCACCAAACTTATATTTATTTAAGTTGTATTGTAAATTTTTAATTCTTAACTCATAATTACACTCATGTATATATTTTATAATATTATTATTTTATAAATTATTGTATTTAAATAGCATGTATTCACACGAATTCACAAATGATTGTAATAATGATTGTAATACTAATCAATATTCATATTATTATTATCCGTAATAGGACCTCGCCCGTTTAATACCAAATAAATAAATATTCTCCTACACGTGCTACCAAATGTAAGGATTTTTATATATCAATCATAATTTATTGGTTAAAATTATTATTGTTTATTAAAATCTTGATGTCCTGCTGCAGAAATATTGCGTAAACCAAGGACGATGGAGAATGATGATATATTTTATATTATATAATTGATCATCGTCTATACCGTAAAATAATACGCCACATTTGCCTGTGAGACACCCTGTGCATATCATAATTAGGTATTGGGCAGCAGTACCTGTCTGCTGCAGTGGCATATTTACTGTGGGGATGACTGATGACGGTCATAATGGTATTCACTGTATTTATTTTTATATTTATGTTTTATTAATACAATTTTCTAAATAAATAGAGACGTTGTGAACGACAAATATAGTATTTTTCTGGTGGTCATCATCACCTATCACACACCTCCACCCTCCTCACTCACCGCCGAAAAAAAGAAAATAAGAAATACGCGGCTATAGGTATACGTTAGATGAGTTTAATAAAATAAACCTCAAAAACAGTTTGCGTACATCACCGTATTATGAATTAATAATTTAAGGCTGGGCATTAACGAGTTGATAAGTTAATAGTTAAGTTATTTTTAACTTATTAACATAACTTTAACTAGGTAACTCATTTGTATCTACGTTAGCTTAAAATCAACTTATATTATTTTTAATATTCACAATAAGTTCAATAAGTTTCAATTTTCATATTATTCAAATATTATTTATATAAGTTATAAGTTCATAGAATATAAAAAAATTGAGTGCTGTCATGGGACACTCGGTAGAAACGAAGTTTCTTTTCCAACAAAATATTATAGATTACAAATACATTTTAGTGGAACCATTCAAAATAAAAGTAAATATCAATAAGTAAATGTGGAAAATAAATGAAAATGAAAATTATTGTTATTACTATTTAATTATTAGTATATTAATCATATTCAATAATGAAAATTACAGGACTGTGATACCTGAAATATGATAGGTACCTATGTTTGTAATGTAATTTTTTCCAAATATCTTGAAAATACTGCATCGATAGTGGTGTCATCTCTCGTTGTAGATTCTGCTGGATTGTTCATCATATTATGTAAATTGAATGTGTCCACAAGGAAAGTTTTAAAAGTTTCCGATTTCTTACCATTAAAATTTATGTTAAAGTCACCAAATTGTTATAATTTATAAATTATAATAAATATAAATGCATAATATGCAGATCTTATCACGCTGTTTCAAATCCTTGCGTTATGTCCGTTTTCTATTAACTAGTCCATACCAATCGCCACGCACAAAACAAATTTAATCACGGCAAAGGTAAAGCACTAAAATATAGGGATATTATATGCAACAGTCAGATTATTCTACGAAAACGATTTCATGAAATAAAAATGTTTACGCGTCACGCAAGGAGATTATAATATATGTAGGTGTATAAGATGTAACCAAAGGTTTATGTTTTGTGAGGACCGTGGTATAGATTTCAGCGCCTGGTTGTGCACGGAATATCCACGCGCGCGTGATGATATACGCGCTCAGCGCTTTTGAGGATTTCCACTTTTTTGCCCGGCACTATGGGGATTCCCAGTTTGCGGCCCGCTGGACGGAAAAAGGTCGCTTTCCAACGCTTCAACCGCGGTCGAAAACCAAACCTTCGGAGCAGGCGTGACAAAAAATATATTACCTATACGTACAATTCAATACTTATATAATATATTATATTACACTCATTACATATAATATATATTATGAATTCTAATAATTATAAATGCATAATATAATATGTAGTATTGTAGTGTATAGTGATATGTATTATCAATATGCGCAAGATATTTATAATCAATCTATCGCGGACCGTCACTACAACTTACCGCACGCACTTTTTTTTTTGTTCCATCCTACCGATCGACCTAATGCGATAATATTTCAAAAAACTGATCTGAATTCGTTAAAATGTCAATTTGAGATCGGTCAGTCCACATTTTAAGATTTTTGATTTAAATTCCGAATAAATCTCGAATAATCAACGCTTGAACATTCCGGAATTTTAAAATATTCAAGCAATTTTATAGATGTTGGGGGGGGGGGGGTTGGAATTGGGAAAAGCGAACTGGCCAATCTCAAATAGACATATTGACGAATTTCGAAATAAAAAGGTAAGTATCAACAAAAAATGAGTGATATCCCAACAAAAACTTTCCGCAATGCTCCGTGTAAAAAAAACGCCAAGTATAAAAAAACGGATCTAAAAGTTGCGATATAATTTTCTAGCTAAGTATTTGAACTTAGGTATAATTTATGTTAAAATAATCGGCTAAAAAATGTATGGCAGTAAAATCAAGCTAAGTTCAATTTTTAAGCAGATTATTTTAACATAAGTGCTATATCTATAGTTCGGAGACTTATAGCTACCTATAAAATAATATCACAACAACTTTTAGAGCCGTTTTTTTTTTTATACCTTCTCAGCGTTTTTTTTTTGTACTGCACGGAGTGTCTTTGTTGGGATACTTTTATGCATTCGACAACCGTTAGTCCGGCGTCGTGACCCCATGCGGACTAAATCGGTGAGGCATTATAAGAGGTATACTATTACTGAGTATTACAGCATATTATATTGAACCTATACTTATAACAGGCCTACTTAACGGCGGCAGCAGCAATAATATTTTGTAGCGGTTTTCGTTTCTTCCGAGGCGCGCACGGTGTCAAAATCGCGTGGCCGGTCGCAGTTTCCCCCGCACCCTGTCCGACGAAGAGCGACCGACCGTCATATGTAATAAAATAATTTAGTTTTTTTTTTTACACACGCACACTGCGCGCGTACACACAATAACGATAGGAATATAAAATAATAATAATAATAATATATTGTCAGCGGCGGCGGCGGCGGATATAGGTAGTGTATGATCGGTACACGCCGCGCCGTCGCGGTCGGCTGGAGCGTCGTCGCGCCAAGCGCATGCAAGCGACCGCGTCGGCGTCCGACATTCTCGTCCCGAAAACCAGTTCCCCCCGGGTTACCACCACCCAGGTAACCGTCGAACCACGTACAGGCGTATAATTCACTTGTAAAAAACGACCGTGTGTGCTGCAGGTACAACACGCTCGCACGATGCATCATTATTATTATTACTATTATTGTTGTTGTTATTAACCATCATCTCGTCATCATCGCGCAGGTAGTCGTCGTTGTCGTTGTCGTCGTAGTGCGTGCGGTTTTGTTCTGCGCGCGTATTCTCCAGCAGTCTGTCGCGCGTGTGCACAGAAATCACGACGCACCGCGCATTTTTTCGTGCAGCGCGACGACGGTGGCCAGCAAATCTCCCGGTCGGCTTATAGAACCGTATACCAGCAGTGACCATTAATTAATCGCGTGACATATTATACCCAGTTTACATATTACCCTTTACCGCGGTATCGCTATATATACTATACCGCTGTAGCATAGGTACCGCGAAGTCTTCAACACTACACAAACCCATCTTTACGAACACGCCGCACCGCAGCTGAGGTTGACGCGGTAAAACATCATATTATACCTATACTTCGTTTTTCGACCGCGTTAGATATGATTATCTGACCACGAGAATTGCAAAACTAAATACGCTACACCATTTTTACGTCATTATTATTATTATTATTATTACACGCGTCAAATAATGTTTTTTTCGCAGACGACATGGAAAGACAACGGGCCGAGTCGACGTTCACCATCATTTCAAAGGTCAAGAATTCGCCCAACGTGAACACGGCCGTGAAATGGCTTACGTCCAACAAGTTACTCATATTCATCTTACTATCGGTCGTATTCGGAGTGATCTTGGGTGAGTACGTCATGGTTAAACATATTATATACGACAAACAGTTAGAAGTAATAAAATTCTAGTAGTAATTTATTGTTCCAATATTGAAAAGGTACTTCAATTTCAGTAAATATATTAATATTATTCGTATACCTAGACTATTCGTCGATAATTTACTGTGCTTTTTATTTTGTGTGAAAATCTTACCACCTGATCACAGAGTTTTCACATCAATAGTAGGTACAGCACGTCAGCACTTATATACCTATATCAGCTATACCTACATATTATATTATTGTTACTTTTCTGCAGACTTAGTCCAGATTGTGGGAAAAAGTCTAAATTTAGTACAGTTTTTATCACGTGACAACTATATCTACTACCTATAATACATAAAATTATGTATTTTCTTAAATTCCAGTATATATACGTATTTAAACTTGGTAAATAAAATACGTCTATAATCAAGTCATTAGATTTATTGATCAACCTTTAAATTCCACAAAAATATGTATTTTACATAATGTAGGTAGGTACATTTATACTAACTTAACACATTAAACACAATATAATTAATATAATTAATACCTATGTTTTCGATTAGATATATTTTCAATATTCTATAATCTATACTAATTGATTGAAATTAGTACAGTTTGTAATATTACTTGTATTTTATTACATGATTCCTACATAAAATTAAATATATAATTATAATTATTATAATTCAGATAAACTATGAAATCTACGTATTTAAAAATGCAATTTTGCATAATATTATCTACAGCGATAAGGTCTTGTAGTTATTGGATCGAGTGCATTAAACTTACCTTTGCTGAAAGTCGTGAAAGAAACACTATAATAGTTTTAAATTATAGAATATGACGTAGAAGTAGAACCTACAATATGCAGCAATGAAATATTAAAAATTATTAATTCTCACGGAGGAACGAAATTATAAGTACTTCAAACCAACTACCTATATAGACGGGGAAATAGGTATTCTCCAAAATCTTGGTTCAAAACTGTGTTATACTGTTATATAATAGGTATATACAGTCAGTTGTCAGTGGCTTTGAAGTTAGAGGCCTTAAGTTAGGACTCCGAACACTTTTGCATATTATATACACCATACAGCCTAGGGGGTTAAATATAAAGTTGATCGTCTTGGTCCCCCTCCCCATAAATACTCCACTGCCCGTATACAGTACACTCTATATTGAGAAAATCGAAAATGACTTCTCTAAAGTACCATCTTGATCCGATTTGCTAAAAGATAAGATACTATATGTGGACATCAAAGCACTCCTTTTGGTAGAAATGTTGTATATAGGATAAAATAATAAAAAAAAAAACACCTCTGTAAAACCAGTAGCTTCCTCGCTCCGCTCAGAATCTAAAATGAGTTCATACTTTTCTAACATATACGAGATTTCAATCGAATTTAATGCTAGATGACATAGAAATCTATTTCAAGCTTTCTTGGTTAAGTAGGTATATAAAGTTTTATTTTGCATATTTTTGCATATTTAGAGATTTTTGCCTATTTGGCATATTTATGCGGATTTTGGCCAAAATTCGATATAAAATGCAATCATTTATATTTTTGCGCAATGTTTAAAATATATATTATGGGAATTGTTTTAAAATTTTCGAATTTTCGTTTTAAAATTAACGACTAACTGGATTTTTATTTTATTAGATTATTATTTATTAATAGCAGTTTTTAAATTTATTTTTTGGAACTACAATTAAACGAATAAAACATAACTTTAAAAAATATAAACGGATATATTTTCTTGTTATTCCAAAATTTATTATAATTTCTTCTTTTTTTAATCTGATATTTTTAGTGCATATAAATCAATTTTTCTGAACTTTTTAAGGCATATTTCAATGCAAATTTTGCCAATTTTCATACGTAAGTGCATGCTAATTAAGGAAATTTTTAGGGCATAAGTTTACGAGCCCTGGCCCCAGATTATTAGTTATTATTAGGCATTAATTTCACTAATTTAGTATAATGTACTCTAAAATCAATACTTATAACAACTCAATTACTTGTTCTTATCAATTTATTAGATTTATTAAACAAAGGTAATATTGTAAAGTTTATTTATAAATGGAAATAATTTGAGTAAAAAGTATTAAATATTGTGTTTACATTAAGTATTAAATACTTGTATACTAATGGTTTAATTTAACTATATATATTTTAAATGGTAAATTAAAATTACTATCCTTGCGAATATTTTGAATTATCCCTCCAAGAAACAATGAATGGATTCAAGACTTCAAATGTATAATAAATAATATTATAATATACCACTATCCTGTATCGAAAAGAGTGAAGCGAGAAAACTGCTGTATTAATATACCTATATTTATTTATTTATTTATTTATTTATTATTGAGGTCTTGAATTTTTGAACTTTTAATTCTTAAACGTTGCCTGTTATTTTAATATAATATAGTAGATAACTACTATATTCAATAAAAATAAATTGTCTTACCCAAACTGAACATTTATTATTTTTAGAACGATTTATTGTTATTGTTAATAATTAGTTTACTAAACAAAAAAAACATAAAATATATGTATGGGTGTAACGTATTCAAAAGTATTATAGGTCCCTAATATGATTTATATCATAATAATAATAATCATTTAGGTGATATCATTTGCAAAATTGACGTGGGCGCAGAATCACGAACAATACGATTACAGGTACCTACATATTTTTACATTTTTTATTACAACACTAATACTAGTAGTATAGGTACTATCCAAATTCCAAGCTTAAGAAAATGCAAATTTACCAAACCCGTAACCTTGAAATCGCTCAAGGTCAATAGTTCTGTATGTTTTAAAAGAAACAAAGTGTGTTTATTTTTTATTTGATAGTGAGAGTACTCGTAAACTTATATTATTTATACATAGCTTGTAAAAGACAACATATTTTTATATAAAAAATTTTGAGTGAATAATTGATATTGTTTTTGTAATATTTTTGCTTTTCAAAAAATCAAATTTGAACACTAAATATTAATTTGAAATATTTTTTAGTTTAAATAAAAACTTAAATAACATGCTCAAGTAACTTGAGAAACATTTGTATCACTCATAATGGTAGGTATACATGTGTGCTTCGTTCATCATAACTCTTTATAAGTATTTAGTAGGTACACTTAACAGTACCTATTAAACTTCTAAGTTCAATATAGTATTACAATATTAATTTGAATGAAGTTGAGGGGGGAGAATACGACATTTTATCGGAAAAAATAACTAGACAATAAGAATTATGAATATAATATTGAATTTTATTGGTTTCTAAAAAAAAGGAATAAGTATCATTATTTATTGTCACATTTATTAATTATCTATAAGTTAGAACCGTGTAGTAAATATTTAGGATTATTTATATTACCACGTAAAAGTGTATAACGCCTAGTTAATCATCGTTCTTGATCGTGATTAGTGAATTTTTTTTTAATAAACCGATTAATTTGCTGCAAGAGAACTATGAAGTTAAGTGTTATAAAACGTTAAAGCTGACGAAAACTAAAAATGTAGGCAATAAAAAATATTTTTTTGTAAAGTTTAGGAGATCATAAATGTATTACGCAAGAGCCTACTAAGTGCGATACTTTTTGAAAGGTTAAAAAAAATCTGATTAGTTTTGCGCTTATAAAGTCATTGAATATGCATATTTGTATCATTGAATTAAGTTCAAAATGAGCATAATTCATTGATTATACTCTATATATTTTTACGAAAACACCCCCGCAGGGTACCTATCGATGTTTAATATTGTAATATAGATATGTATTAGTGCTTTGTATCCGTAAGTACGGTCGTACGAATAAACAAACCAATAGTAAGATTAACACTTTAACATAATACTTGTCGGTTTTTTATATCATCTGCTGTAAATTTCCTACGATATGGTAAAAGTTGTAATAACTAGTTATGTACAAATTAGAGTTGTTATCATTTTAGCAAAATTACTAATTAATCAGTAATATAAAAATAAAGATGAATAATACTTATTAACTAGTAAGTACGAATTTTTTTTATCAAAATTATAGATCCAACCAATTAAAATATTATATTGATCTATGTTTATTGAAATCATTTTTTTCCGGCTATTATTTTTTTGCCATTATTCCATAATTAGGTTTCATTATACATCATTTTATCAACAATTAAATTTCAAAGGCACTATTTTTTATGAATCATATAACTTATACGTCATTATTATTTATAAATACCTACAATTTTAAAAACACAACATTAATTATTATATAATTTCTGAATGACATGATACAACATGTTAAATTTATTTTACGTCCATAACAATAATATGATATATTTTAGAACAGATATTGAATTCTAAGATGGTTTCTATTCTATATACCTTAAAATCTCAAAATAAATAAATTTATTAAAATGTATACAGTGCTGTTTATGATTTTATCAATAGGTATATAATATTATATTTCATTGTATTTGATTTCAGGATTGATATTAAGACCGCTGAACCTTAGCAGTGATACTATTACTCTAATTTCATATCCTGGTGACCTTTTCTTGAGGACTTTAAAGTTGATGGTGTTACCATTCATCATATCATGCTTAATTATAGGTAAGCATAATTTTTTTTTTATTTATATAACAATACTCAATAATAACTCAATGTAACAGCTAAATACAATTTACAAGTAATTAGTAGATATTGAGTTATGGGTAACTGATAATTCAAAATCACATTTAAAACTGAACTGAATTAATATTGACTGTAAATGTCAAAATATAATAATTTCACTAAAGAAAATAAAACTGAACTGGAATCGTTTACAGTTTGATCAACTTTATTGACAATTTCTAAACCATTATGTATATTTTTTTTATCAAAATAATAATACCTAAATTATATTTATAATTATACATTTAGATGATTTCAAAGTCCTTTAAAACAGCGGAGAACTTTAATAGGTGAAGTTTGGAATCTATTAATTAGTGAATAAATCTATCATGTTTTATGTGGATATAAAATTTATATATTTAAAATATATAATGAGAAATACAATTAAGTATTACCTACAATATATTTTTAACTCGTATTAATAACACATTTATAACAGTAGAGCAAAAATTCAATTGGATTAATTTTACCTAGAAAACACATATAATGTCATAATATATTTTTGAATTAGGTAATATTTGTATAGATTTTATAATATTATTAGTCTATTCAAATATTGGTACTCTAATCCACCAATTTAAACTTGAAACACTTATAATTAACTACTCGTTCGATGTTCAATTTTTAGGCGTAGAAAAAAACTAGCTTCAAAAATGTAGAATAATATTATATAATTGATAATATAAATTAAATAGGTATTTAAATTAGTTAAACTCTATCAAGCCATAATTCAAAAAGTTAAAACAATAAAATACATTAAAAAATTATGGTAATTAAAAAAATTATAAGTGTCTTACACTTATACATTTAAAGAAATCCCTGTGACCTGTATAGCTGATCTATGAAAATTAGCTTTCGAGAATGTTGTAAGTGTGATAAACGAACATTAGATTGGCAACCAGCTCATAATGAATTAAGGGGATTGGAAGCGGCGATTTTCTGTCTTTGTCTAACACACGTGCAACAAAGGATTATAGACGTGTTCTATTTCCAACGTACCGATTAATCTAGTGAAGCGATAAGAATTCTAAAAATAGATTTGAATTTGTCGTCAAGTCTTCTTGAGATCGACTTTCCCACATTTTTGATTTTTTGATTTAAACTTCTCCAAAAATTGAAATATATACATTTTTTAATTTC
>NC_042496.1:29938604-29982243 GCF_005508785.2 Acyrthosiphon pisum
GATCTCAAGTAGACTTGATGAAAAATTCAAATCTGTTTTCAGAATTCTTATCGCTTCACTAGATTAATCGGTACGTTGGAAATATCATACGTCTATAATCCTATGTTGCACGTGTGTTAAACAAAGACAGAAAATCTTCGCTTCGAATCCCCTTAAGTAAAACAAGTTTACGTTATAATTATAACTGTATAAGACAAAGGTACTCGTACATTTCTATGCAGCTTTTAGACACAATATTACTCAGTGCCCCAAATGGCAAACTTCAGCAGCGACAAAAGTGTTAAATGGGGGTTTATACTTAGGATACTATCGCACCCTACATAAATTAAGGAAAATAATACTTATTTAACATGTAGCAATAAAAAATTACCCTACTTAATTTTTATTTTTATTCTATTCTCATTTCAATATTAATTAAAAAGCAATCAAATCCATAATTAATCTTTCTCTATTACTCCCAATTAAACATAAGCTTATCTTTTAAAATTTACTTTAACTTTATACCTAACTTAATTGAACTCTAAATCCCATAATATTATGGTTTAATGTAGGTACCTATTTTAATTGATATTATATATGATTTGTCTGTATTTTTGCATAACTCAAATAGAGTCATTCGACCCCCCCCCCCCCCCCCATTTATTATGCCTCAAAGTTTTGTATACTTTACCCCGTAATATCTATTGTATCAATTTTATTACGGATTGTATATTCTTGTCAGTAAAAAGAAAAAAAACAATAAATTACAGCCAGTTAATATAGATTTAAATATGTTTTGTAAAATTTGCGTGATTAATTTACTATTATAACTTAAAAGTTATAAGTTATAAGAATATAATATAAAAAAAATATATTATCAAAAACGTGTAAAAGACAAGTAAATTTTTTTTAAATGGTATAATTTAATAATGTATAATACTATAATTTATTTTCGTTTTCGTTTTTGATTTCGTTCTTAAATTTTTTTCGGTTTTTGGGATTTTTTGTTATCGTTTTTCAGTTGTTTTTTGTTTTATTAATTGTTTTCGTTTTTTGTTTTTTTCCGTTTAATAATGTTTTTTAAAAACGTTTTCAAAAACGTTTTCTATCCCTGCTAAAGATAATAAAATATTTTATATAATATCTGTGGTACTAATCGTGATAACGATAAGTCGCATGAGCTCCAGGAGCTCGAGTAAATATCACTGCTCTAGGTGCAGAAAACTCGCATAGTGCAGCTAGTGTGACAAGGTAGAAAACGCTATAAATTTCTGTTCCGCTGAACTGCGTCAAGACACTACAGGATAAACCAATAAACCCAAATAATTTATTATTAGCTTTGTTGATATTCATTGAGGATATATTGCAATATTTATTACTTATTTAGATTGTTGTAGGCTGTATGCCTGTATCCTTCAGGCATAACGTACGTTTTATGTGTTCAAATATTATTATTGTTTAAATTTATGACTGTGGTACATTATGTAGGTACCTACTTCTCCGCAAACACATTACTTTTTTTACTCATTTTTGACTAAACCATATTTTTATTTTATGCATGTTTTATTAGCACTCAAAATAATGAATGTGAACCAAAATTACAATTATTCTGTTTCTACCATTTAATCTTAATATTAGGTACTGTTTAAGATTAAATACTATATTGCAGTATAGAACAGACTTTCATTGAAATCCAATATATCATATTAATGTACCTACTAGAGACCACGCATAGTTATTAAGTTTATTGCGCATTGTGAACAGTAGCGTAAGCCGGATTTTAGTTCGGTTAGGGTTTTACCTGAGTAAAAAATTTACATTATTTTTGTCTAAACCGTTTTTATATAACAAATTATAGTTAGCCTACTTAGCTACTATAGTTAGCCATATTTAGTCTACATTTACAGTATTTAACCTGATCATCTACAGCGCCTCTTCGGGCAGTGATAAACGTGGTAATAATCGATGAACGATGATACACCATCGATTTTGGGAGACGTTGATTTAGAAGCAATGTTCTAAATCAGCCAAAAAAAAACCGAAACTATGATTAACGACGCCGTTGTCATATTCAACAATTTATTCTGTATCTATTAAATAAGATTTTTTGTAGAAAAAATAAATTTTGGGGGGGTCAGAACCCTAGAACCCTATCCCAGCGTACGCCACTCATTGTAAAAGAACTTTTTTTCAGGTGCCGCTAATTTGGATATAAGCAAAAATGGCAATGTTGCAGTCCGAACAATTGTATATTTTGTCCTTACGTCTGTTTTTAATGTCTGCTTGGGGTTAACGCTCGGTCTGCTTGTTCATCCTGGCAGCCCAGATTTAAGGTTGGCAAATACCACGACATTTTCAGGACCCAAAAAAATGAACGTTATGGATGGATTTTTAGATATGGGAAAGTGAGTAAAAATGTTAACTAATTTTATTCGTTGGGCGTTATAATAGAATAAAAATTTAAAATTATACTGATATACCTATTATAAAATAATAACACTATATTAGTATACTTTGTATGTAGTAGAAATTTTGAATTTGTATGAATAAAATTAGTACCACTGTCTTCAATTTTAAATTTATTGTGATCTTTATGATTTTCTTTTTTTTAGGAATTTATTACCAGAAAATTTGTTTCAAGCTACAATTCAACAAGTAAGAAATAATTTATAAATACTATTAAATATTTGTATAATATTAACATTAACTAGGTATCAGCATTTTCGAAATTCCTCAGTGATTATTGCTCAATGCTATTGCTTCTAAGTAATATTTTATGAATTGATTTCCTAATTTTAAATATTATACTCTATTTAAGAGGTACCTACCTATATAAAATATTTTTACTTTTTAAATCACCGTTGAAATGCATAAGGTTTATTGTCTTGATATCTAATAATATATTAACATCATTGTAAATATAATAGCTATTATACTATGCGCATTTTCATTAACTAACTATGTACCAATTACCTTAGTACCTACTACATTCCAAGGCTGGGTATTAACGAGTTAAAAAGTTAAAGTTAAGTTAATAAGTTAATTTTATATTAACTTTTTAACTTAACTAGTTAATTTTGGCTTTTCATTAACTTAACTGTTAACTTACTAAATTTCTTTTTTAATTAACGTGAAATTAACGAGTTAATTTTTCATTTTAAGAAGTACCTAAGTTAAGTTGATTTATTTTGTTTTTAATTTTATCATATTTTACTACTTCAGTATATTTCGTTTTCATGTCAAAAAATATTTACCGTGAATTGTTTAAAGTAAAAAATGTATATAATTTGAATTTAACTAATATGGAAACACTGTATAAAATATAAACACTATAGTCTATAATTTAGTTTTGGGTTGGAAAAAAATTATGTATGTTAACGTTGTATAAACAAATTAACTTTTTTTTTAACTTAATAAAAAGTTAAATAAAAGTGTGTATTAACTTTTAACTTAACTGAGTTAACCTATAGTTAAATTAACTTTTAACTTTTAACTTTTTGTTATTGGTGCATATTAACTTAACTTAACTGAGTTAAAAAAAATCATTAACTTGCCCAGCCTTGCTACATTCGATTTGTATAATGACGATTGTGAATATTTTTCAGACATTAACAGAGTATGAGACCGTCATGGGTGAAAATAACACGAAAACGTTGAAAAAAGTCGTTAAATACAAGTAATACTACAACATTATTAAAATACAGTTGGCTGGGTCGGATAATATTTAATAATAATATTATATCTCACGCTTTTAACTTTGCTCAATATACTTTAATCGCTATCATAGCTTACATAATATAAATATAAATCTTGCTGCTGTCCAGCAACTCGTTTTGGATGAAAAAAAAAATATATATATAAAAAATCGTTGAAACAATATTTCCAAACCATTTTCAGAGACGGTACTAATACATTGGGCATAATATTCTTTTGCCTGATCTTTGGAACCGTACTGGGCACGATGGGTGAACGCAAGCGACCCGTTTTGAACTTCTTCACAGTCACCTACGAAGTAATGCAAAAGATACTCACCGGAGTGATTTGGTAAATTTCGTTAAACTGCTTATTGCATGCGTCTAACAAAATATATTATTATGTTTATACCTACATAGACTCCCAAACATACATGGTTTATTCAATTCCGGACCTAATTAAACTATGAAAGATATTCCTATAATCCTCATCCATTTATATCGTATGTAATATTACATTTATTATTATTATTATTATTATTTATACGGTATATAATATATATAGTATATACAATCTATTCCTTTAGGAACAATAAGAATATGTGGTAATAGAAAAAAATAGTTACATATTGATTATTTGATGAGAGGAGTCAACCAGTGGTAACACCACCATTATTTGATGTTTTTTTTTTTATGTATATTGATATACTTTAGATTACTCATTGAGAAGATCTCGACACTATTTCCTTCTAAGCCTTCTGGGAGGGGAGAGTCCCAGGAATAGTAAAAGTGGCAAAGGTTGGTATGATCAGAGAGTTTTGAGTGGAATCGTTTGTAAAAAGTTACTGCATTTTCGTGGACTGTTTTAATTTTTAGATCGGTGTGTAAAGTTAGGTTTGAGATATAAGGAGAAGAATTTGTGATTTTACGAAGGATGTTATTTTGGAAGGTTTGAATTTTATTACTGATAATATACATAATATAATATTAGTATTATATTTTTGCACGTACAACCCTATTACGGTAACCTCTATTACAGAACGTCTCTGTAGGTTTACACCCATTGGAGTGGCCAGCGTCATATGCGGTAAGATCATCACACTGTCCCAACTCACCACCACGCTGGTCCAGCTCAGCTTGTTCATCGCAACGACTGTCGGTGGTTTCCTATTCTATCAACTGATTGTCATACAAGTAATTTATTTTGTAATCGTGAAGAAGTCTCCGTGGCCGTACTACGTGTCGCTGGGACCCGCTCTCGCGACCGCCTTTGCCACTGCTTCCAAGTAAGATATTTTGTTTTCGTTGATGGTTATCGGTGATTATAAAGTTTGACTGATATAAAAATAAAAAAAAATATTATTATAATACTATTAACCAAATATCATCCCGTGAAATGTAAAAATATAAACATTAAAATATAAAACTCACACAACATTAATAGTAATATTTATTGCAGTATTTGTTTTTGAAAATATGACTGTGTCTGTATTCTGTATAATATTTTGTTCCTACTATTAACCAATTAGCTTAAGCTATAGGTACTATACATTTTACAGATATTATAGAAACTAAAGTTTCATCAAACAATACGTAAATTCCAATTGAATCACATAACTTACAACTGTAGGTATATGATTTAGATGATGTAGGTACTAAATAATTACGAAATATGCTCATACTTTATTTTATAAAAAAAAAGTATGATTTTAATTTTAATTTTATATAAAACAAGTTATCACAATGTTTATTTATTCATTAATTATTATATAATCATAATCTTATAAAATATTATAGAAAGTGTAGGAAAAAATAATATGGTATAAAATAATAATTGGGTTAGTGTAGAGCTTAAATTTAACTTTTAAAATTATCTTTACTGTATTGAAAGTCTTGAAAAAACACATTTTAATTTTCTTGAAATTGTACGTTAAGTGTTATACGACAAAATTATTTAAGACTTTTGAGTAGTAAAATAGTGCAATATGCCATAATAAGACCAAATATACGTATAACCTAAAAATTTAAAAAAAAAATTTAATGTTTAAATACTTACACACATATATTATCCAAAGACTAAAATAATTCATATTTTCAATCACACTTAAATAAAACTGCTTACTTAGCTTGGCGTTTATACTGTAATTACGTCACTACGATCGACCAGTAAAAATATGGAAATGCTAGTCATATACTCATATCTGAGTTATAGTTCATAAGTTCATACTGTATATACACATTTCAAACAATTATAGAAATATTAATTTGAGCAATAATTAATAAAGCACATAATTCAACACGCTTTATTTGTATAGATACAAACTTTACGCATATTAATATTTTTGTTTCTTAAAATATTGATAAATAAATTATATTAATGTTTCGTGATTATGATAATGATGACTCATTAATGAATAGTGAAAACTAAATACTTCAAAGATTCATAAATCATAATAATATGTATGTAACATTCAAATATTTTACCTACGTGTGGTTTTCTTAATGATAATAATATGAAATAATATGATCTCAATTTTAATTTAATTTATAATTTAATATTTTATCTTAGGTCAGCGTCTCTTCCAATAACATTCAAAGTGTTGGACGAAAAATTAAAGATGAATCCAAAAATCACTAAATTTGTCCTTCCAATCGGTACGATCAATATGGACGGTTCGGCTCTGTACCTGAGTGTAGCACTATTGTTCTTGGCACAAATCAATAATTTGCAACTAGGCATTGGAGAAATTTTCACTATCGGGTATGATATTAAAGGCTTCGACGATACATATATAATACAACCTTATATAACAATATAACGTATCGAATTACACGTCATTCGATACTCATAATTTTGTTTTTTACCGTTTTATCGTAAACCGTCGTTCAATAATATAATATGACGTCGATAAGCAACACTGTTTAACAATTATCACCTAGATGGCTAGATGAGAAAATTTTAGTAGGTAAAAAAATGGTTCAAAAACCAGTAGGTATAATAAAAGTACATCATAATATTTTATTAATCTGTCCTCTATGTACTATAATATTATATAACTATATAAGATTAAGATTTATTGAAAGATAATTGCCATTATTTACAGTGAGTATAGATTTTCATTCAGACTTTAGCACCAATGGTGACTATGTATTATATATTATACAAGACGATACATCAAGTATGCTCCCCATCAGTCACCCTACTTTTTTCCTAAACTTTTGTTTAAATTCTGATTTTTGGAAATTGTAATTAATTATACATAGAGAGTATATTTTCAAATACTTAGATTTTATACCACTCAAGTACCTATAGTGCCTACTTATTACTAAGCTGTAGCAATAAAATTTTTTTCATATGAAAACTACCATTTTTTGCTGTGAATTATTATTTTGAAAATCTTGAAGTATTAAATCATAATTTGATCGAATAGTTTTTCAGTTATTATCAATTTTCTGTTTCGAGGATAATAAGTCCATATGGTAATAGCTGTTAGAAGATATGGGAATATTTATTCTTAAAATTATTTAAAAAAAATATAAGTACTTATTTAAAAAATGCTGTCTTTAAGTATAGATCGGTACTTGAGAATTCCAAAACCAGAATTTGAATAAATAATTTGTTTTGTAAGCAATATGTTTTCATATCTGTGATACCCAACTGAATATCCAGTTTTTATATAAATGTTTCGGACAAGTTATAGTTCGATCGCAATATAGTTACATATATTATGTAAATAGTACGCCCAAACTTATCTAGCTGTAGCTAATGGAGTGTAACCATAATGTTTAACGGCTACAAATTACGCAATTCCCTCGCGAATGTTTTTTAAAAATAAAAGACGGCGAATAAAAAAAATTGCGCCCAATGAATATGATAACAATCGATCATCGATGTTTAAATTTATATGATGACAACCAAAAAATATTCACATAATTATACACAACATGTCCCTAAAAAATCAGTGATTTATTATTTTGGTATCATTCGACTACAGGTTGGCTTGCACGGCGGCAAGTATGTCTTCGGCAGCTATTCCATCGGCGGCCATCGTCTTGGTCGTAATGCTGTGTAGCGTGATCAACATACCCACCGAAGACGTATCTCTGCTGTTTGCCGTCGATTGGCTAGTGTGAGTACCCTATATATGGCTATATTCGATCTTAGGACACATATAATACATATGTACTTATATATATAAATGTATAATATGTACACGCGTTTCCTAAAATATAGTTATTTATAATATTAATTTTTTTATTTTCAAAATATTATATCCCAAAACAGGGACAGGTTCAGGACTATGAACAATCTGATCGGAGACTGTTACACGGTAGCCATTGTTCAACATTTATCCAAAGAGGAATTAGAACAGGTAAAAACATAATAATAATAGATTAAGATACAAGTACAACAGTCAACATACGATTAATGTTAGTCAAATTTAGTAGCGAATTTCACCAATTCAGCATTTAAGTATACCTAGGGTTGTAAATTTGAAATATTTCACTTGAAATATTTCAAAATTAAAAATTTCACTCTTCTTGAAATATTTCAATGAAATTATGAAAAATATTTTTTTTCTTTTAAACGTGTTTATAGATGATTAGAAATAATATATTGATAAAACACAGAAAACATTGATTATGAATAACTTATCAGTTAGGTATCATTTATCAACCAAGGTACCTATACGAATACGAATTAAAAACCCTACCTAAATACTGTTAATGGTCAATGGTTATAAATTATTAATTAATTATAATATATTTATATGGTATTTGTATATTGGTATTAATTTTATTAAATACATCAATCAATACATTTTCTATATGAAGTGTTGAAAAATATGCCTGGCATTATTTTGAGAAAAAAAAATTTTTTATATGAGTTAAAATATTGTTGAATGTGTACCGTCAGCGATCCAAAAGATGATAGTTTTGAAACTTTGAAATAAAGTTGAAGTCAATTTCAACAGTGAATGAAAAAGTAGTGTATTTTCAGTAATATTTTAAAGTGTATAGTTTAAATTAATTATATTAAAGATTTGATAAACAACTTCTAAATTATATATGTTGTGTTCATAGACATGTAAAACAACTAGATAGCGGATTTGCATATTACATTCCCGTAGGAACAATGAAGTCTAGTGGTAATTTGCCAACAGGGAAATGTTTAAAAAATAACTCAATAGATAAGATTATAAGAATATAAGATACCTATACATATTTGTATAATTATATGTCATAATAATATAATATATATTACAAATATATACAATATACATATTTGATATTCATATTATCATTTATCAATCATGCAATTTTTCCCTGTTGGCATATGGCTGACTTCAATATTGTCTTATAGTCGGTTATCTAGTTTTTTATATGTCTATGTTTGTGTATTATTATGTATGTAGTATGTAACTATGTTACATATTTTCTTTATTTCATACAATAAACCAACTTTTAAAAATGTTCACTTGGAAATAAAAAAATAATATTTTTCATGGAAATGAAATATTTCAAGAAAATAAATTTCATGAAATTTTACAACCCTAAGCATACCTAATACAAATAATGTCATTTCCCACCCAATATTTTTAATTTTTGAATTCATTTTTAGTATAATAATATTAATAATAGTATAAAAGTTATAGATTTATTATAGTAGGTATAATAAACAATTTCAAATTCAAATGTTTGATACGCCTACAACTATAGGTAATGACCACATTTAAATAGTGCCTTTGTAAAATAAATTATAGACAATAACTTACTAAATAATATATAATATTTGCCCCCCCCCCCCCCCAATACGCCTATGTATTTAATTAGTTTATTTAATACACCTATTAGGGGTATATATGTTATGTACTATATATGTAGACAAATAGAACCAGGAATATCCAGGCTATATATTATTGTATAACACGTGTAGCCCGATGTAATGTGCTAGGTATAATATAAGTAAATGTACATAAATTAGAGTTAATCCGACTAGATATAGGTATCGCATTTCAGACATTCATTACAATTGATAAATCACCGCATAATACTGTATAGGTACAAGTATTCCCATTTCCTATTGTACTTATATAATAATATGACTAATATAGCGCGATAGGTACACCGATGACTGTATTTTATTTACATTATTTGCATCTATTATACTTGGCTGTTTGCCAACCAGGAAATCGGTACGGAAAATATTACAACTCCAAAAACGAGGTTTTGTCTGACACGATGCAGTATTATTGTAGTTCGTAACCTCGTATCTAGGTATAACGTCGTTACTCGCTTTAAAAGTGTAAAACTTAGATCATATACGATATATACTATTTATATATTATGATCTAAGGTGCAGTAAATAGTGCCAGCATGGTTACGCAATAAAGAAAAAAAAGAAAAAATAATAATCATTGATTATGAATAGGTAGGTACTCAAAATATATTATATTCATATTCAATGGTTATAATATATTATATTTCTAGTTTATCGAAAAATGTAAATACCTATAAAAAATAATATAACGTACACCGATCATCGTATATAATCGTAAACAATTGAGTTTGAAGCGGTTCTCAACAAAATATTTTCACGAACGCCCTTGGTCGGCTTGAATAATCGATTAGTAGGTAATACACTTCGATATTAAAGAAGAATAAGACGTAGACAATACAGTTGTCGGTTAGATAGATGTATCCCGAATCCCGATACTACTATACTAGTATTGAGTATAATATGATTATTATGATCTTTGTGGCGTAGAAAGAATTGAACGAATTCGCAATTGTCACGTGATTGGAATAAATATTGCAATTAAGTAGGTACATCAAAAGTCAATGTAGCATGAGTCCAAAAAATCAGTATTATTAATTCGATATTGTAAAACATTATGAAATTGTCATTGTAGAATTTATCGGTCACCGGATATATTAAATTCATTACGTATGTTTAAACGGTAATAATTCATCTCATTTTCAACCTCTACTATAGTAGAGTAAAAGTTCTTAACAACTAACGGTGTGAACATCCAAAATATAACACCCATAGTACACAAAACTATAATGTCAAAAACCATTTAAATTTCATTTAACCAATTTCAAATATTGTACGTCTGCTGTGATATGACAAACATTTTACGGCCGTTGAGTGAATACAATTCCATGTAGTATCTGAGTTACTTTAATTATAAAACAAAGTTTAAAATTGCAACTACAAACATCACATGCATACTGAACTATATCATATACAAAATAGGATGTGCTTAAAATATACCCAAATACCTACCTCCATGGCGGGAATACATTTTTGGATTGCAGCTATCCATTTGAAAATATTGTAACCAAACAACTTTGGACTGTGCTAGTTCAAAATTTGATAGAATCCGATAGTTTTGTATTCAAGGCATTGATTCAACTACAAGGGTGATAAAGCACTCCCGAGTCCCGACTTTAATGTAAGCACTCCAAATGCCTTGCCTCTATAATAATTTCAAATACCTACCAGCTATAGCTGTAACAAATATTAATGTGATTTTATTATTTTAGTTAAACTTTTTATTTCTCATCATATGATTACCAATTGTTTAATATTTGTTTTTCCTCCCCTCGATATAGGACGACGAGAAAGAAGCCGAAGAAGCGCACGTCAACGGCACGTTCGTTATGCAAGAACAAGAACAAAACGCACAGACGAATCAGAGTTTTTCCACCAACACGCCAGTATAAAATATAATATAATATTATTATATACAATACCTATAACGACTGCGACGCGTTTCCAGTATTATTATGTATATGTATAAGTGTATAACGGAGCTGGCTGTTTAATAGCACGTGCTGCAGACGACAATTCATTTTATGTTATAACTCGAACGTATTATTATTATTATTATTATTATTATTATTAGTATGTATTAGTATTTTACTTATTATTATTATTCCGTGTTCGTATGACCATTTACACTGCGTACCTGTTATTTGTTCAATTAATGTTTTTTTTAAGAAATCGCGATGATGGTATCATATATAAATTATCTCCGCGTCAGGTCGCAGTATAGGTACCTAATATAACCACCCACGACGTATTGGTAGGGCGGATGTGCGGTATAAGTATATACTTCGAGTATTATGACGGTGTCGAATATTCGAGGTAGGGTTAGGTTCTACCTACTATAATAATATAACGTGGATTTTTTTTTTCAAATTTCAATTAACAGTTGAATATTTAAATACGGCACTTTTCCGACAGTGTTTTGAGTTTTCCTATTTTGCACTCTCATGCTTACATAATAATATGTATATAATATGTACTATACAAATCGGTTAATCTGTATGAGGCGTAAACTAGAAAAATACATACGAAAATTATTGTATCATAATTTACTATTTTAACCTTTGTGGCAAACGATTATAATAGTATACCCTGCCACACAATTATAGGACCTTATTGCCGGTGGTTATATTAAAATCGTTATTAAATACAAGACACAAGTACACCTATCGTGACAGAAAATGCAATCACTTTTATTGTTTTGATTTAGTTTACATTTTCGAGAATACAATTACCTATTAATAGGTGGTGTGTGTATATAGGAATTCATTTCGGGGGAGTGGGTCTGAACCTCTAACCCCCTCCCTCCACTATATACGCCACTGATTAGTACAACATTTAAGCTATTTTAAACTTGGTTGAAAACTTTTTTGTGTTACCGTCGTGCCCCTTGAAATTATTATTATTATTTATTATTATTTTATATTGTGTTTTTCTGTCGTGTCAGTACATAATATTATATATTGTACCTATCATAATATTATATTATATATTATATACCTGCCATATGTTCATATAATTACTTTTTCGCGTTTTTATACATGTGTAAAATTTACAGGTATTGAATATTATGATTGTTGTAGTATTTGTAGTCTCTATATATATTATAAAACGGGCTTTATAGTATTTATGTCACAGTTCACAACTGCGTATCACCTGGTTTGACTAATAATTGTAATATTATAAATTATAATTATACCTATTCATTGGATGCATAGCGTAATAATATAAAATCGTCGATAACACAAAATAAAACACTGACTTGGTGTCAAAATGGCCATCATCATCGATAGGAATAACAATCGATTGCCAGTGTCGCCAGTAGTCGAGAGTGCAGGTGACCCTAAGTATAGTAACCTGATATACACTATTATATTATGTGAGCTTCCATTTTCACCGTTTGTATTGACCTTAGGAGAAAACTGAAAAATATGTAAATGTAAAACAATTATATTATAGTCGAAAATCCTAATGAAACGATTTAATTCTTCTTGCTCCAAAAATATAATACAATTTTATCCAAAATATTTACGTAAAAAAAGAAACAGGACTTAAAGCTTGACTAAATAAAATTTTGATACAAAAATTATTTCCAAACTCAAAGTTTTGTAGTGTTATATAATATTAATATATAATACGCATCATATACGGACACGCGCCTAGCTCAAAATTAACAGCTGTAAGCATATTAGTAATAGCAACAAAATGAAAAACGATTTGTTCAAAATATCCTAAAAGGAATAATCCAAATATCAGTAACTATACTATATTTATATATTGTACCTATACTATATTATAGTACAGTGACGTACCCAGGATTTTAGAATTGAGGGTCTGCCTTACTTACGAGTCACGAGAGGCCACTGTTTAGAAACTTCAACCAACTAAGTAGGTATATTATAAAGTCACCCAATGTGCTCGCGATTTACTTTATTAGTTATTTACATCACATTTCGATACCAACATTCAATATAACCATATTATATTACATGAGTCATAATCACGAATAATAATATCTTAATTCGTGGCCATTTTACATTTTTAAGTAAAATGTAAAATTTACCTACAAGCTTTAGTCTTTAGGTATTAGGTACTAATCAATTGTTTTATTTAATAGTTGCATTACAATTTATATTCAATTATATAGTGTGACATAATATACGACAAGTCAGTAATCTATAAACTGTTATAAGGTAAGTACGTAGCTTTATTGAGTATCATATAGTAGGTACCTACCACCGTCCACCACAGACGCGTATCGTAGAACATATTTATTATTCATTAACAAAGAAGCTTGACTACACACGTCCTATAATAAAATGATGTTATCATTACAATATAAGTAGGTACTAAATATAACGTAGGTATCTGTTTTTATGTCAAAAAAGTCTTAAATCGATTTTCTATATTTTAAAACATTTATTCTTCTCTCTCTCTCTCTCTCGATATCATAGTATATAATATAAAATATTTTGTAATATTGATGAATGTTAACGAATCGTAATGTACTCGGGTATACGTAGGCACTTCTAGAAAAATGTTTCACGACTCTGCGTATAGAATTAATAAACCTACCTACAATGGAGCCGATTACATTTTTCTTGTTTCTTTACCACAGAGGTCAACAAACTTCTTTAATCGTAATTACATACAGCCTGTAGTCTCTTTTATAGGCCAGCAGCCGACATTTCCTAATCAAGCGATCACGAGGTTCGAGGTATATTATAGATGTCGCCATATTATCGGATATCCGTATGGAGAACTAGTTACGACTCAAGTCAGTAGTCACTGTTATGGAATCGAAATCGAATGCCTATAGGTACCTACCTAAAAGCGTTTACAAGAAGCTCTTTAGATTGAACTCCACAGGATACTTCACATGGACATTGACCAGTCACACAAAAGAAAATATAGTTTACATTGGGTATAGTACAACTGCGAAAAAATAAAAAAAGTACGTTTTTGATAGCCTTTCATCGAAAATGTATTATGTAAATACACTTTACAGTATCTAATAATGGTTTGATAGTGAACGTCAGTTCATTAAAATGTTCAGTTTTATACTGTTGGCTTATCAAATTAGTATAAGATTCTCATAGGTAAATGTTAGTGAAACCTAAATATTTAAAAAAATAAATAATCTCAACTACATGTATATTTAAATTACTTGAAATGTGATTTTTATGAAAAATTTTAGATTATTTCCGATAGTTGTATTAGGCACCTTTATAATATATTTAGGTATTAAGCACTACCTACTTAAGAGGGCTGGAGCGTGATTCATTTTTGGTCGAAAACATAGGTCACTACACCCAATATAATGTTCCGATATTAATTTTGAAAGCAAATTTGTATTTGTCACTAAATTATCTATGCTTTGACAATTTCATTTTTCTGATTTTTATTTTTTTTTTATTTAGAAATTCACTAACAAAAAGAGTAAAAATAGATCATATTCATAATTCAAATTTAAATACATTGATATAGAATATGAAAAATGTACGACAGTTAAAGCATAGTGAATTTAGAGGAGAATTCAAGTCTGCTTTCAAAATTTAAATCGGAACATCCTACTGAGCGTAGTGATTGAAGTCAGAGGTAGTATTTTTTGAAAAAAAATGTTTGTAATTTTATAAAACAATATATTATGGTGACATGTGCATGCGTGTAGGTAATAATAATAGACGTACATCCCGGTCACTATGATGCCCCTATAAAACGTGATCAGTCCTACGAATTACGTACACTAATGTTCATTTACTTTCAACACATACACAAGACCCAGATAAACAGAAATATAAAATGCCTAGTTTTTACTCCTTAGAATTGATTACGCTCCATAGCCCCCTTAATAGAAATTGTAGTTCACAACAATTGATAGATATGTTTTATTTTCGTATTATAATTAAAATTTTTTATATTTCAGATGACAACAGTTATTGTTACAGTTACATTGAATTTAAAATTAACTATTTCATTAACATTTTAAAGTTCCCTACACAGTATATTACAAAACCGAAGTACATATTTTGGTCCTTGCACTCTGATACAGTACGTCTTGACTCTTAAGAAATGACGGATATTTTAGAAATCCCGTAATCATTGATTTTATTCAAATATACCTACAGTTGAAGTAGTTTTATCAATAATTTAGTGATAACCAAATAATATATGTGCTTCTATCTATTGGGTTTTTTTTTTTTAAAAAAAAAAAACAAAATTAGAACCAATGCATATTTCAGTCATTACTTTGAACAAAGCATTTTGTTTAAAAGAATTCACTCTGCGTGCATCACTTAAAAAAAATTACACTTTAAAGGATTATTGATTTTTAAAAATGACTAAAAAACGGTGAAAAAACAGGTATATATTCGCCACACAGTATTAGACAAAATCGAAATTTCCAGTACCAATAATTAAAATATTATAGATGAAACATCAAACATGCTACAAGAAACCATCCCGAATGCTGAAGATTTTGTAAGGTTTTGCGCCAAACAATTGCATATTTTTTTAACTCTAAAAAAAGAAACGAGTGTGTAAATGCCGTTAAAATATTTGTCCGTAGATGAGTATTTTTATTGCGGTAACACACGCATCTATACTCCGTAATCTGTAGTCAGTCACGTGTGTACAGGCTCAAAACTAACCATAAAATTTCCAAAAAAAAAAAGAAATGTATTATAATACATTCTCAATACTTTATTAACGACACGTCAAAACGTTAAATATTTTTATTTGAGCAGAGTGATGAATATATTGATTTTACATACATTTTGTCAAAAATCGAACTCTATAACATTTAAAAATGCTTATAAAAAAAAACTGTGTCTATATATTTTAATATTTTTAAGCTGCTAAGCAATACCATTTAGTATAGATATTATCTATACTCAATGGCAATACATCAGGAGCCTTTCATTAAATTTTGACAGCTCATAACATGTCAAAATATTTTGAAAATTTTTTCAAGTATAGAAATCGATAAAATAAACATATCTATGATATAAATTTCAAGGGTCTCGTTTTTGAATTACGACAAAATAAGAAAATCACTTCATGAGAAATCGAGTAAATATCCAATGTTATAAAAATTTAATTTGACTTTCTTAGATATTTTAAAATCTTAGATTTAAAAAGAAAAATGTTTAGGAATTTCTAACTCAAAATAATAGCACATTTTCGTAATTTTTACGCCTTGTCAAAATTCGAACTATTTAAATGCTTATAAAAAAAATTTTGAGTGGATTTATAATATTTTTAAAATTACATTGTAACAATACATCAAGAGCCTTGTATTATATTTTCAAGCTTTTTTACCCGACAAATAAAATTTTATTGATATTCATAGAAAAAAAAAACTAAAAAAATAGGCAACTGAAAATGTCCAAATAACAGTTCAAAACAAATCAATATTTTTTGAAAATGGTTATCGTGTATAAAAAATTCTAATATAAACAACCAGTGAAAATGTCATGTATATACGGTAATTTGTTTTAGAGTTACACCAAAGACCAAAATCGACTGTTGAAGAAGACTGAAACACTTTTACTGCCCCAAACAGTGATGACAGACAAAAAAAAATCTTAGAGACTAGTCGATCCGCCATGCGTTGCTATGGGTTTTTTTTTTTTTAATAAAGGAAAATAATATTTATATTTTATTGACTTAAAAACTGAAAAAAAATATTGATTTTGACGAGTTTCAGAAAATATTCTGAAAAATTAAAAACACATAATTGTAAAATCAATACATTCATCGTTCCGCTCAAAATCTAAAATTATTTTGTAGTTAAAAATGTATAAAATGTTATAGCTAACTTTTATAGTTAAGGATTGAAAATTTAAAACAAGATTCCACGTAATAGGTAAATAAACAGTATTTATTCACAATAACATAATCAAATATACTTAGAGTAATATCATAGGTTGATTGAGCGTCTTTGCTCTGAATCGTTTTTCGTATACAATCATATTATATCATTGGATTCAAATTTAATACCATGCATTACAGTGACTTACTTGTAACCTACTGAGCAGCAGAGCAACACTTTTTATTGATGGACCCATGAAATCTATTTTACACGCAACCTAACCTGTTGGGAGCTTTAATAAAAGGCAGTACGCAATTTCGTTACCACCGCCCAGGGTCTTGGTGTTAGTCATAAAATATTGATAGTCTGCATACAACAAAGAGTTTGAATCTCAAATATTAAAAACTATTAATTACCAATATTTTAATAAAAATTTTAGGATCTGCATGTTTTTTTTTTATTTGTACATTAAGATAATTTAGTAATAATAATAATAATAATAATAATAAAGAAAATAATTATAATAATATAGTAATTAACAATATAAGTATAACAGATAAAATAAATGACAAGTTATAAGCTTATGTTGACGCTACGAGTAACAACGCTGCTGTATAATGTGCAGCTGTTAAGCCAGGTCATGCGGACATCCACGTTTTAATCTGCATTGAGGCAGATGTAGTGAAGTGAGCCAGGAGAGTTGAGCAGTGTGGTATGGAAGTTTTTTGATGAGGTTTTAATGTGGTCTGTGATCTCCTGAATCTAAAGGTCTTTATGTAGGTTTACGTAAGGATCTGCATGTAGTAGTTACGTAATTACATAGACTTACATCAAAGTCAAATACCATTGCAGATGTTTAACCTACAGCATATGTATAAGTAACATAATATACATTTAACCACATGTTAACTTAACTAGAATCGATAATATTTCTTCCTTTAAAATCTTTTTTATATTGATAATTTAAATAAGATAATCTATTATCTCATAAAATTATTGTTTTGCCCATTATTATTAATAAAATTAGGTAAAATAATAACATTTGCACCAAACACTTAAACCGAATTACACAGGGCGATATATTCAACCTTTATTAGGTGGATTTCCTCTAAATTAACACCAATGATGACTAATAATCACATACATCCAATATCAGATATTTTACACTACCAGTCTAATTAGCTGATGAAGCTTTTGTCGGGTCTGGGTAGATGTTTGTATATATAATATGTTCAGATACTAAAATACATAATGATTTACAATATTGAAGTATATCAGAAATCTGGAAATAGTGGAGTCCAATTAAAGGAGACAAAGGGTCAATTAAGAGCAAACAGTAATCTGTTAGCTTACTTACTTGACCACAATATAAGGAAATTCAATAAAAAAAAATACATAATTAAACGTATGAAATAATCAATTTTTATTCCTCTTGTACAACTGTTGTCTTTTCAGATACATATAAACCATCCAAGAACTTACGGATATCCTTGTTCTTTACGGTTGTAGACTGTTGGATTAAAGCAGCTAGAACAAATAATAAATAATAAATTATTAACACTAAGAACTAAATTAAATTTTACAATATATTAAATGCAATCTATAAAATGCAATAATATAACCACAAATTGAATAAAAGACTTGTACATTAAATAGACTAATACATTTTACTTTTTATAATAAGTTAAAATGCTAGAAGTATTTCTTCTTACACTAACAGTTTTGATTAAGGAGATTGCAAACGGTCAGTTATTTTAACCAAAATGTATCAATCAATTTTCAATCCTACTGATGGACTTAGTAATGTAATTATATTTTTGAAAACTGATTTGAGTTTAGAACTTAAGATCAATCGAGATCACTTTTTCAAAATGTTTTTCCTTTAACTGCTATACATTTTGCTTGAATATTTAAAATGTATGAAATTTAAATTAAATATGAGACCTGATCGATCTCAAGATCATATTAAAGAATTAAAATCAGTTTTCAGAAGTCATATTGTGTAACTAGGTCCATCATAAGATTGAAATTGGTACATACAAATGAGCATTATTTATCATTCACATGTACAGAGCCGAGGTGGTGACTTATACGTGCGCTTGTATAGGAACACTGATATTTATTTTACATTAGGCCAGTCATACTCCAAAGCAGTCCAAACAGGTGACCAGGTTATTGTAATAATAATAGGTCGTGGCTATTTTTTTCACGGCATTGGTGTGCGACCGGCTTTACATCACGCACACTATTGATCAGTTACTATGTACAATATACAAAATTCACAGACGTGTTATTAGAAAATCGCGTATTTTAAACTAATTAAAAACAGTCTATTTGCAATCCCCTTAAAAGCGGAACACACTGTGCGGTTACAGCCACAGCGGTAATAAACATCCAGGTCGACTAAACATGCTGCAGTTTATGACAACCTCAGTAGTTATTATGGGATAGAGTGGCCATACGTCACAGTACAATGGGACATGTTACCAGTTTATGACTTTGGTCCCAGTCGTTCCATTAGATCTTCCAAAAGTTCTGGTTAAGACTTAACCGATAACTGGTTGCTATTATTTTAAATATAAACTAAAATATTGGTTTTAAAATAATCTATACAGGAAAAGCAATAAAGTATTTGTGTACTAAGTTTAAAATTATTATTTATATTATATATCACACTATTTTTTTTAATCTTTTTTTTCAAAATTCATTTCAACGATAAGTATTAATATAAGTAATACCTAAGTACCTAGTAAAAAGTAACAACGATAGTAGTAAGTTAATGTAAAAAAATTCTATTGGCTAATAAATATTTAAATTAAAAAAAGGATATAATAATTTCCATAGATGCAAGTAAAAAAAAATTTATGCCACAGTTTGGTAATTTTAAAATATGGCAACCCTATTTAGAATAGCGTGGTTGGTCTAATTCAAAACATGTATTTCAATCAAACCGGATAATTTCTACTGCTGCGGTCAGAACTCAGTGCAAAACCTGACAGTGTGTTCCCAGCCTTAGATTATTTTATTATGCAAATACCATATTATTATTTTAAAAAATCTAATTATATTAAAAAATTGAATTGAGTAGGTATAGAATGCGGTTCATTTGCTATTATAATTTTAAAAATCATTATTTAGGCTCTCTTAAAATAGTTCTAACTACATGTCTGATCTAACTCTCAATTTAGTAAGTTTTTAAATAATTATTAAGAAAAATTAAGTAGGTACTACAATATAAGTAGTTCCTTTAATATTGGTTATAGTGGCACACAACATGTCATTGGTCATACAATATTACTAGCAAACCTTTTATTTTTTTAATCTTTACAATAGAATAGATGAAATCAGAATGAGAATGGCCACTCTCCAAACTTATTTTGTGGTTAAACTACGGATTAACATTATAGGTAGTAAATTATATATCTTAGTCCGTGAGTAAAATTGAATGAACAGAATTTTAAAAATTATACGATTAATTTCAGCTGCTGTTGAAACATTATAAAAAAGGCTACGAGTGAGAAATAAGACAGTTTTTAAAATATAGTGACAAAAACTGACCAAACATAAAAAAAAGTGAAAGAGTTGCAGCTCTGAACAATGTTAAGCAAATTCAAATATAGTAGAGGGTTAAATATTATTAAATGGTAGGCAGAGGTACTTATAATAAAAAAATAAATAAATAAATAAATGTATTATACCTGATCTAGAAACTTTTTCAATGTCATTTCCTTCTACAATTAACTCGTCTTTTTGTTTAGAGTTAGTAATGGTGACACCTGGCGACATCTTGACACGTCTGATATATTTTTCTCCCAAGAAATTTCTGATTTCAATGAGCGAATTATTTTCAGATGTAACACAATTGATGGGGAAATGGGCATATACGGCTCTCATTTTGTACAAGAAACCCTAAAAATAAATTTTAAAATGTTGATTCAAATGAACACTTATTAATAAATCTATTGGCACTCACTTTGGTGACACCTTTAATCATATTTTCTACATGAGTGCAAATGGTTCTGACAGCAGCCAATTCTTTCTTGGTTCCAAACCATTTTTCAACAGTTAATATGCGTGGTCCTTTCATGTATATATCAACAGCTAAATGTTTGAAATTCCTTTCTAACGAACCACGGGGGCCTTTGACAACTATAATCCTCTTGTTGACTGTGACATCAATGCCGTCGGGGATTTTCACAGATTGGTTGGCGTTTATGGTCCTCATCTGAAAAGTTTTTAAAAAAATGTTTTAAATAGGTATTCAATACACAATACATGCAGAACGACAGAACATCATATATTTATTATTTAAGATCAATATAAAAATGTGTACAAATTGTGTACAACAGACAACAACGAGGGTATACAGAATAACCGGAAGATCTGGAAAATCGATGGTATTTAAAAAATTGCACAATGAAATCACTCAAGACTTATACCGATCGATAATTTATATGAAAGATATAATATACGGGTAGAAACGGTCCGAGTGCAGTTCAAAGCACTGAGGACAGTCACAGCAAAGTCGATACATTCCAAAGTTTCAAACTCACGGTTTTGACAGGTAGGTGTTTTTAAATGATCGGCGAACAGGCAAAACCGTGTCCGAGATTTAGATCGATGTGGGGATCGACGGAAACGTAAATTTAAAGTGCCGGAGGAGCGTAAATAGACGTTTCGGCGGTCGTCACCGCTTACGTTCCGGAACCCCAAAAAAATATAATCCTTTACGCGAACACAAAATAATATTAAAATAACGATGGCGAAGAACTTACTGCGACGATCAATTGGGTTTTAAATGTAATACAGTAGACAAAAATTTGGATTACCTTGGATGAAAATCCGGACACACCGAAGACGCAAACTAGAATCGAAGAAGAGAATAATTTGTTTAGGTGCGAATTCTAGGTTATGATTTTATGAAAAAATGTCATGAGGACGTGGTATACGCGGTATGAGGTAATATGCGGTATCTAGTCGCGGTCACGAGCCCTGTAACCAATATAATTTGATTATTTTTTTGTTCTTATCAGTGTTCTTATCAATCGTTGTTTTCGTTTCGGCGTCGGTTCGCGAATCACTATTATAATTGCTCACTGCTCAGAAGTCACAAACTAAGAACTCAAAACTTTAGAACTTCAGAAGTGCTTACTACGTCTGCTTAATACTACTGGTCACGGCTTACCAGCCTTACCATTCTTTCGGAAAACGATTTTTGTTTCGTAAGTAAATTTTATATTTATTATTTGACGAAAATACGCGACCATTTCTAAAAGCAAACGCCATGTCTGACATAAGCTCGTACAGAGACCAACATTTTAAAGGCTCTCGTGGTGAGCTGGACAAAATGTTGCGTTCGTCGACGACCATGTACATTGGAAACTTAGCGTTTTATACGACGGAGGGACAGATATATGAGCTGTTCTCGAAGTGTGGTGATATTAAGCGCATCGTCATGGGCCTGGATAAATTCAAGAAGACTCCCTGTGGCTTTTGCTTCATTGAGTACTATACAAGAGAAGATGCTGAAAATTGTATGCGTTTCGTCAATGGCACCCGACTGGACGACCGCATCATAAGAACAGACTGGGACGCCGGATTTGTGGAAGGCAGACAATACGGCCGTGGAAAAACAGGTGGCCAAGTGCGGGACGAGTATAGGACTGATTATGACATTGGCCGAGGTGGATATGGCAAAAACGCTCAACCCAAAGCGGACATGATAATATTCGGCAGAAACAAAGACGCCCTTCCAATGGAATGATGCACAATTTTAGCGCAATTTGCCACCAATACATTTAAATATATATAATTTTTTTTTTTTCTATCACGTGTAAATTACATACCACTTGATTTTGTAAATAAATAAATATTTTATATGTTGTAGAAGTGTATTCAATTCAAACTCAATTGATCATATTATGATCATGTTATATAACATTGGGATGTGACATTTTTAAATTGCTACACACAAATGAATGATAACCGATCAGATAATTTGCATTGCTGTGAATATATTAACATGAACGAAGAAAAGTCTACTATAATATCAGACCTTTGTAGTTGTCCACCATTTGGAAACTGCTGTTCAAAGTAAATATACTTATTATATTATTGAAAACTGGCACTGTTTTTAGTTTGATTTTTTTATTTCATTTAATAACAATTAGCAGCAATTTTTTATAATTAATAATAATTGTCTATGGACATATACAAAACTGTAGCCATAGATTAAATATTTAATAAATGAAACTGTTGGTGAATTAATTAATAAGTTTGCTACTTTAACTTACCAACTATAAGTTTAAAATTGTTTTGTCCTGGAATAAGTGTCGGTAGTAAAAAAAAAATACTAAACACCTACTAATATTAATACATTTTTATTTTTAAAGCTCTTTGTCCAGTCAATAAAACATTTTAAGTCTAGTAAATAAAACAGTGATAAATTTAGTATCATAAGTGAACCTAACTAAACTATAGCTTTAATTATACATACAAATGACAAATATACTTTTAAGTATTTTTCTTATAAAATTAATAGATTAAAAATCTATATAGTGTCACTAACAACTAGTGGCTAATTTTGATCAAAATAAAAATACTATAGTGATTGTCTTGAATGAAAATTTCATAGAATATTAAAGTTAAGCTGATGAGGTTGAAAAAAATTAAAAATATATTTGACAATTTGAATTGTATTTGTTATTTTGAGTCATATTTATGTACATGCAAGTTGCAATGTATTTTTATTTATATTTAAACTAAATATTTTTTGGATATAAACTCTTTTTAAGTGTATTAAAAATATTAATAAAATCGAAGTAAAAAATGTTATATTGACTAATATTAAGCATTTTCTCAACATTATATGTTAATAAATACATTTTATATATTAATGGTTTGTTAATAACTATTGGACCATACTAGAACAATCCTAAAACTTGTAGTATGCAATGTAAATAAAAATAATATTTTACCAACAATTTTAAACAGCCAGTATTTCAATTAATAGGTATTGACGTTTGGAAATATGTAGAGAACAATTAGGTATAAGGAAAGATAAAAGCCTTATATTTCATGAATCATGAGCATAAATTCACAATATTATTGAAAAAAGTTTCACATTTTAAAACATTTGTAAATTCATAATCAAAATGACAAAATAGATTTTAAAATGTTAAAAGGAAAATAATTTATTAAAACAATTGCATGTGACCATTATTAATGATGTGGGATCTTGTACATCCTGTTATTGCTGGTTACAAAAGTAAACTAATATAAAATATAAAAGGGGCATTTAGAGTTGGATTTGTAGTACGAGGATATAAAGTATATTGTATATGTATATTATAGTATATCTGAGCATCTTCACAAAAGACAGTATTAAATTAAGATCAAAGTAATCCACTACTTCTGTACATTAAGTAATTTTCTTTATAAAATTATTATATTTTTTTTTTTTTTTTATCATTAAGAGGTTGCTACACAGATATATTTTGTTGTCTCTGCCTTACAAGTATGTAACATAGTAAATGTACGTTAAACAGATCACGTTTAGCTCCGTTAGTTTAAAAATTAGAGTGAGTCGAAACATGGTTAATGTTCTTACCATCAAGTTTCATAATAGGTCGAAACACTCCAAGTTTTAAACTAATAGAACTAAATGTGATCTGCTGAGCATAAATTTGGTATGTTACTCACTTATAAGACGGGGATAACAAATGGCCGTGTAGCGTCCACTTCAAATTTATTAGTACTATTATATTATTTGTTTACATTGTTTCAGTTTGTTGAAATGTCCGCCGTCTAGAGACATAGAAATAAATGTTATGGTGGCAAATTTTCAAGATCGATTTAGAATTCCTTGGCAGGGTGGAGCGAGACGTATTTCTTTAGATTCTGCAGTGCCATTACTTCTCTTTCCGGCCTCTCTTTATTTTGCTGCTCAAGGGTTTTGGCCGACCATTTTAGTGTTTCCGTTGGTTACATTGTTCCTCTATTACACTCATCGTACTGTCCGCAAGTATAGAGTGGCCACAAAATTCTTTTATGTTTGGACATTGACATCGGCATCATTAGTGTTAATTGTCTTTCAGTTTCTGGTTGTTCCCATGTTAGATATAAACACCAATGAAAACATCATAATTACAGTCACCATGGTAGCCACTGCGTCTTGTTTCTATTTTACCAAGAAACACGCAATCAAATCTCATCTGAAATATGATCTAGAAATGACAAATGTCAATACATCTGACGAAAACCTAGTTTTAATAAACGAAACTGAAAATGTTCAATGCAATACTTGTAAAAGGGATGTACCGTCCAGAACGTATCACTGTTTTGTGTGTAAGACTTGTGTGATCCAACAACACATACATTCTTATTGGTATGACACTGAGGCCTATCAATTTTTAGCTTATACAAAGCATAAATAAATACAATCATAATAGTGTTTATTTATTTATACAGGATAGATTGTTGCATTGGAAAGTATAATAGGAAATCGTATATGGCTGGTCTGTTACTCGGTTCAGTTTTGTTTACATTCTTATCAAATCTCATCCTGACTACACTGTGTCATCCTTTCAATGTTTTTGCAACAATCATGTTACCCGATGACTGTAGTGATGTATATTATGATATAATGTAAGACAATTTTAAATATTTTATTCCATATTATCATAATACATTTTGATTCATTACAATTTAATAATGTATACATGTGTACATTTTCATATCAACAATCGAAAAAGTGGACATAAATTAAAAACACTTATGGCATTTTTTAATTATTTATTTATTTATTTATTTATAATATAAATAATCTAAAATATTATTACGTTTAACTGTGTAAATTCTTTCATTACATTTGCAATTATTTAAAAATGTCTCATGGTTTTACTAATTTTATACTTACGTTCAGTGAATTTTTTTTTAATTCTATTGAGTAAATGGCCAATGTTAAATTTTTAATCAATATTATTTTTCTTAGAAATTAAATTTTTTGAATTAATAATATAATGTGATGAAATTATATAATTGGTATCAAAATGAATGTATGTTTGAGATCAAACACAGTAGCATGACATATCCATGACTTAATATTAATTTGTATTTTGTTTTTTCTAGGTATGGTATTTGTTTTGTATCTGGGCTGTATTGTTTTGCAGTCGGAGTAATTTTGTTTTTAATGTTTATCAATGACATCTATATGGTTTCATTAGGAATGACTTACCATGAGTGGCAAGAACAATGTAAAGATTTTAAAGGTGATTGCCGTTGGTTCTTATCTAGGCACGTTATTAGGAATGTATTACCAAACTGGAGAGCATTTTTCAATAATGTCTGAACTCTGAATACATGTTTTTATTTTTCATATATATATTTTATATAATTTCGATATAATATATATTTTTAAAGTTTTTGTTGCATGTTAATTAATGTTTTAATATAATAAATATAAAATTTATACTGTTTGGTACAAAAAAAAAATGTATGTAATAAATATAAAAGTTTATATAATAATGTGATAAATCTGTTATAAATTATAATTCAAACGCTGGAGGAATAAAGTCTGGTAAAATTTCTTGAACCTTTTCATGCCACAAACGTAGTCTACAGTCTTTGAGCCTTTCCTTGTAAATTATTTCTGGAAACTTTCTCCAATTTTCGAAACAACGCTTCATTAATGTCCTATAATCACATTCCAATTAGTAATTATCAACTATTAAAGCTTTAATCTTATGTTAATTATTATTCTATTTTGATTAAATTTTAGTTAATATCTTATCCTAGGCATGGTTTAAATATACAAGGTATATAGTCCATATTGTTATCAAACAAAAATAAAATGGTAGCGTAAGGGTACGATCCATATCATAGTATATCCAGTATACGTCGTCCCCTTACGCTGCCATTTTAATTCCTAAACGTGATAAAATGATATAGCGTGGGTACTATTGCAATAACCTTGTATATTTAAGCCATGATCCTATGTATGTTATGTTAATTATAGGGTTTGAAATGTCCAACTTTTATTATAAATAATTAATTTGTTTGTTTAGAATAATATACGGCTTATACGATCAGTGTTAAATTAAGAGTTTAACTGTTAGAAAGATAAGTTTAGGAGTTCAGTTTTGTCGTTTCTATAACTCTTTATTGACAAGATAATTTTCAAAAATGTCCTCTAGTAATTGGATTTTGTACAAATAGGACTTGTGCAGAGCTAGGTACACCCCCTAGTACCCTACAGGTCCTATAATGTCCCCATATCTAAATTCTTAAACTATACTTTTTTTTAATAGTGTACTTATATAAAAAGGTATCTCTTGTTTTTATAAAATTATATTACTTGTTATGATAAGATTCTGCTTTCAACATTTTTTTTTGTGTTTGAATTCTAATTTCCCTAACATAATCAAGCCATATTTTAAACCAATATTCTTCCATCTTAAAATTTCGCCAATCCTCTGCTACTTGTTGTTTTCTTTTCCTTTCTTCTAAAATCTAAAAATAAATATAGTGAAAACCCATCTTAATCAATATATAATATATTATTATAGTAATTATTACTAATTAGGTAACCATTAAACCCATTAAACCATATATACATATATTTACACTTAAATGCAATGTAAAATAATACAATTGGATTATACTAAATAATATACACGTGACACATCTCATATTTATTATAAGTACCTCGCAAAACCCGAGAAATGTGGTCTTCAACAATTTCCGCTTGTAAAACTGTTCTGCAAAAAGAATTTTCTCATTCAAACTGTTGTTGACGTAAAACCGCCATTTGCTGAAGCAAGTGCCGACCAGTTGTCTGTCGTAGTGATCCGAAGCCTCTTCCGCCCGCCACTTGGCACCGTTTAAATTCGCACTGAACGCTTCGAGTCCTCTCCTCATCAACAGTTTACGGTATAAATCGTCCGCGATCCGAACGTTCTCCCTCTGCACTTCCCTTTCCGCTTTTCGTCTGCTTTCTTCGATCGCCCTGAGTCTCAGGTTTTCCCTGGCCTCGAACAACCGCTCACGTTTCTGCGCCATCCGTTCCCTCATGCACTTCTCCTCCAGCTCTTGTTTTTTCCGAAACTCTTCCTGTTCCGCCTTCCGGCGCCTCTCCTTGATCGCCTCCCACTTGGCCCGGCGTTCCAGTGCCCGCAATTCCATCCGGTTCAATATGTCTGACGGACTAGCCACAGCGGCGCTCTGCAGTTGCACCGTTGGCGCGTTTCTAGTTTTCAACCTCCTCTCGCACCCACCGGCGTGCAGGTCTTGCAATAGCCTCTGGTTCTCGAGCAACGCCTTCTCGGATTCCAATTTCAACTGTTGCACCCTCAGGCTTTCGATTTCCTTCCGCTGTTTGTCGAGCAGTTTTTTCTGTTCGTCGATTTTCGCCTGCTGACGATCGCCACTGCTGACGCTCCGCTTCGTCGGCGGCGCCGAGCGATTCCACGCGCGAGTCTGTCTATTATTATTATTGCCGGGCGTTTTATTTTTCCGCCGGCGATTGTCATCCATGTCCAATTTCTCTTGGATTTTCGACAGAAACATGTCGACTTTATCGTTCGTCCCCGCGTGACCGTTGGACGCTTTCGACTTTGCTGCGTAATTCCGCCACCTGTCCCAGTAAATCTTCTGTAGCAGACGCGTCGGCAACGCTTCCGGTCCGTCGTGACGGCAACGATCTGTTGTAGTAGTCGTAGGATCAGCTTTGTCGTCGTCCGAGTTGTACTCGAATATCTTAGCGGGTTCAACGCCGCGGTTATCGCAATCATTTGTATAGTAATTGATATTATTATTTACGATGTTTATGTTCAACTGTCGTACGTTGATGACTGTGAAGTTATTGACAACCGTGCCGATTCTTGCATCGGATGACGACGAGTTGTGGCAGATATTGAAAACGCCATTGACGGCCTCCGAGTTTTTACAGTGAAATTCTTCGTCGTCCTGTTGCAGTACGCGCCGATCGTCAATCGACGATATTCCTCGGACGTGTTTCGATTTTTTCCTGCGCGCATACCTATCGTGTATAATAATTCATAACAAAATTAATTTATTTAAAATACGTATTCTATATATGGGTGGACGTGGACTTGCGGAGATTTGAGTTTTGCTAGGCGGACTTTATTATACAATGTTTATTCCATAATAATATAAAAATAATAGTATCATGGCAAATTTACGCTCGGAGAACCCGTTTACCTCTGTTAATTTAAACTTTAGAGTCAATCGACCTATTATGAAACTTTTTGTTAAGTAAATTATCTGCAGTGTTTGTATGCGAGTTTTTTACGATAGTTCAATTTTTAGCGAGTTATGCGTATATAATGTAGCGTACATTAAAAATGCTCATATTATATAATTCACATGAAAAATGAATTATCGTAAAAAAAACCCACATACAAACACGGATAATGTTTTATAGTTTATATATTATATTATATAGTGAATAGGTCGTTTTTCTCTAATTTTTAAACTAACTGAGTTAAACGTGATCTGCTGAGCGTACATTGTCTATGTTATATGCACTTGTAAGACGGAGACAACAAATATCTATGTAGCTATCTATTTGATTGGGAGAAAATCAAAAATCCGACAAACTTAAAAATGCATAATATTCATAATGAGTGGTGGTGTTAGGTAAACTTTCAAATTTGTCCATGTTTATATATTTTGGTATTAATGTATACTGCATATTTGTACCAAAAATAGTTTTTTAACGGTTAAAAATAAAAAAATAAAATGAAAAATAAAACTTACTTGTTTATATCTGAAATCACTCTTTTACAGTCCCGTTCAATTAACCAACGATGTTCGTCTTCTGTCTAAAATGTAATTGAAATAAATAAAATTAATATTAGGTAACTATACACTATACCTATATATTATCATAATATTAATAGTATATGAGTATAATATGACGTTGTATAAATGTTGCGTAGGATATTTTAGATCGTGCTTAGAAAGCAAAAACAACCCAATCTTCTAAGAAATGCTTAAAGTCGTGTACAAATATAACTTACTTAATTGACCAATTACTACAACTCAAACAAAAACAAAATAAATGTAAATATTTCATAACATAAAAGTAAAAACCAGTGGTTACATAAATATAAGCATAGGTAACTATAAAAACATTTTATACAAGCGTGATAGGTACTACATTACGGTAAACAAGTCAGTATAAGATAAACTTTGTCTCATTTTTTAAATATACCAATTTTACTATTTACCAAGCGTCTTTCGGAATTACTAACGATTCTGTCCAATCGTTTTCTATTAACGATGCTGTAATCTTCTAGACTCCTGGTGGAAAACTGTTCGACGTCCACTGCAGCTAAGTTGCAGTACTGGACGTTAACGGCCTGATGATCGATGTTGAACGTCATCTCAACATGATAGTATAATATCGTTCTCGGACACAATTTTACACGTATCGAGTATAAATTATAAATATTGACACAAAATATAATATGTTTAATATAATATTATAACTTTAAGAGGTAGGTATGTACAAACTGTCTATTGTTGTGCAATACCTACGCCATGAGGTTAGCCTTTTATTATATGTTTCATAAAGTTTTGTTTACGCCTTTCACGCCGATTTATCGATAACACCGACGACTGCGTGTTGTACAATATCACACATTATAATAACAATAACAACAATCACACCGGACCCTATATATGATGTACTCTAGCTGTGGTGAAAATGTTTACGTGTTACTGCCGCAATCGCTATGACAACATTACCACGATGTGGGTGTATATTATATATTATAGGTAGCCGTACTTCATGGTGGTTGCATAGTATAATGTATTGCCTATGTATAATATATACAATAAAATTATTGTAAAATTTGTTATGTAAGTTTTAAACGAGTGATTTTAAATGTATAGTTTACTATTTACATTTATCGGTTTATATATTAGGTATCTATATGTTTTACTCCATGTCAGTATGTCACCCTTATAGGCTGTAAAGTTCTAGTGACTCCCGAGGGAGGTAGTAGTCATCGTAACACGATTTGGGAACCGCTGATCTAGTACATTATTGTCAAAAGATATTTTAATATTTAAATCCAACTAAGCAAATAATATATACTTCTAATAAACTTCTTTGCGTGTCGTATTCCTATCGCAATAGCGACAAATATTATTTTTACTTAACAGTTAGCACCACATCGTCGTGTATATTCGCTTTTGCAAGAGACGCGATGAAGAACACTGCACACATATAATTGGCATGGACCATTCCCACCCAACTTTGGAGGTGATCAAACATAGCTTCTGAGTTGCTGGTACTTATGAAATGTGGAAAACCACTGTTAAAATGCCCCTCGTGCTCGGCCACCAGCCGAATTTGACAATCTGTCGACAGCTTACCCCCCCCCCCCCCAAAAAAAGTCATTCACGTACCCTTAACGCTGGTTGTAAACACTGATCCTGCACCGGAACCGTAAATAGTACCCAATGCTCTACCAGTACCGCTGATTTCGGGACCACCGCCGCCATCTTCGAAAATCTTATGGTACGGTGTGTTGGTACACTCTAAAGCTGACTTAGCGATGACTTCAGCTATGCAGCAAGGAGAAAAAAATTTTAATGGAATAGGTACCGGTTATACAGGTACGTCTGTATATTTTATAAGCAGCAATTTCATATATTATCAAGCAGTTATGCACTGTGCTATTACATAGGTATTTAGTATATACATGGCAGTTTATGATATTGCATTAGGTACATTACGCGGGCCCGTTTACGTTTAGTAGCCTATCTAAACGCCGTGTGATCATAATAAATCTAAATGTAAGCGAATTTTTTTTTAATTTTAGACTTAATTTAGTTATAAATTATAAATTTTGACTATAATATATTATACATGAATATATCGAGCTACATTCGACCAATTACAACTAATAAGTAGACTATGTTTATTTTCATTGCCTACCCGGTACTTTTCAACAAACAATCTCATTTATTGTAAATCGATGATCGGGTATTGGTTTTGAAAATTGCTGCCATTATTATTATAATAAATTGTTATAGGTATTATTATTTCGATACATAAAATAGGCTAGACCTAAAAACAATGGTACATTATTATACGGGGCAATAAACAGTATAACAAGTTCGGTAAAAAAAAATGTATATAATAATATAGTGTAATAATTGGACTATATTTAGGACGTTCTAAAAGTGAAACTATATAGGGATCTCCAATGCAGTCACCGTTTCAAAACTCATTAAACGTCGGAAGACGGAGAAAAAGAGAATAATAATGATTTCTTTTAATTTATTTAAAAACAATATAACTGCAGACAGTTTGGTTTATTGTTTAGAGGAAAACGATTTCTATAGAATCGTAGATTGTATATCCGCCTTTCAATATATCATTTTATTTGGATAATTGGGTACAACACCTATCGACCATACGGTGGTGGATTTAACTATTTAAGAGTTTAAATAAAGTCGGCAAATTTATACGAGGGGCCTCATCGTACAAAAAGCTTCAATGACATACCTGCGAAATTGTTGTTTTTATTAGTTTGACAATGGTAATTGGTAAATGATATTGTAGTAATGCAGACATGCAGTTTGCAATATAAAAATATGTATTCATTATTTTGTGGTAAAAATTTTAAAAAAAAAATTTAATTTAATTGTTAAAGTGGGCCCCAGTATGCATATGAGGAGAGGAAATCTGCCATTTCAGCAACAATAATATGATTTATGATACAGCAATACTATTATAATGCGTGGCTTGTGCGCAAGTCATAATTTTTTACGTAACGTTTACAAAAAAATATAGTTTTATGAATTTATTTTTTTCAACAATATAATAGTATATAGGTACGCTGCGTCACTGTTTAAAATAACACGGCATAGATATATTCAGCACAATATTTTTGTATATAAATTGAATATTAGGTATAGGTATATGTTATTAATTATTATTGTATATTATGTATTATAGATATTAATATAAATTTATACCTGTATGAGCGTACGGTTGTATACCTATACCAACACCGACGCCTATCAATAAGTAATAACCTAATATTTGTGAAATAATAATATTAGGTACCTATGTAGGCAATGGGCATAGCTGGTTTTTTTCCATTTCAGAAAATATAATATTTTAGTCGACAGGAATACCGATAAATATTTCGTTCCGTACACACACATTGCAGCATCGTCAGACCGTGACCAATTATTATTATTATATTGAAGTGCGTGTCGTAATGAAGTTCCAAGCACAATATTTTTACTGTATTTAACGGTAAATCTAAAATCATATTATATTTTATTGTTATACATTGCGGGATGAAAAAGATTCAAACGGCAAATGCAATAATGATGATAATATAATAGTATTAGGTATAATTGACAATTGTATATTATACGCGTTTCTCATCATAGGTCATCGCATTCACCAATTCTTCACATTATCAATATCGACTATCACTTTATTATGTTAAGGACTTATCAATGTACCTACATAACCACCGAGGTATATAAACTATACGAGGTTAGGTATAACCATAGATATATATTATATATAATAATATATATCTATGAGTATAGTTTATATACCTCGATGTACATAACTCGCGAAATTTTTATATTTTCAAGCGGCAACACATACCACATACCAGTATGGCAGTATACCACATACCATATACGCAGTCATTTATATATATATTTCAATATTATACAGGTACCCATGTTTACAAAATATTTATATTTTGTACTTTTACGATCTGTGGTATTTATAATATTATTACATTCGGACAAACAAAAAGAAAACATTATTTAGGTTTACACATAGTTATACATTGTAGTCCGTCACATCCTCAACACATGTGATGAATCACTCTCTTGCGGTATAATACATAGGTATAATACGTATGTATTAACAATAGTCACGGAATACTGAGCACCGCGGACAACGCGAACATCGACCCTTTCGTTTAAATATTATGCGTGTAAAACGTCTTGTATTATATTATACAGAGTGATTCGTATAAAGGTTAATATTAATTTCACATTTTTTAAAAACATAACTATTTTACGTGATTTGAACTTTGAAGTAATTACAAAATGATTTTTTTTTTAATATTTTCAATTTTCATGTTCTGGTAATTTCTCCAGGTTTTTGCTTTTTTAGTGACATAAATCATACATTCTTCGATCATAATTCATAAATTATTATATTATATACATTTTTCATTTTTCATTCCGTACCAGGATATTTTTCTGAGTATTCAGATGTATAAAAATCAAATTTTAAACTGATAAACAAATAGTAATATTACTCGTTCAAAATTTGATTACTATAAATCGAAACACTAAAAAAAATTATTCTGTTCCGGAATATGAAATCAAAAATGTGTGCCATCGTTCAAAAATTAAAAGACTTGATAACGATTTAAAATAGTAAAAAATATGCCTTTTTTTTAAAAAAAAAAATGTTGTTTTGTAACAACTTTGAATGATGTAAAAAATATTTCAAAAAACATTTATACACTTCTAAATAATTATAGTGTTAACTTTTATAACAATCACCTTGTATAATAATAGTGGAAACGAGACGGTCTACGAATTACGATGGGAACCTCTACAACAAAGACTTATAACAATCGGTATACGATTTTCTTTGTGAGCTGTGCGATAAAAGTATGCGCCTCTTATATCTTTATATTGTTTAAATTATTATTACGAGATTTACGAAATTTTCGGAAAACCAAATTAATGTAAGATTGTGTGGGTATAGGTAGGAATGTTCATATAATATTATATATAAGGGCAGAGTAGCTGATTTATTATTCACCATATTCGGTATAATATAATTACGATATATATTGTTATATCGTGTCTAAAAAATCAAAAGTTTATAGGTGATAATACTAACCTAATAAAGGTCAAAGGAAATAAAATAACTCATTTGGGGAAAATTAGATGGTTGTTCACGTATATTGATATATCTATACCTCTACCCTAATACTAATTATTTATTATTATAAATACAAGAAATCGTATTCATACCAAATTATTTGGTATTTGACTTTTTGTAATAAACGAGTATGAATATATATGGTGTATTATAATGTATTATCAAATTAAATTTTCGCACATTGCATACTTGATGAGCTGGCGCTCATCGTCGGCGATCCGATAGTCGGATTGCCTACCAGTTAGGGGGGCTGCAGGGTTGCGCCCTAAAGGATTTGAATAATCACAATTTTTTTTAAAGTTATATACTATATTAGGTATTTATTGCAAAATAACAGCGAAATAATTATCGAAATAATTAGGTATGCGTATCCGATTTAATTTCCACACCGAAACGTGTTTGCTGAGCCTTAAAAGTTATAAGTGTTTTTCAAATGAAATATATTAGATATTTTAAGAACTATACGGTATTTAATTTTCATAAATATAGGTACTATGAATATAATTATTAATTAACAAACAAACGTCTCATTTACAATATACTGCATAATATACTGCTATGTTTTATGCATGATTTTATTAATATATTACTATTATTACAGTCGCCCTGTATGCGTAAACCTACTTAAGTGTCCAGCGTAACGACCTAGAACATATATTTATGAAATTGGACGTATTACGAGGTACACCTCTATATATAGTTAGATAAAAAATTTAACCTTTTTTTGGTTTTGTTTTTTCTTGCATATTTTTATTTATTGGGAACATAAACTTTTACCCGATACTTCAATTTTGGGTGGGTATATATATTTTATACACCTACTTTCTACTCAAAATTATAACATAATATAATCACATAACCTAACTTGCTTTTTATTTTATATGTTAGTATCACGTTTTAAGACAGGTAGATAATTATTTTATGTTTTAAACCGCGTGTGGTTAGTATCATGTTAGTATAAGTATTACGTACCTATATCAGTATAATATAATAATTGTGGGAATTCATAAATTAATTAATACACTGCGTATTTTTTTTTTATTATTCAAATAAAGTTATCATGGTCATTTAAACTGAATGTTGTTAGAATAAAATTTTTTGACGTCATTAAACTTATACCTAATAACTTATTACAATTTCCAAGCTTACAACCGGTTATACAATGATTGAAGAAACTTAAAAGTTTACCGATGTAAAGATATTGATTAGGTAAAATTGATATAATGATAACGATAAAGGTAGGTACCTAATAATAATAAAAGTAGAAAGTAAAATATATGATAAGTAAGTGCCTTAATAATGAAAATTAAATACAAGTGTTATTTAAAATGGGTAAATAGTTTTTTGTTTTAGTATTATTAATTATTATTATCATTATGTAAAAATATCGTGAGGACCTCCTCATTTGTGTCTACGGAGAGTACCTAGGATTGTCACTTAAGTGGTAATATTACGCACTGTTTGCACGTTTTAGTTGTTCGAAAAAGTTTGATTTCTAGTTTTTACTATGGAAAATTTTATTGAGGATATAGTTTCAAGTCTGTGTAAATAGGATTCGTTTCTAACTATAACCAGGACGCATTTGTAATAATTGTTCTTAATATTTTCGATTGGATAACTTGGATTTTGTCTATAATAATATGTGTTTTGACGCAGTTGCCCCAAATCCAAATGGGGACAGCACGGACGCACAGCCTATACTTTATATAGTACTAAGGAGAATTTATTTGTAGAAAGGTAGAGAGCATTTCCTACTTACAGTGGTTTGTCGATTAATTAAGCCAATTAAGGGATATAGAAATTTAAGAGATTGATAACCTCGTTGTAGCTTTGATAGTTTGATGAAATTTAATACAATATAGGTATTCAAGTACAAATACAAATACTTATTTTGAAAAGTGTTTAAATACGTATTTGAATATTCAGTAAAAAAAAGTATTCAAGTACAAATAAAAATACTTTAAAAAGTATCTTTTACTTCCAAAAATGTAACATTTTTATAAAATATTTATTTTACCTTATAATTATTAATTGAACCGATTTTCATCATGTTTTAAGTATAGGTACATTTTATAATGAATTTTACACCGTATTATTTGGTGTAACTATAAAATATTAATTATTTGTTTACTTGAATATAATTAGTATTCACATTAAAAAAATATATAATAAAAAATATTCTCAATTTTTTTTTTTACTTGATGGAAATCAAAATAGAAAATATAATATAAAGTAAAAACTAAAAAGAATAAGTATTTATAAATTAGTATTTGATTTTAAGTACAGATACCTTGAGAAAGTAGGTATTTAATACGTATTCGAGTAGATACATACCTATACTAAACATCTAATATCCTAATATTCTAACCTATAGGGTTAAGCTATTCTATAGTAGGTATTATTATAAAATAATTTATATAATATACTTATACACCTACCTAGTACCTACCTATCTACCTATTATTTAGTTATAACACAATACTTTAGTCATTTGATCATTATTACGTTCAATATTTGTATTTGCATAAATTATTTTCATTATAAATATACCTATATGGGGTATATAGTCCAATTAAACATGTATTACGTAATAATTTTATTTTTAATATCCGGTCAGGAATTCAGGATACAGACTGAGTAATCTCTCGTCTCGCTTCGTTCTTTTAGCAAAACTCTTATTATAGTATTATAATTTAAAATTTAAAAAAATAGTATAGAATATAATATTATAAACCATCCATCGTATTGAAAAATAAACTTTTCATATCCGAGCTAATAATTATTATTTATTATACGTCTAATTGTAAATACGAGTTTAAACTTAAAACGTAATAATATTCTCGTTGCTCAATGCTATCATAGTCCATACAACGCCGCATACTGTTACAGTTGAATACAGTGTTATGGTATCGTTCATATATTGGTATATACAATTATAATTATATTATATTGTGTTATTTGTTGTACTTAGTTAGTTATACCTAGGTATATCGGCTATTATCAATTTAATGTTTTTCACTTGTTTCGAAGATAAAAAGTTACGTATTAATATTGCCATATTGGCTTGTACCTACCTACCTGTACTAGTTATTATTTATTTAATTTAAATAGGTAGGTATATTTGTTTAATCAGCTGATATTACATAATAAGTAATAACTAATAACCTATAATACCTAGTAATAAATTATATTATTAGGGCGTATCTCATTATAATCATTTAACTGTGGACGGCATACGGAATAATATTTTAATATTGGCAATATTCGGCGATGGAAACAATACAAATTGAGGCTGTCATATTATATCGTGCCACGTTTATGTTGTTTGAATTACATTTATTATTCCGGGCCAATACGATAATAGTTTAACTCGTGTTTTTTTACTTATGTACGTATTGTAAAAATTAATAACAAAAAATTAATATTTACAAATTAAATGTGTAGGGCTCATCCAAAAGCTAACGCGTGATTCTATTATTATTATTTTCAATCCATATTATATTGTATTATAGGAAGTCCATTGACCATTGCGAAAATAATCAAGACCTTCTAGAAGGTGTTTATCGGTTCGTTTCGTTTATTTTATTCTTGTTCAGTGGTCCTTGGATACTATTGAATAACATAATATTGACGGTCATAAACTTGTATTAGATACTCCTGATACTCAATCGTTAAATTACCAACAAGGTGATCGAGAAGATCTCAAGATTTTTAATTTATAAAGACTAAATATTAAATAGTATGGATTATAATAGTGTTTTTATTCGCGTAACGCTAATATACCTTTACTATATCATATAGTTGGACGTGCATTAATTTTTTTATTTACTTAGTTCTTGTAAATATTACTTTTCCGCGCATAGGTACTATATTATATTGATATATATGTATTTATTTTTATTTTTATATATTATGAACATTGATGTTTTAATTAAATAATATAATTAGCTCTCTATCGAGTATTGAAAAATAAATATTATATTATGAAAATATGAAATGTTGCAAGTATAGGAGAACTTTGGTAGCTTACTCGTTTGATCTTCGTACAGTATAATATGTAGGTACAAAATAAAATGCAATCATTAAAAATAATTCACATAGAATACAATAATATTAATGAACATGTATAATATTATGTGGTAGGTACCTATAGGCTAAATACGTAGGTATGTACAAACTACAAAGTAATTGATCATTATTGTAACACCTGAAAACACTCATATTATTACGAAAAGTAATACAGTAAAACCTCGATAACTCGAATTGGTTAGGCGGGCGAAAAAAAATTCGATTTATAGAAAAAGATGTGTGTAACTTCTTCGAGTTATCGAGGTTTCACTGTAATATTTACGATAGATAAATTTTGAAGATACAGCGCTTACAGATTAATATTACAATATATGTGAGAATGTACAAAAGCATAAATCATAATTATAATTAATATATAGGTATGACGAACAAATATAATATGTAGGTAGGTACTATAGTACGATTTGTACCACCTAATAGACAATGAATAAAACGTCGATAACAAATAAATCAATGTTGTAAAATTAAACCTTCTAATGCCCGAAAAAAAAATTCTTTTATAATATATAAAAAAAATAAATAAATCTTGTTAATATAAATCTTTATATTATAGCAATACGCGTTCGTATCGTGATGAATTGAAAAACTTGAAATGAAAATTACGAGCAGGAGTTTCTTCAGAGACTGGACGGTTAATAATTATACGGTTATGGTGTCTATAATATTATTAGTGTCGTTCTTTTATATATTTACTATATTGTAATAATATTACATAATAGTGAGTACCTATATAATATATATCTTATGTTATAGGTAGGTATAGGTATACAGATATATAATATAATGCAATATAATATATAGAATACTACTGCTGCCATGTCTATTATTCGACAATAATAAGGATGAATGGAAATATATATAGGTATACAGTAATAATAATAATAATAGTAGGTACATAGGTATTATATATATATATAAGGTATGTATTGGGGTATGAACGTATGGTGAGTACATCTGAGGCTCTAACTCACCGAGCAACAGTTTGTCGCCGCTGCTCTAACTTTTAACTTTTTTTTATCATTATTTAAGAAATATAATTTTATATTTGAAAATTATTTCTGTATTATACGGTGTACCATATAAATATAAATAACACCGGAAATTTAGACCCCCAAAATATATTGGGAATTTGAATTTTAAATTTTTTGTTAGATTTGGATACATTTTTTTTTTTTTTTAATAATTTTATAATAAGATATTCCTAGCCTAGGCTATCTACATCTATCGATATAATATTATGTACAGATTTGAGTTTTGACTATTTTAATTTTTAACATGATAAAATAATACTTATGGTATTGATGCAATAAGTAGATAATAAACGTAATTTTATGTAAATTATAGTTCAGAATAAAGTAATAAGATAAATAATAATATAATAATGTCTGTTTACATAATATGTTGGACTTTTATCTAAGTACAAATAGTTAACTAAGAAGGTTGTGAGGGCGGCCCCGTTTTAGTCGGCGTGAATCTGATGCAATGAGCTATAGACATTTTTGGCTAAAGTTATGATGTGCCTATTCTTGAATTTCTTGAATTTTGAAGTCTTTATGCAGGTTAGTATTTCTTATGAACCAAGGAGCATCTGCGATTATTCCGGATACTTTATTTTGGAAGATTTGTATTTTTTTTAAGTGGGAGGTCGCGATTTTACCCCAAATCTGGCAAAATTTGGTTTCAATGGTAAATAATTTTCTATGCCTATACGATATAAACAATTTATTCAAAGCTACGCGAAGGTCTGTCAGTCCTATCCACTTCGTTTGTTTTAGACGGTCACCAAGATAGTTTTTATTATGTATATTATCTACAAATTTACTTAATTTTACTTAATTTTTTAAAAGTTGCATTATATAATATAGTTATTAGGTATCTATATATATACATTATTACCTATAATATAATAATGTTATTTATTTTATATTCAACTACCTATATGTATTTATTAAAGCAAACTATGCCTACCTATAGTTTCAATATCATGTTATGTTCTGAACTTAATATATAAACATTTTATAGTTTGCATATACATATTTCATTATGACATTACGTTTGTTCATTTATTTTTTTCTATAATATTTATCCGTGTTTGTATTATGATTTATGGAAGAGTGTTGACTGTTGAGAAATCAATCATTCACTTATATTATATCACTATAGGCTTATACAAATTATGATAAATTATTATAATTCAGTTCGTTATGCTCTATCACTGGAGCTTGGTCTTAACGTTTTCTTTGCTATTTTTTCTTAGATTGCCTCGTTATGCGTATCTACCTATACTTATACAGTAATTTATAATATTATATAGCACAGGAATCGTGTGTTTGAAGTCGGACAGCAGAGTTTCAGAGACACCCTGTACTATACTATATTCATATAGATAATTGTTGTGACCGGCTGTACATAAATTATATTGTACGGTATGATATCCGAGTCCAAGCAGTGAGCCTGAAAAGAGCATAACAATTCACGTAACAATGATAATTACACAGAGATGGCATTATATATATATATACAATATAATATATATTATATATGTGTCATGTGTGTGTACTATGTATATACTGCAGGCATATATATTTTACATAGATATACGTCATATGTTTATATATGAATTATATATGTGTATGTGTCCCATATAGTCGTACACGTGTATAACCATGGGATAATTCTGACACTAGCAAAACTAGCATATTATACCTTATTCCCGCGTCTATGATTATGTTGTTGTAACCGATTAGGTATACTCGGCGAAGAACTTTACGGTAAGGCATAATATGCCGCATATCGTATATAATTTTCAGAGCCCGCGCTATTACCTTAGCAGTACCTATATTATGCACATGTTAGTATGTTACCTATATGGCTATAATATATTCGCTCAAAAACTATAGTGAAATCCGTTCGCTAATTACATATGAATACAAATTGTAGAAATAAGCGATATAGCTGCAGGTATACGTGTCGAAATTTTAACGCGAAACTGTGAAGTCCTAGTATACTGCCATATAGATATCTATAATATATATTATACTGCCCAAGTGCCTATATATGGTACACTATATCAATAATTAATAGATTTTAAAAAATAAATTAAATAGTTTGTAAGTTTGAAAGTTGAAACCAATAACAACTGTACCTACCATAATGTATTGTCAAACGATGAGGGTGATGGTGAGGCCGTGAGGGTAAGGGCGGGGATGACTTTTTTTCCAATATTAATTATATTTTAAATAAATTATTGATATTTATATAGATAAAATAATGAGAATAATAATATTTTTTTTTTATAATCTGTAGATAAAATATTAAATCTATTCACAATTTTTGATACCAATAGATTATTTTTTTTCTCATTATTAAAACAATATACACTTTGATTGATAAATACTTATTAAAAAGGGAATATATTTGTATGAATAAAATAAGAATTAAATTAATATTTAACAGTTCAGACATAATTAAAACATTCGTATCAGAAAGTTCTTACTACCTAGGTACTTATAAATTATAACTTTTCAGGTTTTACCTCATTTTTTTAAAAATTAAATTAAAAGTGTGTTAAAATGTTAATTTATAACTTAAATATTTAAGAATTGAGTAATAATCATGTTATCTTAGAGTGGGTAAACCTCATAGCTTAGCTATAATGGCGTTTCATCTTGGGGTTGTAAATAGAAATTGCACAAATGAAGTACCTATTAACCTATTAAATGAACTGACGAAAAAAAAATTGATTCTCTAATTTAGGTACCTATAATTTTTACCTATTGGCTATTACCTAATTTGTGTTAGTATATGGTTTTAATTAATAAATTGATTATAAATTATAATCTTTAAATTATGTTTTTACTTTTTAGTGATCAAAGTAGGTACATGTTGAAAGATCAGCGTTATCGCCTTCATCCATACCCAATGGGTATTATCCATGACAAAATCATTTGATTGCCAGTTGCCACTGGTGTCTGATACCCATTAACTCTTAACCGGGTTCGTGCGTGTTTAGAACTCAACATGAACGTATTATTACTAAATAGTAAATAGCATAGGTAAATTGTATGTACCTAATATTGAAATAAGTGCCTACCAATACCAATATTAGTATAATAGTATGTATAATCAATGGTAGTATATCTGTATATAGTGCAATAGACCATGGCCCATAGTGGTATAATACATAGGTACTATTCGACAAACGTCAATACAAATTATAGTTAGGTATAATATTAATAAATATAGGAATTTATTAT
>NC_042496.1:29982293-30040105 GCF_005508785.2 Acyrthosiphon pisum
AAAAAAATCCAAAATCGTTAGTCACAATTTTTTTTTATAAGTGCTTAAAGTTTAAATTTATACGAAATATGTCAAAATTGCGAAAATTTGCAAGTAATTTTGTGGTTGAAAAATCGTAAAATTTTTTTCTTTTATAACTAAGCTTTTAAAATTTGGTACAAGGTTCTCCATAAGTTTTTCTTTAAATATCTGTAAAAAAAACTCAACCGGACTAAGACAAAAAATTTTTAGGAGTGTTTGAAATTTAAATTTTTACAAAACCGCATTAAATAACGGTTTAGCCTCAAACGATTTTTGATATTTGTTATTATTCAAAAAGTATGAGTCGTAGACACTTGAAAATTTTACCAGTTGTTTAAATTGACATTTTCTTTATATAGTTTTATTTTCAAAATATTTCACTAATTTTTAATCTATTTATAGGCAATTGAAATAATCGATTTTTTTTGATTTTTTTTTTTAAAAATGTTGATAAAAAAAAATTAGCTGGGACAAAATACTTGAAAATTTAATAGAAGGGTCCACATATGTTGTTCTAACTCCCATTCAAAAATTATAAAAATACATAGGCACAATTTTTTTTTATAAGCATTTAAAGTTCAAATTTTGACTAAATACGTAAAAATTACGGCAATGTTCAAATTATCTTAGGCAGAAATTCATAAAAGTTTTTCTTTTTAATTCTAAGATTTGGAAATTTAATACAAGGCTCCTAACATATTTTTACAATAGCAGTTGCAAAATAAAAGGAATACATTGTCACAATTTTTATTTATAAGCATTTAAAGTTCAAATTTTGACAACATATTATGTAAAAATCACGAAAATTCGTAAATTATTTTATGCTAGAAATTCATAAAAAATTTTCCTTTTATATCTAAGATTTCAAAATTTAATACAAGGCTCATAATATATTTTTACAATAGCAATTGAAAAATAAAAGAAATATATAGTCACGATTTTTTTTTTATAAGCATTTAAAGTTCAAATTTTGACTAAATACGTAAAAATTACGGCAATGTTCAAATTATCTTAGACAGAAATTCATAAAAGTTTTTCTTTTTAATTCTAAGATTTGGAAATTTAATACAAGGCTCCTAACATATTTTTACAATAGCAGTTGCAAAATAAAAGGAATACATTGTCACAATTTTTATTTATAAGCATTTAAAGTTCAAATTTATACGAAATATGTCAAAATTGCGAAAATTTGCAAGTAATTTAGTGGTTGAAAAATCGTAAAAATGTTTTCTTTTATAACTAAGTTTTTAAAATTTGGTACAAGGTTCTCCATAAGTTTTTCTTTAAAAATAATATATCCTAGACTGACAAATCATCTCCGTTCAGAATCGTTTTTCGTATACAATGATATAATATTATTGGATTCAAATTTAATTCCATCCATTACAGTAACCCACTTGTAACCTACTGTACAGCAGAGCGACATCCACGACTTACCCGCCTTTTTTTTTTTATAATCTGTAGATAAAATATTAAATCTATTCACAATTTTTGATACCAATAGATTATTTTTTTTCTCATTATTAAAACAATATACACTTTGATTGATAAATACTTATTAAAAAGGGAATATATTTGTATGAATAAAATAAGAATTAAATTAATATTTAACAGTTCAGACATAATTAAAACATTCGTATCAGAAAGTTCTTACTACCTAGGTACTTATAAATTATAACTTTTCAGGTTTTACCTCATTTTTTTAAAAATTAAATTAAAAGTGTGTTAAAATGTTAATTTATAACTTAAATATTTAAGAATTGAGTAATAATCATGTTATCTTAGAGTGGGTAAACCTCATAGCTTAGCTATAATGGCGTTTCATCTTGGGGTTGTAAATAGAAATTGCACAAATGAAGTACCTATTAACCTATTAAATGAACTGACGAAAAAAAAATTGATTCTCTAATTTAGGTACCTATAATTTTTACCTATTGGCTATTACCTAATTTGTGTTAGTATATGTTTTTAATTAATAAATTGATTATAAATTATAATCTTTAAATTATGTTTTTACTTTTTAGTGATCAAAGTAGGTACATGTTGAAAGATCAGCGTTATCGCCTTCATCCATACCCAATGGGTATTATCCATGACAAAATCATTTGATTGCCAGTTGCCACTGGTGTCTGATACCAATTAACTCTTAACCGGGTTCGTGCGTGTTTAGAACTCAACATGAACGTATTATTACTAAATAGTAAATAGCATAGGTAAATTGTATGTACCTAATATTGAAATAAGTGCCTACCAATACCAATATTAGTATAATAGTATGTATAATCAATGGTAGTATATCTGTATATAGTGCAATAGACCATGGCCCATAGTGGTATAATACATAGGTACTATTCGACAAACGTCAATACAAATTATAGTTAGGTATAATATTAATAAATATAGGAATTTATTATACAAATTTCAATTATCACAATCTTTAATTAAAACTATACCAAATAATGTCATATCATTGATTCATTTATAATAATAACTACAATAATGTGTCATATAATATTCTAATAACTATAATGTATCTAATAACTATAAATAGTAACGTGGAACCAATAACAATTAAATATTAAACTATATCATAACATAAGGTAAGCATATTGCATATAATAATGTATACTACTTATCATATTATTTTATAATCGTTGTATTAAATTAAATTAACTTTAATTAGGTATTTCAAAGTGGTTTGGATCAATTTTAATTAAAGGCCAGTTTAACATAAAATACCATTGACGCTATTTCCTATTCACTGGAACAAAAATTATATATTGTACGTGTGTGTTTTTAGATATCTCTCAAGCTTTTGATCGCGTTAGGCATGATGACCTTCTGTATAGGCTTAAAAGATTCCTTCCACGTGCTTATTATCTAATTAGAAAACCGTATCTCACAGAACGTCATTTTAACTTTCGGTATGGTTCTGCTCTCTCCGACATAGCAGTTATAAACGCCGGCATTACACAAGGCGGCATATTATCCCCTATTCTACATTTATGTTTTAGACCAACCAACCACTCTTAATACGTCAGTAGATGGTTAAGCTGATGACAAAACGATGATTTCAATCAACAATGATCCACTCACCGCCTCTACAAATCTGAAAAATCACCTTGACCATATGGAAAACTGGTTTACCAAATGGCGTTTTAAAGTTAACCAAAGCAAATCTATTCACACGACCATCACCCTCAGACAGGCTCCGTGTCCTAATGTTTCTCTAAATGACTATAATGACTACATGGTAGTATGGTACACTCATTCCTTGCTCTTCTACTGTTAAATATCTTGGTCTAACACTCGATCAAAGACTTACTTGGGCCCACCATATAAAAACCAAAAGACTAGTTCTAAATAATCACATATAGGCATGCTAAAAACTGTATTATGGAATAATAAATACACCTCCGCGGGCATCTAACTTCTTATGCACAAAAGTACCTATATCACTCAAACCAATGCCCTGGGTTGCGAAGATTGAAGAAGTACGTTTCTGCGAGTTCTACTATGGAGGTATATATAAGTAGCCAATAGTATCGGGCAAGCGAATCATGTACAAAATACAAATACACAATAGTAGCAGGTAAGCACCTTCCTGCAATACAAGTTACAACACTATTTAAAAATCAAAACTGATTGAAATTATTATGACCAGCACTTATCTAGCGGCTAGTACCCAGATAGCATTTTGTAATGATAATATTATAATAGTAATATAATAACGTTATACTAATATTTTCGTGATTATAATGTTATAATTATATTATTAAACAAAAAATTGCTATCTGGGTAGTCAGTACTCAATAGTTTAAACACTTTAAGCTTTAAAGTCCCTCCAGCCTGTGGTTAATTTTGCGTAAATAAATCTATTTTTTCGTCATCGCCATTCAACGACATTCATTTTAAAAATGCATATTTTTGGTGTTTTCGTAATATAATAATATTATAATAGTAGGTATCGTCGTCTTGCAACATAATACATAATATAATAATAATACGATGGTTATTTCGTTATTGCGACGAGCGCAACACCCAGATCATGCCCCCCGGTTTACCCATCGTGGTCCATTATAGCTGCAATTTGTTATTACATACCAGGTATTGCCACAACTTCATAGTGCGATTGTTATTTTTTACCCGACGCCCGTTATTATAATATTATTTTATTTTTATCGATCGACGCATAAATCTTTTTGTCCGTGTGCATTAATAATAATATAGGTACTGCAATATTATGATGACGTTATTATTGTACGATGGCGAATATTACCGTGCGCGTTCCGGGACGGCGTGGCGCCCGATAATTTCTGTTGCGGCGCTAGGACACGCTGTCACCGCAGCCGAGTCCGTTACCCCCACCCAGACGCGGTTCACGGACGACGGAAACGTCAACGCTTTCACATCGCGGGCGCGCAACGTTTCGCCGCGCGCGCGCGCCACACGATACTAATAATAATAATAACAACACACAACCACCTAAATAATAATAATGATTGTTTCCCGTGATAAATCGTTCGTCGTTATCAGGGTCAGGCCGCAGCCCGCAGTGTCCGTAGATCGCGTGAGTTGGCCCGTGCTTCGCCGTCGTCCGTGTTATTGTTTCCGACCATCATCGGCGTCGTCTTTGTTTTTAATATTTTAATATTTTAATAGTTTTAATCATTGTCCTTTCAATCGCAATAATATCGTATCCGCTCGGTCGTGTGCCGCCTACATCCGTCCCCTACGATTCGGCGATCTGACGTTTTAAATACACGCATATTGTGGTCAATTGACAGTCCGCAGGGTACCAGGGATCACCACCTACACATACGTAATAATATACCATGGCACCGGATCAGATCCGTAAGTCCCCAATATTGTGTTATTATTGTTATTATTCGTTCTTTCGCCAACGGGTGACGCAGCCCCGTACTCTGTAGGAGGCGGTATCGTGGGCCCCCGAAACGATGACTGTTGTAGCCGTGTCCGTATTAGGAAATATTATTTTCGCGCGAACGCTTTTTTTTTTTTTTTTTGGCGCGTGACATATGTTTCCCCGGTTTCGTTTCCGTCTCGTTCGCCGTGTTAGAAAGACTTGTTGAATGTACCTAATTTGCTGTAATACAATAATAATAATAATATGTATTATGTATAACGTGCACAGTATAGTCAATCGTCACATTCGTCGTCGTTTGCGGTAAATGAATCACACAAACGGTGAAAGTAGTGCGGGCGCATGACATTTGGGAACATACCTATATCGCTTTCTACGCGGTAAACGTTTAGATATTATTATTATTATACTTTGCTAGGACTTGGGACATTAGATGAAACATTAATATAGTCCAAAAAAACGTCTCTTGTTCGACCCGAGGTCTTGGCTTTATTTTCGCGATCTATTTTAAACGACGACAAATTATTATTACGCGCTTTTGCAGATTCAGATTATATTAATAGAGTTCCGACTTTGTGTGATTACTCTCACGGCCAACTCTCTGACTATATGTCCGGAACAGAATTATACTCGGAATTATACGTACAGATCTAAATATTTTTTTTTTTCTGCACACAAAGAAATCGTGCTTATATTAGATATTAATTGTTTCCTGTTTATACGCTATAGATAGGTATGTCTTAATATTGTTTTTGAATTGATAACAAAACTTATTATACTATTTATTTTCAAATTCATTACAATTTATAAGTAGGTACCTATATTTATTGTTTTTTTGCAAACAATGTTATCTCATTTGTGTGGCTTCAGTGTTTGAATTCATTCCAGTTTTTGTTCTTTCAAATATTTAAACATTTAAATCTGTTTAACGTACCTAGTTCCATGTAATGCAATGACATGTATTCAAGTGATATTATTTGATTAGAATTTATTAAACAAATAATTAAGCATTATGTCCTATCTATAAGTTTATTTAAAACTGATAAAATATACCTATAAATATATTTATTTGAAAGTAATGATAAATTGATAAACCGCCTAGGTACTTATCATATTCTGAATCATTCTCCAGTAATATTACATTTTTTGTAGATTTTTGTAGTTCTCTTTATCCCTAGAAACCCCATATAAAACTTAAGAAAAAAAAATAGGTACTTTTTTAATGTACCTAACTCTGTCCTGCGAGAGAACAAGCTGATTCTGCACATCCCTACTAGACACTGATTCCACTATGGCAAGGTGTCACATTGAGGTATGCAAAATAATTAAGTTTTGTTGGCCTCCATGTTCTCTTGTTGAACAGAGTAAGCATAATGAGATTAGATGAGAATTATGTAGGAACTGGACATTTTTAGAATATATTTATATAAAATGTCACTTCTTCTTAGATAGGTAGGTATAGCATTTATAGATGAAATATAAAATTAATTACTCAACAGTATTTGTGTTTTATAGAAACTATTTTATTTTTATAGTTTGGGATGTTGATGTTTTTTTGATTTCCAAAAAGTTGGCAATAGATGAATTTTTTGTGCCATTATAGATACCTACATCACTCATACTTTCAGTAACTATACCTATTTTCCGAGCTATTTTCTTAGCTATTTTGATTTGATGCATATTTTTTTCAACCATTATTTTTTGCCTTGATAATATTAATTATTGAGTAATTTTTATATTATGTATCTATAGTATACATGTTTAAAAAATAATATTAACAGACTTGTATTTGTTTGGGATTAGGTTTGTACAAAATAATCGAATAACATTTTGTAATGAACACATTATCGGAGTCTGATGTCATTGAAAAATCTCTCCATGTTCCTGAAATTACCCAAATGGCTAATGATAATGAGTTGATATTATCACCAAAAAAACATCTGGTTTGCTTTGCTACCGTCAAAGGGGATTGTTTAGTGACAAAAAACGGTGCATCGTATGCTGGGATAAAGGAGTGTCTGCTCAGTGATCGAATGGTTGATAAAAACGAACCGATTGAAATTCAAATTACAGATTCTGCAATTCCTGACACTGATATTGATAGTGGAATGGAATCTTCAGCGTCTAGCTGGGATCGATCAGTTAATGAAGTAAAAGAACATGCATTTGCTAGGCTTGAGGAAGAATTAAAAAAAGCGAATGAAACATTAAAACTTAGAGATGAAGAAGTATCACGTTTAAGTAGAATACGTGCTGATGTCGAATCAGAATTAGAAGAATTGACTGCTAGTCTATTTCAAGTTAGTAACTTTAATACATTATTGAACAGATAATTATTTTAATATATTTTTATTGTAGGAAGCTCATAATATGGTGAAAGAAGCAAATTTACGCCAGGCGGCTGCAACCAGAGCATTAAAAGAATCTTCAATGAAAGTTGATGTTTTATCTGCTGAAGTGACAGCATTAAAAACCCTTGTACTAACTTCTACACCAAGTCACCCTAATTTATCAAGAGAAGATAGCATTTCGATGCCAGGTTAGTATAATTTATTATAGGTAATATTTATTTGTTTTTATAGTCGCAGATAACTTGTAATAGTAAACAGTAGTAGATAGTAAATGAATAAATGTGATAATTTATTAATATGTATAATTTACAATGCACAATTGTAAATGTATTTATTAATTTATTGTTTATATATATAAGGTAGTAACGAGTACAATAATTAATAAACTTGTTGTTTTCGTACATATAGGTATTAAGACATTATTATTTAAACATTATTTTTATAATTATTTTTCTTAAAAATAAATATTCTCACTGTATCATTTGGTGGTTCGGGTGTGTTCTTTATCCAAGGGTGCCCATTATTGTCTCTGTATTCGCTAAAATGTTTGTTTACCACACGCTCCATGCCTAGATTCTGAGCTATTTTTGCACTGAAGTAATTAGTACAATCCATGCAAATAACTGAGATATCATCATTGAGTAAAGCTGCTTCAAACGATTGTTTGGCCAAAGCTGTGGACAATCCAAGACTACGGTATTGTTTTGCTGTTGCTAAGGTTTTAATCTCCCACATTGTGTCTACATTTAACATTTTAAATAGACATGGCTCACTCTGAATTGATGCCCAGAATCTTAAAGCACGATATAAATCTATATTGCTTTCATTGTATAGATCTAAAAAAGTTTTTAAATTAAACATTTATTTGTGTATAAGAATATCATATTAGTATCATATAGTAAAATAAATCAAATTCACTAACCGGCATGTATTTTTTGTTTCAATGCAGTATCAGGTTTTGTAATACTATTTATAGCCAGAGATGCCACAGCTTTACTATTTTTATCAATAGCTACTAATGTAATGTCATTTTTTTTTGGCTTCATAAAAGCATTCATTTAATTTTTCAACATCTATTTTCTGAGCTTTGAAAACCGGTTCATCTAAATAGAAATCCTTCATTGTTGATTTGATATTTAGTATGTGTTCTTCTCTTGCACAAACAATCTCTATGTTTTCTGGACATTTATCCATTTTCTAAAAAAATATGTAAAATAGTCATTATAGTTTAAGAAATATTGCATACCTATCATACTTTTCCGTTGTAACAAGTTGGTAGCAAACAAATATTTCGTAAATACATTGGTGAAAGTTGAAGTATTCGTTTTTGAATAAACATCATATCTAATGAGTATTATTTTACTAGATATGATTGTTTATGATTGTTACTTTTTTATTAGTAGGTAATTACAAATTAATGTTTTCAAAAATATAATATAAATTAGTAAATTACATCAAACTGTTTATTATTATTATTATCACATCATTTCTATTAATAATTACAGTTACATTATTTTAAGCCAATCAATAAAATTACATTGACATTTATATAAACTATTTAACTACTATAAATGTTTAATTTAATTATTTTTTAGGAGGACTAAGTGGTGTTGGACTATTTTATCGTAAACATAAGAGATCTCCCTCGCACAATAACCTTAAGTACGGCAGAGAAAATTCTCCACCAGATTCTCCGCTAAAACAAAAGTCTAATCAATCCGAAACAGACACAGACATTTTAGACATATCTAATAGTGCTGAGGTAAGTAAATTTTATGTTTTTTTATTTTTATAATATAGTATTATAATATTTTTAACTATGATATTTTAAGGTTGATCCAAATGTGCATCGTGAATTTGTTCTTTGGATGAAATCTCCTACTTTAGACAAATCAGATGCCTTTATAAGTCGAATATACAGAGAAGATATCGATCAATGTCTAGAGTTTAATAATTCAACTTTGGCAATGGATGTTAGAAATGCAATTGAAAGTGGGAATCTTTTTATTGAGTCTATGGACAAGTCAAAATCTCATTTTCCAAAGTAAATAAATAATTTTATATTAGTTTTCTCTATTTAATGTAGTTGGGACTTTGGAGTTACTTGGGTTTTTTTCAATGATACCTGAGTGTTATAGTGATTACAGTTTTATTAATTTATCACAATGATTCAATGATGGTACACAGGTGTTATGATATTATTAAAACTATAAAGTTGATATTGTCAATTTAGGATTGGGTTTCACAAAAGTGATTCTAATAAATGGTTCTATAAGACTTATAGATACTATAATCAGTGATAAAAATGAATGAGCTGTACCAATGTACCCAGTATAAAAATACAAACAATTGAAATAATATTAATGTTAAAGTAATTAATATCCAGTTTTTCTAATTTCAGAAAATGTGCTCTAATGGAACTGCCATTGCTGTGTCTCTATAGAATGAATTTAGGAGGAGCAGATAGCGAATGTTATTGCATTTCACAAATTTGTCGAAATAGAGTGAGAATTGTTTTTTATGTAATTTTAATCTTACACTAATATGTTTGATATTATTTATTGTTTTGATTTGTGTTAAACAACAATAGTAATTATAATTTTTTTTTAGATTACTGCGGTATGTGATTTCCTCAACTACCTCAGATACATTCAAAGGGGCTTGGTTAAAAGTCTAGGTTTGTAACTCAGTAATATATTTCTTATTCTTTTACAACACACAAAAAAAAATAATTACACTGTTCAAAATATATTTAATATATTAATTTTAAAACTACCAGGTAGATAATACTATTAGCCACTTTATGAATCAAAAAATAGTTATTAAAATACCTTGAATGTCGGGTATTTTGTTAATTGTTTTTAAAAGTCACTTGATTTTGATAAAAATAATGTTGTTTTATTCGTAATATACATTTGTTTGAAAATATTTATGTTAAAATAGACACGAAATTTATAATTCAAACCAAACAAATAATGATTTATATTGGGTGTTTACTTTGAAAAATTATATTTCTGGTTCAAAATTACTTCTTTTTATTTTAATTTCTATACAGTATAATATTATATAATTATTGAACAGAATAACAATAATGTCACAATATTACACATAACATGCCATATTGTACAGATTATATCAAGTCACCTGAATAATTTTTTTTTAATGAATGTAATTCATTCATATTTCTCATATATTTTCATAATGCGTGACAATGATAACATTTTTGTCTATTCTTTTAATTTTTTTTGCACTGTTTGAATTTGAACTTTTTTACATCAAAAAATGTAACAATTTTAAAATGTAATTTTTATTTTATAATATAATAATAGTATACTAATGCTAGGTTGCACAAAATATTTTATGAATCAATGATCCCTTAAACAAGATTTAGTGGCCCACGATTGGTCCATTCAATTTTTATTGAACTATTAAATTTAATAAATTGTTTATGCAACCCAGCATAAGTTTTTACACTAGACAAAAAAAATTTTTCTAACTGTTCAAGATGTTTGGATTTGAACTTTTTAATTTCTTAGAGTTCAAGCTGTATAAGTGTTCGATAACCCATATTTATTGTTATTAAATGTGTTTTTATTTTATAAAAATACTAGGGGGCTCTGCTCGTTTTGCTCGTTAACCTCCCTTCAATTTTTGCGAGCTAAAAATGTATAACTAATTAAAAAGATCTGAATGCAAAAGAATACAAACATTATAAATTATTAATATTTCAATTAAAATATAATACAATATAATATTGGTTGTTGTGGTAATTATTTGATGAAACTATTTTTCAACACTTTTATAAAATAGCGATATTTTTACCAAAATGTGATCTCAATGCTTACATTTTTAATGGTATGTTTTATTCAATATATAATTATGATTCAACATTAAACTCCCACAGTAATTTTATTTCATAAAGTACCTACTTACTAAAAAAATTCACATACCTTCCCGTACAAGTATACAATAAATAAACTTAATAAACTGTATCCATCAATATGTAATCAGTTAAAATTAATATCGATCACACATTTTAAAAAAAAGTTACAATATATGTAATAAACTCAATGGCATATGTATAACAGAAAAATTAAAAATATATCAAAACAACTAGAATTTGTATCGATTTAAAGTTTAGGAACCTGATTTGACTACATAATAATATATTTAGATTATTGTAATAGTACATAAATAATATATATAAATAATTTCAAGATAATATCTAACATTACAGAATTTGAATTATTGTTCATATTTTAGTTTTACCTTTGAGCAAATTTACAATATGTAATTAAGTTTGATGTTACAACAGTATATTCTGAATTAAAAACTATAACTAAAATGCTATCATTTAATAATAATTTTCGTTAGGTAAATTGTATACATCGAATTAGAAGGCGTCAAGTCATGTTTAGTGCAAGATTATTTATCACTTTAAGTTACAATATTAGTGTCAAGATGGATAATCAGATTTAATGGAATCTATGAGAACATCATTTAACAAAATAGAAAAAACTAAATTTCTAATAAAATAGTGTATATTAAGTTTTACACCTCGAACACTATTTACAATGGAACATAATACAATTCATAACAAACAAGCATACACATGTATCTATAATATAAGTAATATTTATAATTATTTTTACTTATGGATTAAAAATAATTTATTATATTCTCACGTAGAAGTACTGTAGTTAAACAAAAACAGTAGATTTCATAACTTAATAGTTATAATGTACTACGTACGTCGTACATATAATTAAGTTTTAAAAAGTACTTGCATTCTTTTAGAATGATACATTTTCCAATAATTGGAAATAGTACTTGTATATTATAGTATTTTACCTCACAAAATTACATCTGATAAAAATGACCATTACACGAGTTAGTTGAAATTTATTATTGACATATCTGATAATTTTTTTTGCTGAACACATGTACATTTATATTATATATTGGCACATTGCTTTGAATTGCTTAAACATATTTTAGATTCTGAGCATAGTAGGGAGGAGCTGTATTGTTTTTCAATAAATTGTGCATTTTTATTCATTACAGTGAAATCTGTACAATTACATTTAACCTAATTAATAATTAAAAATTGAACACTATGAGAAATTTGTAACTTTTTTAATTATACTTTTTTAATACCACAGATAAAATTTTATCTGTTATTATAATACAATCTGCAGTAATTCCCTCGCAGCCTCGCTTCGCTCAGAATCTGAAATTAAAACAATTAATCTTGGAAGAATATGATTAGGAACTCAAGAAAATATTATTAGAACAGACTGTCATGGGTCCGTATACTGTAGCCCACACTCATGATATCTATCAAACGACTTTTCGCTTTTCTCATTTTGTAACCAAACTTAAACAAGAAGGTAAATGTCGTGGGTTCATTAATATTACGAAAATTACAAAGAAAGCGTTTTACGTGCTATACTTAAATAGTACACTGTAAGGTTAATTTTATTAACACAATACACGTCTTATCTAGTTAATTTGGTTATTTTTATCTAATTTGAGTAGTAAGGTTATTAAATGAGAAATGAAGAGGCGGTTTCGATAAAAGCTTGTTTGTTTTCGAAGGATAGGTATAACACGTCATGTCATCTATTGATCCATTTAAGTAATTAATTAATTTTTAATGTATAATTACACGAACCACGGACACGTAATTTAACGGGATGAGCACCAAGCTTGTATAAATTAAACTTTAAAGCAATGCGAAAGTTATTTTTAGTAATTAGTAATGATCACTAATTGGTACCTATGCCATTGAGGTACACACATTTTTAGACTTTCTATTAATATTTTATGTTTTTTTTTTTCTAGAAAACGATATGTACTGGGAAATCGTAAGACTGCGAAAACAAATGATGTTGGCTAAGTTGGGTCTAGCTTTGACATCGTAACATTGCTAATGTAAATTATTAAAAAAAAAAAAAAATGGAAAACCATATTACGATAGTGTTGTAGTAACGTTATCGAACTGATAATAATACAGATGTTACGTGTTATTTTTTGTGATCATATCTTGTGATTTTTTTTCGGATAGTAAGTATGTGCATTGTACATATATATTAAGTATAATTTAAATCCGATTATATTGTGGACCGAAAGCGCAAGACCCCTAAAACGTACAGCCGATGTATCTTTACGTGATTACGTCTTATAATGAAATATCTAAAACAACAATAACTGCCGGATAAATGTTATGATATTTTAAAGCTTCCCTGGCCACAACCCACCTATATCTACTTAGTTTTTATATTTTTACTTATCTTTGTGCAACTATACATTTTAATCGATAAGTGATAAAAAATTATACCTATACCATAATTTTACTTAGGTAGGTACCTACACGCAATTGTCTTGCCAATTGATGTGAATGTGATTTAATATATTGTAATATACATATAAGGCAGTTAATATTTATAATATTAACTATAGAACAAAATATAGTTTATAATTGTTTACGAAAGATCTGAAATGGTGAGATATATATATTTTATATTTTTGTTTTTTTTACATATATATATATATTTTTATGTATTAATTTGTATACTTCGACAGTGTATTGAAATAATTTGTGTGTAAAACATCACAAATATACAATATATTTCGAATAATAAATAATAATAATAAAAACATTTTAATGCAATAAATCGAATTATTAAAATATTATTATTTTTTTGTTATAATTTATACATTAATTTAAACAATACAATACGAACTGTTAAAATATGATTTATTGTCTACCGGTTCAGTGACGTATCAGTGGCGTACTCACAGGGGGATTTTGGATGTTTAACTCCCCTCCTCCTTGGTATTATTTTACTATATTATGTAATATATACATAAACGCCTATTTATTACGTACGCATATAATTTTTTTTATAAAACCCCTCCCATTGACAATATAGGTGACATGGCTCGATCGCGATCATTTTATACAGTACCTCTCCTCCCTTCACGCAATGATCAAATCTCAAATAATAAGACTTATTATTTTTTATTATTTGTTACTTAGTAACCAATAACTTAGGGGGCTTCTGACCTTTGAATAGACTATAGAATAATGAATAATCTATTCACTTTTCGTTTTTACATATAGACAATAGACCACTTTACCGTTTGGAAAAATATCTTCGCCAATTTTCTTATTAGTATCTACATTTTCGAAAATGTTTAGCAGGAGGTCATAATAAGGTAGGTGCAGCATAATAATTCTAAATGTTATGGGATAGATTGTATTGTATGCCACACTATAATGTACCTACGAATTTCCAACAGTTCCGGTAACACGAGAAACGATTAAGACTGACGAATGATAATAAAACTAACATTAATTCAACATTAATTACACTATTTCAGTCGTTTTTGCTACTATATAATATTAGTCTATAGAGTGGGACTTATACCTATATAGACTAATTTATTTAATCTATGATGCCGCCCATATTACTCACTCGTGCTTTATACAATTCAATTATTATTTAATTACTACACATTATCTGACTATAATAATAATAGCAGTCTCCAAAGAACAAGCGATAGAAGGTGACCTGTAGTATGTAATCTGCCCATGCATATTGGACACTACTTAAGGCCTGCATGGCTACATACAAATACTGCAGCTCTATTCATCGGCATGTGCCTGATAAAAGAGAACTCTATTTTACAGTAGTCGAATTTAAATAAATCTATACTATTCATAAGCTTTTTTTGTATGTTATTGGAAAATAATATTTACAATAGGTATAAGTACCTATATTAGATATTATTATGTTATATTTTTACAATAATTGATTATGTGTGTTTTCTTTTTCTGAGTTCATTACGTTTTCGATAATCAAATATCAGCGTTGAAAATTGTTAAGAGAGAGAGAGAGAGAGGGGGGGGGGGGTTGTTATAGTATTTTTTATTGAATATTAAAAATGAACATTTCTTAGTGTTCCTGGTAAGTATTCTAGAAAAAACTAACAAAAAGTTCTGAAATTGGGAGTATTCACGCAACGTCAATTTTTGACAAAATCGATTTTTCATTGTTATTCAAAAAGAAATAATCGTAGACTTGAAATTGTCATCAAATATTCGTATAATAATTTTCTATACATAACAGTATAAATATTTAGTATCACGCACGATGCAATTTTCGAAACGCTTTGACTACTCACTTGCCTTAAGCTATTTACATCACAAACATCTTAATCACACTCTTTTACTGTACATCGCTCAGTTGGTATTGATTATTGACTTGGAAGCACGGTTATCTGTGTGTAGATAACCGTGCTTGGAAGTCAGTGGCGTATATAGAAATAATTTTTGTGGTGTGCTATAGTAGATAGAAACTAGCGAGTGATCTATTACTTAGAGACTACTTTCTACTATATATATTTAACAGTTTCTATAAATATGTTCGTGTTTATTATTTTTCAACAAGCTATGCAATATTATAATTTATAATAGTACGTAATAAAATATGTTGTTGTTCTATTTAAAAAATACTGTAATTTCGGGGAGGGGGGGCCGCTGCAGCCCACTAGGTCCGCCCCCTATATACGCCACTGTTGGATGTTATATGAGATGTACTTGGGAAAAATTATTGTTTCAGCCTTCTGAATAATTAAGAAAATAATAATTTAAGAAACTATCCATAGAAATGGACGCTGGATCTATAACAGTTTCCTTCGCTCAGAATCCCTTTTTTCGTATTAAATGAATTCAATTTTAAGTTTTAACACATCTATTACGGCGACCACCTATTGGCTATTCAACTGCGAGACGTGCTAGTAACCTAAATAGTACCCAAGTACCTGTAAAAACAAAAACTAGTTCCGGTTTTTTATTTTTCTGTTAAATAAACTTTTCGAGTAAACAAATACGAATGAATTCGTAGTCTTTACACGAACTCGGGGCATGCATGAATATTATAACATAAAAGTAGGTATAAAATCAATGATTACAATAATAATAATATGTACTATAATACCCATTGCCACCTACCTATTTCGTTTTTACCCGATTGCAATATACGATTCGATGATATTTTTTCTCGTCTACAATATCCCGTTTTCGTATGTTTAAATTGTCATCACGTAAAACGTAAATCACACGTAAATTGGCTGACAGCAGTACTGTGCACTAAATACTAATATTATAATAATATTATTTCCTTAGCGTATTTGTTTTGTTTTCGCCGATGTAATCATACGTTTTCTTTGCAGGTTAGGAATTTTTGATAACCCCGGTCGCCTTAAACCCGCCAATCACGGACACAACATTTCTTGCCATATTATATTGCCATGACTTTGTTTACTCGCATATATTTTGTTGGAAGTTAACCGAAACTACAAGTCTGCAATGCCATCCCTTGAATAGAGACTATAAACAATATAATTATTTACATTATTGTAGTATTATATTATTATATTATGTTTGTAATTTTTTCGACCATAGTCCATAATAATAAATTATGATAATTATTTTTGATACTGCGGCCGTGTGGGTACACCATTGATTGCATTATTACAAGTATACAGTTACAACCCAGTTAGGAAATTTAGTAAACTGAAACGACAATTAATAAAAAGTTAGGTAGGCCGAACCGGTTAGCGATAAATCGATGGATGGCCACTCGCCACTAGGTAATCAAAAGTGATACAGGTTATAAGCATTTAATATGTGTGAGAAAGGTAATATTATGTGTCCCGCTAGGCCATTATAATCAATATTTTTACTTTCATTTTGTATACACACCTACTTGTATCATAGTTTTATTAATGAAAACTATTCCTAAGAACCTAAAAATTACGAGTATACGCGTGGCAGTATGTCACAAATATAGAATGATAAAAATGTATCAAAATGTATTATTACCTATACGGCTATACTCTTATTATAGTTATTATTACCTATAGGTATAAATAGGCAACCAAATCAACTCTTATTTTAGATAATACATAACTTGATATTATATTTTTATCGTAATATGTGTTATAACTTATTACTACATATAATACATATACTATATAATATTATGTACAAGCGTAGGTATACGCTTTTTAAATGTTAAATAATATTTGCACGTCAATCGTCAATATTATAGAATTGCGATATGCACCTACGTCCGTGCGGGATCTCATCTAAGGGATAAAGACATGACACTCATAATACCCATAAATTATTAGTTGCCTATAGTTAATAAAGCTTTTATTTATACCTAGTTAGGTAATATATTTTACTATATTAGATAGGCACCTAAAATACGCACAAATTGCAACGACCATTATAATAACTTCGAAAATTGCCTATATTAAACTCCTAAAAAACTGTACCGATACATCGCAAATTCTAAAATCATTAAAAGGAAAATTAATAAATAAATAATACATCACTATAGAATATGGCTATATTAAAATAAATCAACACATGATTACTTCTTGAGAAATAATTTTACTATAATGGATTAAATTAAAACAATGTTTTTTTTCCATTTTAAATGACACTCGATGGATCGTAGGTATATAATTTGAAAACATTGTTAAATCGAGGACCTCCGAATTTGACAAAGCTAGGTCATAAGTGATGAAAACGACGACGACAACCGTTTTCCCGAATATGATCATCGGAAATTAATATCAAAGTTTCACTGTCACGATACCTATATGTTTTTAATAATAATTTGAGCCGTGGCTCAACTCAATAATAAAATAAAATAAAAAAAAAACTACAAAATCATTCATTTTTGGCAGCTTAATATTTTAAAGTATGATCATTGTAAGTAGGTACACTATTGAAAAAATAAATTTCTAAAACATACATGAAAATATAAAATTCTAATTTATGAATGCTGCAAATTTAAATTTTCTACTATAATTAAATATGTACACAATACACCGAACGGTGTCTGTTTAGGTTTCTGCGGTATTTTGGCTATAGAAGTATGGACGTGTCAGTATGGCGTCCTCCATATTATGCCTTGGAAATGTAAAAATTATTTAAATCGTACACTTACAATCGAAACCAAAAGTTTTCAGCTCCACCTTCCCCATAAACCACTCAAGGTACGGCGTTTAGGTCTGGATAGAGCCAATCACATATTATATTGAACTACGAGTGAATAATATTGACCCGACATAGGTATAAACGTAACGACGACATATAGCCACCCTGTACGAGAGCATTTAGGTGCAGATTTCAAAGGTTTTATAGTGTCTAATAGCTCCGCTCGTCAAAATCTAAAATTAAATGTTGAATGGATATATGTAGTTAGTTCGATATAACTTTATAACTATGTGCACATTCATTTGGCACTGATGGTGACGGCAATTTTAAGGGGAGTTTATAGATTCCAGTATTATCTTTATTATCCTCGTAATTTCTTTATTCAACAGGTATGGTTGTGTATAAATTTCCACACCACCTTTGCGAAAAACCACAACATTGGTATAATGAAGTCCGTTTAAACGCATGAGGTATTATACATGGCGCGTTTTTTTTATTGTGGTATCCCCGTTAAGGCCTAATCCACATGTGCAAATAAAGCGTCAATTTTATCCACACTTTCACCACAAAGTAATTTACTGTTAATGATCAATGATGGATACGTTTTTGTTTATAATGTATTTATACAAGAATTGTTTAATAGGTTATGTGTTTTGACAAAAGACCGTTACGGTTGACAATGCCTAATTAGAAAAATAATAATGTAATGATGGTAAAATCTGCAAAAGTCTGTTCATGATTGGATTGAACATTATGGAATTCGATGATGCATCTCGAGTATTTTTTGTATGGCGAATTTGTGGATTTAATTTTTAATCAATAGGAAATATATAATAATAATAACAATTTAATAATTTAAATTATTTAACCCACGCACTGGTGAATTATTATCCAAAATAATTTATTTCGATAGGTACTGTCAATTTTTCTGCCAACATTCATAAATTTATAAGTTACACGGGTTCATATTATTATTTATTAGGAACTTTTTTTTAATACCGTATGGATATTGGTGAAAAATGTTACAGTGACAATAAACCAACGTTAGAATAGTGACAATAAATATATAAATCATTCAAGTAATTTTAAATAAATTAAATTGACACTTCATTTGCACTTAAATTCTTGTAAATTACTTACCTTTAAAAATATGCAGTATATTATGAGTTATAAGTTATAACTATAGTGCTCGGAAGTTATAGGAACTAAAAAAGGAAAAATATGCATGAAAAAATGTCAAATATGCAAAATAGATTGATAACAATTGTAAACTCCAAAAAAAGCCATTTTCTGTTGCTATTAAATTTATTGTACTAAAAGAAATGTAAAATTTGAAAAAATAAATTTATAATATTTAAAATATGGTGAATAACTGTATGGCATTTTTAGATTTTATTGAACTGAAAAAAATAGTTAAAAAAATATATTCGAAAAGATAATACATCGGAATATCGGCATGATAGAGATTAAATGCGTATCGCACTGTTTTCTTTATAACTTAAATGAATAGTTGATTGAGGTGATAACAATAAATACCTACCTACATTAATATGGAGTAATATATTCAATATTATTATTAAAAGACACGGCTAGATAAAAAAAAAGATCAATTAATTTTTTTTTTTTTAAAACATTAAAATGCAAATGAAGATCAAGAAATATGCAATTTTCCCCTAAAATTGACGAAATATGCGAAACATGCATTTTCAATATTCAATTTTTAAACTGACCATTGTGTAGCTCGGATTTTTTTTAGCTTAGTGTTCTATAAATCGAGAGCATAATATAGAATAATATATTACAACTCCAGTGAACACCTACGGTCCTACAACTTCCGAGCCCTAATTATAACATTTAAAATACTATCCTCGTCATCAACTATTTTCATTTATATGTATTATTATGAAATATTTTTAAATCATTAGTGCATAAGTATTAATTTCATTCTCTTTGAGAACTACTACTAATGCGTAAAAAATAAAAAAATTTAAATCCTCACTCATGCATTTTCTAATCACAACCAGCGAGAAGGGAAAGAGATAAGACTTCCGTACGGAACATTTTCTTTTTTTCGGCATCGACGACGTTGCTGGAACTTCTTGCGAATCACTTCGACAACTTTCGCACGGGCTGCAGTGTTGAATGTTGAATGTTTTAAGTAGAGGAAAAACAATTAATATTTTAATATATAACGTTACTTTTTTAAGTTTAAACACTCTATATTAAATCTAAAATTAAAAAAATATCAAAATAATAAAACTAATAATTGGATACATTTAAAACCATTCACTGTTAAACATATTACGGTATAAATAAACAAATAATTTCTATTCGATTAAACATTTACGTACACACAACAATATTATATAGTCTCGTTTTTAGCCAGCATACATGAAACTTTTGGAAATTAAAAATGATAAGCAATTATTATATAAATACTAATAATAGATAATTAGATAAATTAATAACCATTTCATGATATTTAGCTAATGGTATGTACCATCTGTAAGGCGTGAACAATCATATTTGTATTTTAATCATAGCCCATTGATATATTTTTTTTTATCGAGAATAAGCAAATAGAGAATTTACAATATCTATAATGACAAATAATAGGTACTTAAATATGGTGATAATAACAAGAACAAAAAACTAGACGACGTGATATATTGGTAGGTACTTCTAATAATTTATCATATACCTAACTAAATAGTACCTACCTAATCATAGGTATTTATGGGTAGATACGTGGAGGCTGGAATATAATTAAAATATATTAATTTTAATTGCATAAGACTTTGAAAGTATATTTAAAATCGTCAGTATTTATTTTATAAAATTGCAACATAAATGTTTAGGTGTAGTAGATTAACATCACAAAATAAATCTACACAAAATATTATATATTATAACAGTGTAAAAATAAATATATTACCCTATAGTAGTAGACACTACCCAACTAAAAAAAATGTACAAAATAAATATGTATGCAACATATAGGTACCTACAAGTATTGGTAATTGTATTCGTATTAAACTTAAATTGCATCATATAACATAATAATATAACCCGAACGATCGTTGAGTTAATGCGGATTGATGACTGCGCATATCGACGCGGTACAATTCAATGAAATCCGCCATAAACGTTGAAAAAAATGTCGAAGATATGCCTTTTAAATTAAAAGTCTCGCCGTCGATCGACGAGTATACTCCCTCGATGCAAATAATATTATGTAACCACAAAACACTTAAAGACAACTGTCATCGCTGTCCTCTGGAGGTGCGTACCAGCTGGTACTGACGTTGGCTGCAGTGAACGTAATCGTTGCCGGCCCGAGAACCCGACACCGTCTCGACGGTCTCCGTGGCGGTGACGTTGGTGACGGACCTGCTTGCGGTGTCGTGACATCGACGCGTCGACCGTCGTGAACGTCTGGGGCGAACGACGAAGGGGCGTTGGACGCCTCGCATCACTCGCATCAGCAATCGCAGACCGCGTTTGACAAGCGGCAGCGTGCCACCGCCGCTTGTCGTCGTAGCTGGCGGCGCCGGCGGACGTCGTTGCGGAACGGATCGTCCGCCGTTTCTGGGACCGCCATGATCGATGGCATTCGCTTCGGCAGATCTGCGACCGCACGGTCCGCAGAACCGGAACAGGCTGCACGACAGCGTTCTGAGCACCGGTGACAGGACGCGGAAGCCGACCAGGCACGCGGCCAGCGCTGTCAACGCGGTGAACGCGGAAGCCGGGAGGATCCGGGCCGCGGCCAGAGCGATGGTGACCGCGCACAGGCCGTGCAATAACACGGACCGGTCGGCATGTCGCTCGCATCGCGCTTGTTCTGCGCAGCCGTTGCCAGCGCCGCGACCGCTCGATTCCGCGTCCGACCACATGTTTTGTAGCTGCGGCGGCAGCGGGCTGAATTGTTCTGCACCTCTTCCGCCGCCGCCGTCGTCGTCGTCGTCGTCAGATCGTTCGCACTCGATCATTTCGTGGATTGCCGAGCGTATAATGCCGCGGGATGACGACTGACGATGACGACGGCACCAGAGTTTCGTTTTCGATTAAGGCGTGCGCACGCTTATGCCTGTGCATGTGAATAATATTAAAATATTTCAACAACAAACACGGCTGCTTATTAATTAACGTAGGTACTTACTCACATGTATAACTATTTTAATTTATTTGTGTGCTTATGTACAATATTATTCTGCCGAGTGTTCCGAATAGTTGATTTTATATTAGGGAAACGAAAACATCGCGATTTATATATTATATTATTATAATAATAAGATGGAGGTGAAAAAAAAGAGGCGGTAAAAGGCGAGTAACTATCATCGACTAAATTAAGCGAAACCAAAATAACAATATAATTTCTTGGAAAGGAAAGAAATGGATATCCTCCAATACTCCTGCATATACCCACCTCCACGAAATTCTCACTTCAATAAAGTTATTCAAATACCTAATACTATCAAATCTGTATCTTAAAATTTAAAAACCATTGTATTCAATGTTTATAATAGTATAATACGCACTTAGTTTTTTAAGCTTAAAATGTGTTAAATAATGTTGTTACTAACCGATGGCCACTGTAGACGAGGACGTTTCTTTGTAACAAAGAAATAAAAAGTAAAAAGAATAAGAATAAAAATAGTAAATACTAACACCGCAGACTACAGTGGTCATTGTTGTCAGGGTCTCAATGGGATATTCTCATTTCAAACAAATTGTGAGCTACATAATATGCAAAAATAAGCTAGGAAAATATAAAATAGATAAGTTAACATAAAGTTTAAAGTAATGCAGAAATAATAAATCCAACTTACCTAGGTAAAGGGGAACCCGTGGACCGTGGTATATTTAATTTATCTTCTAAAATAATTATGTTCATGCTAAACCCATAATAAGATTTACTTATATACAAATAATACAAATAAATGAATACAAATATAAGTTTATTCATATACATCAATTAAAAATAAATTAGGTATAGATACAAAAAATAGTAATAAATATAGGTACTTTTTGAGAATTTTACAATATCAAAACTATTGACAATAATATATTATATATAAAAACAATAATGTTTTACTTCCGTTTAATACATTTTGTCGCCAAACTTCCTACTGGTGCCTCAACAACCAGGAATAATAGTAAGCCGAATAAATAACTTTTCAATAAATCATATAACCAAGCATCAATCTAAAAAAACGTGATTATGAAATTAATGTATATTTTGAAACTGGTTAAAATTAATAGATAATACCATTATTTTAATATGTTGATAATAATATAATGCCGATATTTTAATAATAATTTCAGTCTTACCACAATTGCTTTTGAAAGATAATGAGGTGATCTCATTCGACTCTGTGATATCATCATAACAGTGAGGTTGACTAAGAAAACGGAATACGAAAGTCTTCCCATTGGTACAATGAATCTATTACTAAAGAATTTTAGTAGTAGACCTGTAAGCAGTAAAAAATTCATGATATGAAAAAAAAATGGTGAAGGTCCTATACTTTTCCGTTATTTCTATTACTGTTAGTCTCAATTCCGTTCTTTCGGCACCGATGCTGAGACTACGCACGGGGCACGTTAATAGGTAGTCATAATTGCCTTTTTTTTAATTAATACGTATACAGTGGCACAATTATCGAGAGTATTTAGTGTGCAATTAACAGCCCCCCCTCCGGTTTTGGGGAGCCCCGAGATCTCATATACGATATTCCTATTATAATCTGTAATATATTATAATTTATAGGTACACATATTATTTGCTATAATATACCTATAATATAATAACAATAAATAATAATATGTCTTTAGGTACCCTTTTGAGTTTAGATAATTTGAATTACAAGTATACCTATGTGAGAAACCAGCTGTCTAAAATTGGGACGTATACCTATAACTAATAATTATTAGCTATAAAAATAATGAGAGAAAACAATATTTTTTAGAGTTATATAATACGGTATGACTGTTTTACATTTTTATCAACAACAATAGATATTTGCAGGCATTTGTTTCGAAACTAATATTTCTTTTATAAGTGAAAAACTTGGTAATCGAGTGGAGTATTAGTTGAAATAATAGAATAATATATCGAGCTGATTGAGTATATACGAGAACATCGGTTGTCGGGTGGTAGGTATTCGAAATTTTGAAATAACGGAAAAGTATTTTTTTTGTAAGTGTACTGTCTCATCATTATTCATTATGGTACCTACCTAACCATTTTTTAACTAAAAATATCGAAAAAAAAATGGATACAATGTGAAAAATCTGATAAAATCTGATAAAATTTGATAAAATTTGATATTGCATAAGTTAATATAATAATATATTATAAATTATTTAAAGTTATAATTTATAACACTCAGAGAAAAATAATGCGTAACATTAATGATATCGTTGATAATTCCATAAGTTAATGAATTTAGAATTTACTTTGGTATAATAACGCGTTTCTTAAACACAAAGAAAATATAATTCAAGAAACTATTTTATAATTTTCATACGTTAAGCAGAACACACTGTAAAATCTTGAAATAGTTTTTAGAGCAAAAAATATAAAGACTATCAAATTATCTTATGTTGTGTGAGTGTGTGACCAAAATTATTCAACTTACCATAACCACTTGTGAAATGGCAAACAAGTATCCATGAAAATAATATGACCATGTGCAATGATTAAATGTTGAGTATAGAGCCTATCTAATAGATAATAAGGTCTATCTCTCTTATAAAATATAGCTCCATAAAATTGAACCCATAAACAAATTACGCTAATAGTGAACGTTCCAACGTAGACAGTTATCTAAAATATCAAAAATTAATATTTATTGGTTCAATTCATAAATATATTTTTATAAAATATAAGTCGATAATAAACTAATACTTACTTGTGAAAATTTTACTTTGTTTTCCTTTAATTTTTCAATGATTATACCTGTTGCTATACCTATAAAAAAAGGAAAACCTCGCACGTAACTTGCTCTGTATGACTCATTAAATGTTGCGGAATATCGTGTGTTTTCTAAGAATCTGAAAATAGATTTATATTTAAAATGTTTCATTAGAATTCAATAATACACTTTAACTATATTTTGTCTCTTAATTTATCATTAAAATTTCTAAAATATATGAATAACGCTAAAAACTAATTATTTAATTTTATATTTAGCAAACTGTATTGAAATAATTTTGATAAGCACAATATCCGCAAGTATAGACTTCTTGTGTATAGTAATTAGTAAAGTAACGGCGTATCATCAAAATGAGTAGGTATCACATTATTATTTGTTTAGTAATATTTTAGTATTATTGTAAATTTAACTCACGGAATAAGTATTTTAATTATTCCATCTCTTTTTGTCAATATTGTGATTACGAATGGCACGGATATAGATACACCAAGAATTGCAATCAATAATCCAATCCCGAATTTAATGTTCTTTGTGTAAATGTAAACAATAATAACTCCAAGTACGCAAAATTGAACATCACACGATATGTACCAACTGACTATGAGGCACTGCAATAGATGATTAGTAACAGTTAAACATAATATTATACGGTTTTATACAAATGGTGGCAATAATTTATATTTATTTATTCTCCAAGATTAATATGGGGGTCCCTTTCACAACGGTTGAAACCATATAATATGGTTATGTAACTTATTCTAACATTCGTCATACAATAATACAATTTTATAGTAAGTACTTACTTCATACTTTGAATCGATTAAATTACTTATGAATAACATATTGGTCCACCAATAGTTTTTACATATATCTGCTTCGTCCCAAGTTTTATGAGGCCATAGCGGGCCGTCTCCGAGGTGGGGTACGATGTGAGCAGTGATCGCCATCATCGCACAATAAGCCGGTAATATTCTGAAATGATTTTAGAATATAATATGTTTTATTTTAATAACTAGAAGTATGCAAGAGCAGTAGTGTCAGTGTCGTAGTTATGATGGGGGGGGGGGTTTATTGGGTATAGATGATCCCCCAGAGATTTTAGATTCTGAGCAGAGTGATGAATGTATACTATTTCAACGATGTATCTTATTAGATTTTTTTTGCGTCCGTATATACACACTTTACTACTTTATACGATTTTCAACTTTGAGGATGGCTTCTAATAGAAAATTGGATCTAGTCATCTAGATTGACAAAAAAAAACCCAATATTTTTCCTCTATCAGGAAAATCTATGAATCATTACAAAGATATATATGATGATTATATATGTTTTTCTTAATAAGTTACCTTGGCAACGAAAATCCAATGGAAAATAAAAAGTTGTATCCAGCTTAAAAACATATATATGTTAAAATTAAGAAAAAGCGGGAATTCTTACGCAAAACTATTTGGTTTTTTTTAATTTAACTCAAAATTACCACAGATACCTTAACATTTCACTAATTCTTTATTTTATCATTTTTATAACGTTATAACTTTTAAAATATTTTTTTCTCATTTTGAGTTATTTATTTAGACATGAAATTTTCAATATTTTATCATTTTTATACTATAAATATCGATAAAAAAATGTTTGTTGGGTTATAAAGGTTGATAATTTAATACAAGGTTCCTCATAAGTTGTTATAATAGCAGTTAAAATGTATTAAAAACACATGATGGGCACAGATTCTATATATGCCTTTAAAGTCAAAATCTTAAAAATTTGCAAATAATTATTATTTTGTAGTTAAAAATGTATAAAAGGATTCAAAATGTAGAACAATGTTTCTAAAAAATGCATGTTATCAACTTTCTAGTCGTAAATCGTAACTATGATAAATATAAAATAAATAAATATTTATATGAAGCCAGCTGTAGGTATTAGGTTCCATGCTTGTATACGTTTTTTTTAAATTTAATGGATTTTATTTATTGGTCTTTAGTCAACTGAAATAATTGAACAGTGGTTGTGTTATGTTCAGTTTTTGGGATAGTGCATATATATTAATGTGACGTTATAGTGACGTTTGTTGACTCCGTTTTACATGGTTGAAATATACAAGGTATTATTGCATATATACCCCTTATAAATCAAATATTTTATGATAAAAACAAAAATGGCAGAGTAAAGGGAGCCAATAATAACAAAGTATGTAAGCGCGCGATTTTGAATTTGTTAGCTTCTGTTGGCGTATTTTTGATGATAAGAAAAACTGCTATTTGTGATATCCCTTTACGCAGCCATTTTGTTTCTTATAATAACAATCTAAGTCGATATGCAATAACCTGTATATTTCAATCATGGTCTTATACAAGTGGGCATAACATTATATCATTATACATATTTTAATTTTAAAGCGAATTCAGAGTATTTTATGATATACAAACAGTTTACAATTTTAAATTACTCATAACTCGCTTTAAAATTAAAATATAATAAAATTCCTGTGTCATTGTCCAGATAATAATCTTATCTTTATATTCTATAAGAGATCAATTCACTCTAATTTTTAAACTAACGGAAATAAACGCGCATCTTCTGAGCGTAAAATTTGTTATGTTATACGCACTTGTAAGACGGAGACAACAAATGTCACTGTACTTCCCCTAAAGATTTTCCACTTGTATTATTTAGTAGTTTAAGTCAGGAATGTTGTCATTAATCAAAATTCGTGAACAAAATTAACATTAGCCACGTATCGGACATTGCCCGTAACATTCACATGTGTGTTTGATTTTCATAGCATATTGTCGTAAATTTTATTTTTTATATAATATAAAGGGTTTTACCTGACAATTCTGTAGACAATTGGCATAATAAGTTGTACCAAGACTGATGCCTTTTCTGATTTTTTATAAATCGGTAATAATGTTGAATATATCAAAAAACCAGTTATGAAAAAAAAAGGATCAGTCAAGTTCATACTAGTCAAATAAAGCTGGCGTCCGTTGAGGTACATCTGTAATTATACATTATTATTTATCGTTTAATTATTATAGTTATATTTTCTATAAATACTTAAACGTTTTTTAAATGTATTAAAAAAAACTTTAAGCAACATTTGTAATTTGGAAATGGATTGCAAACGGACAATTATTTCAACCAAAATGTACCGATGGTCCTGATAACGCGATAGGACTTATGAAAACTAATTTAAATTTGTTAATATGTCTATTTGAGATCGTTCAGGCCACGTTTTTTAAACATTTTGTTCTCAAATCCAATACATTTTGTTTGAATATTTAGAATTTATGAACGTTTAAACGCTTAAACGTTAATTATTCGAAAATTAAATTAAATATATTAAAATGTGGTCTGATCGATCTCAAGTCGATATGTTAACGAATTCAAATCAGTTTTAAGAAGTCTTATTGCGTTATCAGTCCATCATATGGGTAGGATTGACAAAAAGTACATGCAAAATGCAAATGAGCATGCATTATTGTGGTAAAAAGACGTTTCGCCCCCGTCTTTTCGTCCCCATCTATAATCACTACATTAAAATTGCTTTTTTTAATTTAATTTATTCAGTTATTTTAAAAAAAATATACGATTTAAATATAATTTATATGTGGGAATGGCCACAAATTTTAAATTTGATTTAATAAAACAAAAATCACTCTAAAGAGAATACTTCACAAATAGTCCGGTGTTACCTACCAACAACTTGTAATAAAATTCCTAATTTTGATTTTTTTTCGATTCCTACTCTAAGCTAAAAATTTGTATTTATAATTTGAATATTTATGTTTAATTTGTTCTCAGTTATTTCAACTATAAAGTATAAATTGTCTTCATGAGTTGAATTAACGATAATTTTAGTCTTTCAATACTGTACTCTTACCTTTTGGGATTTTACATATTATTATCTTTATTTATTTAATAAATATTATATTATTATTATTATTATTAAAACTAATAACTTTTTTTTAAATATTATTTTTGGGAATTTCCTAAAATGTGAAATTACCAATTTTGTTTGAGTTGTTCAGCGACAAAGACGACGATGACGACAAAGATAATATTAACTCCCGGAGGGCAAATGTCCTATCTCAATAATAGACGGGGACGAAATGTCCGTGGGCTCATTCTTTTTACGGGGGCGAAACGTCCGCGATTCCATTATTGTTTACCGTTCACGCGCCCAATGCTGAAGCGATGACTTGTTCATGAGTGGCGGGAGCACTCCGCTATTTCTTTTACACATAGTCGCACAGACCAGTAGCGTAGACATGATTTCTGAAGGGGTGGGGGGATCAGAAAAAGAAAACGACATAGCTAAACGGGAGGGGAAAATTCGAAAATTCTCCACCTTCTCAAAATTTTTTACTTAGGTAGTAAAACATTTAACAATAAGGAACAATGCATATAATTTCAATTGATTCAAAATTCACATCAAACGCAATATGGAAGATTATCCACTCCAAAGCTAATGGGAGGGGATCTGACCCACTACGCTCCTCCAATGTATACGCCACTGGTACAGACTAATGATCACTTACTACGCACACATGTACAAGACTCGCAAGCATACAATTTGGAAATTACCTATTTTAAACTCCTTAAAAACTGTCCATTTGCAATCCTCTTGAAAATTAAAATAGGTTTTAAACACGGATTCAATTAATTTTCAGAGAAAATTGTAAATAATACGAATAGAAATAGAAACAATCTTCTTTAAAAATTAACCGCTTCTGTGTTACCTACACTCAGAACCATTATTTAAAATATGAAATTCTTCATCATGATTTTAAAATTTTAATTTAACTGTTTTCCCTCCCCTATATTAACTTTATTTAAAAAAATATATAAATAATATTTCAACTTACATTTTCTATGAATTTAGGATTAGTTATTGGATTTCCAACTAAATACATAAATCTGTGACCCATTAAAATTGTAAACATCAAAATCGCTTTCCAACCATTTAGCATATTAAATTCGTTTTCTTTATCAAATTTCAATAATATTTTAAACGAATGAATAAAAGAAAATATGTAGAAAAATGATTTTGGAACTTCTCCTGTTGAATAATAAAACATATGAAATACGTTAAATATGTTAATTTTATAGTTCATTGTTAAAAATTATGGTATTTGTATTTTACTAACTCTCGTCTTCTTTCTTCTCTTGCTGGCGAGATAATGCTATATAATGATGAGCTGTCGAAACGCCACAAATTAAAAATAGCACTCCTAAAATCACGCTAAAACAATGAAATAAATTGATGAACATGAAAAAATTATTTAATTTTTGATAAATTCTAATCTTTTTTGCTTTCATAGTCTTTAATTAATATCAAATTTTATAAAATATCAAAAATCCCTAATAACAACAAGCCCAAAAACAATTACTTGGTCACGTAATATGCTGTATTGTAAGGATACATGTCTCCACTAACAGTACACAAGAGCGGATTTACTTTAACAACAGTTTTGAACTGCTCTGGTAAAAACACCTTGTCCAGTTCGTTTTGCAATGATGTTTGAAGATCTGTTGCTGTACAAGAATTCGGAATGCAGATTCCTAAATTTAAACTATTTCGTTGAACTTGATCTGGATAATCCACCCACTAAAACAATAAAGTTGTATACAAAGAATTTCAAATGTCACTTATATTACAAATTACAATAGGTATAGATATTGGATTTTTAATATATATCTAATTTTATTTGTTTAACGGAATCCAATTAGTAATAAATTAGGTTGTATATTGTTCCATAATATTATAGTGGTATGCGATAAGTATTGGATACATAATTATTATTTAATTAATTATTATTATTATTACAATTTAAATTGAGTTTTATATGACAATTAATTAAGTACCTATACCGAATTGTTATTTATTTTTTAATGTAGTATTCTTGTACGAAAAAAAAATATGAAATATTATATTTGTTGATTTATGGTGTTATTGTATAATCTAAATTGTGTTTAAGACAGGTAGCCTTTAATATTAATCGCATTATATAACCATGCCTGGTATATAGAGGTATAGGTATCAATATTTCTTTAAAAACATTTAAGTATTTTAAGTTTTAACATACCCCGAGTACTGTTTTCCATGCATGATTGTTGCCAAAATCGTCTAGATTTTCCGTTCTATTGAAACCATAATTTTTTCCCTCTGGTGGAAATAGTTTTATTTCAGACAAACAATACTGTCCTCTTATTGGATGATGCACATCAACACATTCATCATAGACCCCCATTTGATATCTATTACCTGCCAGTATACCAACGGGATAACGGTTCCAGGATTCGGACACTGAAAAATAAATGTGATTTTCTATAAGTAAAGATTATAATATTATAAGCTATAAGCATACATTATGATTTTATTATTTGAAATAATCTTGTGATCGCTCGGTACACCTTTTAGGTCGTAAGTTCTAATTTATATAATATTGACATTCTCCGCCTATCACCATATGATGAATTAACGTATACAATATAAAATATAATATTATTGTTTAAAAGTTACCAAATGGCAAATTGCAATATCGCTATTCTCACAGTGTTATGTATTTTTAAAACCTTTTGTCGTGCAATGGCAAATGCATGAACCAGGATAAGCAGTAACCAGGATAACTGATAGGTAAGTACATCATTTTCAGCTAGTGAAGACAGTGTATTTCGTCCTTTGATATTTATTTACTGTTTTATGTGCATATCATAATATTAGTTATTAACCTAACTCATCTATTGTTATATTTTATGAGTACCTATTTAAAGATAGATGTAGAAATTATGATAAATATATAATGGAGATAATTATGATTCATTTACTGTAAATTCGTAATAAATATATTTGCAAAGCGTATCACACTATCGTAATGTTAACACATTATGACAAATTGCATTATATACCTTAGTGTATAATACCCAAAATTTTGTTTGGGCTAAACGTTCGATACAAATGTATGCACTCACATATAAAATCAGAATTTTGTTTTTTTTTTCTGTTCGATCGGTCCGCCCGGTTTGGGTTTAGTGTATGTGCGATTAAGACGTAGGTAGGTAAATTTGTTGAATGCTTTTGTTAATATTATTCCATCCATTATATAGAGATGAACCCTATTAGCTATTATAATATATGTAACATGGACAATATGGCATACATATATAGAAGTACTCCACGATATTGTGAAGTAGTATTTCAGAATAAATTAATACAAATTACGTCCAGATACAAGCTACAATACCTACTTCCTTTTTTAAATCGGTCAGTCGTTGTTTATTTTCACAGTTGTAACTTTTAACTTATAAATAATAACAATGATGCGATTAAAAATAAAGAATGGAATTCAAATTGATTTTTTTAATAAACCAATACAGTAATATTATAACGTAGTGTACCTACCTACTAATAAAATGTCAAATATTTCAAACAACAACTGCCCGCTTCATTATGTAAATATATTATGGCATTGAACTACCTACATCAATTATATCGTTATACAGACTTCTCACACTCTCACTCTCACACGTATACGGGTTTAAAACATCAAAACATTATCACATTAAATCCGTCTCGGGTACATAATAATAAATAATTATACTTAACAAGACCCATGTACAACTATAATGAATAGTTAAAAAATATATTTAATATACAATATTAGGCTAAACATTACAAATAAGTATATTGTATTATCATTAAAACTTAAAAACTTAATATTTTTAATACATTGAAAATGTATACCTTATTTATTATTTTTTGTTAATAAAATAGAAAAAAAAAATAGAAACATGAGTACTGGACAGCTATATGACTATGTAAATATTCCGGAAGACAATATAGTAAATGTCGCGGTTGATTACGTAACAAACCTAGATATGAATTGTACAATATAAATACATTATAAACTACATAATATATAATATAAAAATTTAATCATTTTTATAAATATTCAGCAACTAATTCTAAATAATTCTAGACAATATTACTATTTACTTTCAATATTATTCTGTTTGATAGCTTCGCAGGATTTCTATATGTTAAAATATATGATTTAAGCAAATGTGATGTTTATACAGCTCAAAGGAGTAAATATTACTATATTTATCTATATATATAAATATAAGAATCTAACTTGATTTTGGAGACGAAGGAAACCGGTTTGTTTGTTTATTTATTATTGTTAGTATTATTAATTAATTATTTGTTTGTACTTGCATTTTTCCATTTGAAATATATATTATTCATTGAACAAATAATTTATTGTTACATATTTTTCAACCTTATCTCTATTCTATAATAAAAAGAATAAAATTTACCACTCCAGTGGTTGAATTTAAAATATAGGATATATCATTTTCAGAAATAAGCAATAACAATAACTACAATATGTAATTATATTATATCATATTATTTGTATAGCCAAAAAATAGTCTTATGTTTTTAAATTAAATTATAAAAAAATAATTTCTTCTGGTGGAAGGTCGGGCAGCCACTATATTATATTATGTGTGTTGTGTGTATTATATTTATAGTATAATAATAAATAATAATAATAAGAAAAAATAAGCCTTAACAACGGTAACATTAAATAATTGTATGCATATTTTTTCGGGGTATCAAAAACGAATTGGTAGTTAAGTTAAAATCAAAATGCTCTGACTAATATACTAAAGATTAAAATATAACTAGTAACTACCTAATATATTTTAATTTTTAATATAAATATTGTGTAATATATAGGTATAATATTAATACTTTTATGACTTATAAATATTAATTATTATACAAAGTATATTATAATAATATGATAATGATGTACACATTTTTATACATGGTCATTCAACCACATATTATTATGTATACTCAAATATCATAAAATTATAGTTTCGAGAAAATATGTAAAATACGGTCCTTGACTCCTTGTATAGATTTTGGTTGATATCATGGCGTGTATGCCGTATATGTAATAAGTAATAACATAAGTGTCGGAAACGCATCCATGTTAAATTACCTATTATCTCAAGCCGGATGTAATACGATCGGTCAACTGGGTTTTTTTGCGGGGGGGGGGGGGGGGGGTTATAGTTAAAAATATTTATAAAAATTGGTTTCGCTTAAAAATTACCACTTTTTTCAATTTTTTTTATTTTTCTTGACGTTTTCTAAAACCACCTGGAATTTTAATTTTGACCTCCCAAAAATACTAACTAAATTCACTTCTCCATCAGAAAACATACTGATCTTGATAATCGAAGCATTTTTACTAGGTACCAAAAATGTTGCTGATTGCAGACAGAACAAACCCATATTGTTATTGTAAAATCAATACATACTTTCGCTCCGCTCAGAATCTAGAACGAATATTTTTTGTTGATTTGGGTTACCATTGGTGACAAAAAATAAAATTACTATTATAATCTATATATATAAAAGAAAGTGTACTTTACCAATAACCAACGCAGAGCCGAACCTATTTGAGTTATTGACTTGAAATTTTGAGGATAGATTTTTATAATAATTTCATCGGGCACTAAGAAAGGATTTGTTGAAATTTGCATTTTAAAGAGGTGCTCAAACAGGGATCTTGAGTCTCACGATGGAAATTGGAAATTTTATTTTTATTTATTTTTTAAATAGTTGCCATTGGTTACAGTCTACAGTAGAAATTAGTATTTATTTATTATTGGTTATTATTTGTGCAGATCAGGTACAAGCTAGCACCCAATCAAATTATTGAACATTGCTGCAAGTTACACCCAAAAACAGTTGAACAATCATAATTTTTTTAAGTTGCAATTTTTTACGGGCAACGGAATGCACGGGTTCAGCTTGGTATGAATGTTTGTGTGTAGATTAAACATCTGGGAAAAAGACAGACTAATTTAGGAATGGTTTAATTTGGTTTTTTATTATATTAGTAGTTATGTTAGGTTAGAATTTTGTATTAATTGATTATATTAATCCACCACATAGGTGGAATACGACTAACTTGGTATAACTTTGATACTTTAGAGTTAAATCATACACCTACGTACAAACAGCACGGGGTCCGCGATCTACCGTAGGTAGATTGCCTACCTGATAATATACTGCTGCGAATCATAATTTTTATTCCGGGAAACGGAAAAGTTAAGATACATTTTGAACACCATACACCGAATATTAAATAACGAATTGCACAAAGTTCGAGTCATAAAGATTTGGTACATTTAACGGGCAACGAAGTGCACGGAATCAGCTAGTCGTAAAATATGTTAACACTGTATTTTATATTGTGTCAAAACCAACCAAATGGCGGGCCGTGTTGAAAATATTTGTAGTTTCATTTAGGGTAGTTATAAAGACAGGCCAGCAGGCCACAGGGTAAATGTATGTATACCGACATTATTTAATTTTTCTCGGGCAACGCCGTGCAGGATAAGCTATAGAATAACAATATATAAGAATATAATATATTATAATGTATGTGCCCCCTCCAATCAAAAGAAACTTTGATTTCGAATGTCGATTGACGAATTTACACGAAAAGTGTTTTGAATAGGTAGCCTTGTTCGTGAGCACTTCGATAATCGCCGAGAAGTGACGAATTATAATGAATCGCGGAACTGCTGTCGGATACACGCACATATTTTAATATAAATCAGTGCATATTAATTAAATAATTATTCTAGATAATTATAAATTACCATTTTTTTAATATTTAGTTAACTTATTAAACTCAAAAACAAAATTTTGCTTCCGGGTAATTAATAGATACATATCATATAAGTACATAATAATTATGTCTGCCAACAAATATTATTTAAAAGTTGTTGAAACTTGAGTAGTATTTATTTTGTTTGTTAACTTTATAATGTTTTTCTAACATTTTACATTATAACCATAAACTATTATTCACGTAAATTAAAACAGCAGGTAATCCAAAATAATTACTTCATGTATTTGATCAATTACAAATGTAATGCTTATTTAATATTATTTTCTATCTGTATTAACCTTTTAGATTCTGAGTGGAACGATGAATGTATTGATTTTACAATGATGTGTGTTTTTTTTTTATTTTTTTTTTTATTTTTTAATTTTTTTTTGTGTCTGTGTACACGATAAGTAGTCGAAATAATGTTTCGATTTTCAATTTCAGTATCTTGTTCGATTGGAAAGTGAATATCGTTGGTGCATTGGGGAGGTCGAAATTTAAAATTCCCAGTAATTTTCAAAATTGCCGTGAAAAACAAAAGAAAAATTAAGGAAAAACGGGAATTTTTACGCAAAATCGATTTTTAACAAAATTGAATTTGGTTTTTGGTGTAACTTTAAAACAAATGACCGTAGATACATGAAATTTTCAATGGTTGTTTATATTTCCATTTCCTATACACGATAACATTTTCAAAATATTTTGATTTATTTTGAACTGTTTAGAGACATTTTCATTTTCCATTTTTTTTTAGTTTTTTTTCTAAAAATATCAATTAAATTTTATTTGTTGATTAAAAAAGCTTGAAAATTTAATAGAAGGCTCCTAGTATATTGTTTCAAAGGCAGATGAAAAATATTAAAAATCGTTAGTCACAGTTTTTTTTTATAAGCATTTAAAGTTCAAAAATTGACAAAATATGGAAAAATCACGAAAATTAGCAAATTATTTTGAGTTAAGAATTCGTAAAAATTTTTCTTTTTAAATCTAAGATTTTAAAATGTAATATAAGATTCCTTATAAGATTATCTACCTTTATCAAACAAAAAATATCTATAAGAAAGTCAAATTAAATTTTTATGATCGTTTGAAATTCAAATTTTCACAACATTGGATATTCGCTCGATTTCTCATGTGACAAAATTCTTATTTTATTGTAATTAAAAAACGAATGACTGTAGATATTTGAAAATTTTACTGAATGTTTATATTAGCATTTCCTACAATTTTGAAAATATTTTGACTCTTTTTGAGCTGTTTACGGACATTTTCGGTTTTCAATTTTTTTAGTTTTTTTTTCTATAAATATAACCTATTATAGGTTAATTTTTTTTTAATACCATATATAATATTATGTCTTATACCTAGACTGACATACCGTCTCCGCTCAGAATCGTTTTTCTTATACAATGATATTATATCATTGAATTCAAATTTAATACCATCCATTATACAGTGACCCATTTGTAATCTACTGTACAGCAGAGCGACATCCACTTACCCATCTTTTTTTTTCAGTTTGTTATAAACTTATTCAATAAAAATATATAAACAATATTATATAATATTATGATATTAGTATATTACACCAATTACTCATAATTTAACAAACCATGAGTATATTTTATTTTATCATCTTGGATAAATAAAATATTTTTACTAAATTTCAATGTCATATCTATTTATATTTTCATTTTATCATAAAACTGTTACGATATTCAACTATTGACCTAATTATAATAAGCAAATTAAATATATAATAATTATGTCAGTAACTACATAACTTTAAGAAATGAGCTATGAATAATGCATAATATTATATATTCACATTCGTTTTTAATACAAATTACATTTGTATATCAATTCATAAACTTAGATTTAATTTTGAATAAGTTCACAATTTTCATTTATATCTTTCGTGGAAAATCATGTGCAGATTTTGGTTTTTTAGGGAATTGACAGCGTAAAAGAAAAAAAAGACTACTTACGTACTGACAAATGTATAGTTATTAGTTAATACTTAAGTTACTCCGTTATTCAAAGTTCAATAAAACAAAAGTTGGATAAGTGGATGTCGCTCTGCTGTACAGTAGGTTACAAGTGGGTCACTGTATAATGGATAGTATTAAATTTGAATTCAACGATATAATATCACTGTATAAGAAAAACGATTCTGAGCGGAGACGGTATGCCAGTCTAGGTATAAGACATAGTATAACACTTATATATGGTATTAGAAAAAATATTGACCTACAATAGGTATCTATAATAAATTCCAAATTAATCATATCACAATATCCATTAGGTACTTATAACGCGTTATACATCAACAACAAACCACGGTACTATCATAAATATAATATAATAGTATACTTTAGAAGTTTCAAGTACCTACCCACGAATAATATTATACAATCACAACAAAATAACTAAAATAGTAATTTCGTCCAAATTTGAACTTAAAATGACTATAAAAATAAACAGTGCTTATGTATTTTTTAAATTTTTTGGTAACAGTATGAACTACTTACGTGGAATCTTGTTTTAAATTTTCAATCCTTAGATATAAAAGTTGAACGTTTTATAAATTTTTAACTACAAAATGATTATTCAATTTTAAACTTGATAAATTTTGTCAAAATTCGATTTTTAATGTTTATAAAAAAAAATGTGCCTATGTATTTTTAATATTTTTCAACTGCTATTGTAATAATATATCAGGGGCTTTGTATTACATTTTTATACTTTTTCGCCCACCAGATAAAATTTTATTGATATTTATAGAAAAAAAAACTAAAAAAAATGGAAACTGAAAATGTCCGTAAACAGTTCAAAATAAATCAAAATGTTATGGTGTATAGAAAATGCTAATATAAATAACATTCAGTCAAAATTGTATGTACCTACAGTCATTTGTTTTAGAGTTGCACCAAAACCCAAAATCGATTTTCTCAAAAACAGATTTTGCGTAAAAATTCCCGTTTTTCCTTAATTTTTCTTTTGTTTTTCACGTCGCAATTAAAAACTACTGAGAAGTTTTTACTTTTGACCCCCCAAAGTACCAACTACATTCACTTTCCTATTAGAAAAGGTACTGTTGAAGAAAATCCAAGCACTTTTACAGTTTTACTGTCCTAAAAGGTGATGATAGACGCAAAAAAAATTAAAAAAACACATAATTGTAAAATCATTACATTCATCGTTCCACTCAGATTCTAAATATCACTAGGTATTATTATTGTATTAAAAATTGTGTTTTTGTTATAGCATTTTTGGTACAGAATTACCAGAAATGACATAAATATTAAAATATTAATGTAATTTGTGACTATTTAAAACAGAACAATCCAGGAAATAACAAAAATATTAGTACAGCTACAATTCGCTTTTTTTAAGCGCGCTTTCAAATTTTAAAAACTACAATGTTCTATAAAGATCATTGTTAACCGATCTCCCTCAAAATAATAACTCTTCACGCGAATCTTATAATTAATAATATTATCATCACTGCTCACATAGTCAAATGACCTGTTGCTAGATGAGTTAAAGAAGATCTGGTCTCTGCAGTCTGCACCCTTTCCAGAATTTTAATTATTATATATGAAAGTGAAATAATTGTTTTATAGAATATAATTTAATATGTACTGTGGTAGGTACATAATTATAATTTTTGTAAGTGTTTATAATTTTTCATTATAAATTATAATTTAAATAATTATAAAATAGCTAGTTTTTTCACTTACGCCACTTATGCCGTCTTAGTGTAATGGGAGATTTTAATTTTATCTTTTATGCATGGATTTTTATTATTTTTTATCCCTCTTTTCAAATAACTAAATTAAATTTTATAATTGAAAAACAAATTTCGTATTCAAAATTAACACATTATACATTTTTCTAATTATGTAAATTAAGTTTTCGCTACATTATAATGTCAATATATTGACTATTGTTTAACCAACATATCCGGGTATCAGCTATACTTGGAAAAAATATAAAAAATTAAAAAACAAAATTATATTCCTATAATTCTTAAAAATACATAAATAATAAATTAATATTATCTACTCAACGCGTTAACCAAATCGAGTATAAACCTACCTAATATTAGCTGTAGGTATTGTAGGTTTTTGGGACGGTAGGGGGAACGCACGTTTTTTTGTGTTTGGCAGAATTTTCAAGTGGGCACCCTTAGGTATCTGCCATACCCGAGTGGGGGATGGCGGCAATTCTCAACAGCCGCCGTAACTCGGCTGATGAAAAATGCCGCCCGCGACCGAGGAATCGAGCCGGCGTCGGCTGCGTCACAAACGACGCCTTAGACCGCTCGGCCACTCCGTCCCCCTATTTTTTTTTTAATTAGTATATAAATCACATAAAGAGTGAATGTGTCTTTCTAGTTTCTAATTTATAAATTATAAAAAAACAATTTTATTGAACTTTTATCATAATGTACAGTGTACACTGCATACTCTTTTACTTTTACTTAACTATTATTTATTAATTTAAACTATACTCATCTCAATTAAACAATTTAACAAATATATTTCTTTATATCGTATAGCAATTGAATTCCATAATAAGATAAGTACATGATCTTCATGTGTAATAGTAATATTTACGTATAAACGAAAAATTTCAAAATGTTTTTAACTTGATGGATTTTTTTTTTTAAATCAACTGAGAAAAGCTAAGTTAAGTTTAACTAGTTAAGTTAAAAAGTTAAAAAAAATATTAATTTTTTATTTTAACTTTAAATTTTTAACTAGTTAATGCCCACCTTTGATTTTATGGATAATATACCTTATAATGATATAATAATATTATAGTATATTATGTAATACTCACTTCTAACGGCCCAACTGGTGTAATTTCGTAAACTGTTGTCGTAAATCTCGACTTGTTTGCGGCACTCGGAACTTCCTACATGTCGCACGGTGAAATTCGCCAAAGCTTGGTAGAAAAGATCAGAGACCCACGACCCAGGAATACCGGCATCCAAAGTACTTGCTCCAGCATTTAACGCCACGACGGACTCATTATTCGACGCAACTTGGCCATGGGAGTACTCTGTCGACAGCAAAGTGATCAGCACGATCGCAACCACCGCTGGTGGGTAATACGACATTTCGAAGCCGTTCACTTATATATAATTTATAAATCTATAGGAGATTTATAGATCGAAAAATAGACGAAAAATATTTGGTTCTGATGGCTTTATACACCACGCGTGGTGTACCTTATAATAAGAATGTCAATTATTATTGTTCACTTGCACGCGGCTTGGCGGTCACTCGTAATTTGCGGTAAAACTGTGAGCATTCCTATTATTTCACACTCGTACTCGTCCAATATAAAACTTGAGTATTAAAGTTATCTTAGAAAACTTGGATTATCGTCGTCGGCATCTGGCGGTCAAGTGCGGGATAGTTATAGTATGCCCAGGTATGATGCGTGGTGGTACGTGTGTAACGACCTTGCCAAAAACAACAAGGGAAGTAGGAAAATACGGATGTATTTCAGTATTTGTTTATATTATCGCAGCGGTATAAAATCAGAATGTTAATTTTTTAATTCCTATAATAGAATAGTTATAATAATGTTGCTATAATGTTGTAATATGCCTCAGGTTTGTTCTCCGAAATCATAATAGTCATAATATAATAATAATAGGTATTACATTATAATAATCATAATATAATAATATAATATAATAATCATAGGTACTACATTATCAGTACACATCATGTTAGAAGTTATTTTTTTTAAGTTATTAATAGTAATATTATATATTGTCGCAAATCGTTTGACAGAAAACTTAATTCAGAATTTAATTCTGACCACCCAAATATTGTTTTATTAATTGAAAAATAGATTCAACGTAAAACAAATCTAAAACAAAGAAGCATAATGTTAAAGCCAAGAAAACACAGATTAAAAAAAATGTTAATTGTTGAACAAAAAAAGTGAGCAAGTAGGTAACCACTCTGCTGTACAATAGGAGTCAATAAGGGTACCTATAGTCATTGAATAGGTAAGTCATAGCAATGGATGCGACTCAAATTGTGTATTTGCGTGTTGAATTAGAATCAATAATAAATTAGAAACGATTCTGAGCAGACTGTCTGACAGACAACCTATATTACTAAGTATATTTTATTATATTATATTTATAATAGGTAGGTAGGTATACTATTATAATCATTTATTTTACTATTATTTATATGGAAGTCATTACAAGGTATAAATAGGTTTCAAATTTAAATATTTTGAAAATGTCATAAATATAATAATAAAAATGTGGGCAAGTAGGTGCAAAGCGCAGCTATACATTATGCATATTGTGGGTCACTGTAATGGATGTTTAAATTTGAATTCAATTATATGCATCATTATTCATGGGCACTGGATTGGTAGGTACCTGAAACGTTTAATGCACATGACGTATTATTATATTTTATATGCACAATGACATTTTAAAATACAAGTTTTTTGGCAAAAATGAATTCAACCTACTGTATTATTAACATTGATTAAATATACAGTATATTTAATCAATGTTACTAATGCCTAATACTTAATAGTAAAATAAATTACTTTAAGAGGACGTCGCACCGCGTATGTTGTCTTCGTCTTGTAAATTGTAAATTGTTTATACATCTTTTAATACTCGTAACTCAATTTAAAGTTAAAATATAACAAGAAACCGATGAGATGCCCTAGATAATATTCTTACCTTTAAATTTTATAAGAGGTGAATTCGCTCTAATTTTAAAATTAACGGGGATAAACGTGATTTGCTGAGTGTAAAATTTTCTATGACGTATACGCGTGTAAGACGGAGACAACATCGCATATGCGGGTGCGATGTCCTCTTAATCACAGTAATATTATAATTCATAAGTTTATTGGGATAACCCGACCGCCGGTTGTTTATGCCGTCCGGTTTATCACTATTGTTAATTTTGATATTTTTTGTAAGACAGTTGGCGCTCGCACATCGTTCGGTTTTTGAGTTATACATCATTTGCGCATCGACCGTTTAAAAGGTCGCACAATCAATATTATTTAACAATAGAACTGAAAAACAAGTGTATTCCTACCAAAAATCGCAATTTGTTTTCTAAATTTCTAGTGGTATCTATATCATTTACAACGGGCTTCTGAACGTCAAAAACTAGGCTATAAATTAAATGAAACATTTTACTAGGTAGGTAATAATAAAAAAAAAATGTATAAATGCAATTTATTTTTAATTGTTTGTATCTATTTATTACATATTATGGTATATGGCAAATGACAATCATTGAATTTTCAATCAAAAATTATTTTTTATCCCCTTCTATCGTTCAGCATATTGAAGACTTGAAGTGCAACATGTACGATAATTTGGTGTAGGTAAATAGATAAGGCGCAAACAATAATCGGCCGCTGATGCAGTGATGCGCAATAAACGATGTACAATATTTTGGCACAGGTAAACAGGCGATGCTCAATATTGACGGCCAACGTGACCCTAGCAACCGGAACTTGGAACCCGGTTTTCCACGGCACAGGCGTGATTGCGACATTTTTTTTTTGAAGATACACATTGTTGTATAATAAATAAATTACAATAGTTACATAATCCCCAACCGTTGTTAAATTTTGACCTTGAGGGGTGCCCGGGTAACGCATCTACAAAACCTGATTTAGTCTTTTGTCATTTTAAATATAATGTGACTATACGAGAGTAGAAATCTTGTTTCTTGGGATGTTAGTTGGCGTTGTGTTATTAAAAAAACTTTTATGCACATAATAAAACCGATAATTATTTAAAAACGAAGTTAACTGAAATTAAAAATATTCATAACTATAGGGCTCAGATTTACCTATATGTAAATACATTTTTTCTCTGTGACATGATAAACTAATTTCGGCGAGTGATAAAATTGTTTCACAAGATTTTTGATAAAACGAACTATATTTGATTTTACATATTTTTACATATTTCACAATTATTCAATTTTTTCTCACATATTTAGACAATTATACTGTTTTAATGTCTTTTCTTCGGAGTTAGAATAATTGAAAGGTTATCATGACTATATATTATATCGACGATCTTTTGAATTAGAAAATTAAAAAATGCATGTTATTATTAATTGTAATCAAAATAATTAGATAACTATAGATAAATATGCATTTTTTTATTACATTTTATTTTATTATTAATTATTATTAAGATTTTACGACAATATCGGCGATATTTGGATTCGAAAATTTAAAAATGAATGTTAATAAATGTTTGTAATGAATATAATAAGATAAATATACATTTTTTATTACATTTTATTATATTATTAATTATTATTATTATTATAATTTTTTTTTTTTTGATAATACATATTTTGAATTCTTTAGCACATATTTATGTACATATTTTTATTGTATAAATACATACATTGTTTATATAAATACATATAAATCCGAGCCCTATTCTTAACCATGGTTTATGAACCGGAAACTGAAGAAAGTTTAATCTTACTGGACGTTCAAGGTAGGTGTAAAAGAAAAGCATGAGAAGGGGCGAGACCGTTTTCAACCAAAAACATACACTTCCCTTTTCAGCCAAAAAAAAAAGTTCAATAATAATTAATACTATATGTATACTTTAGGTCATTATGTTATACTTATAGAAAATATTGCATAATAGTCGAACAGCTGCACACTCGTGTGGGCCCGCTGGAACTAAGCCCAGTGGCGTATTTAGGAATTTCAGGATAGGGGCAACACATTTTTGCCACCCCCCCCTCAACAGTAAATGTATTTACTAATATACTGTATATAATATATATAATAAATATATACTAATTTAAAATTGTAATGTTACATTCAACAAGGAAGGTATAATTAGACATTTAAACAACATTATTGTACCAGTTAAGAGTGAAAAAATATTATAAATAAAATAGTAAATCTTTCAAAATACCTACATGTGTGACGACAAACGAATAATTTGTTAAATAAAAATAAAAATTTGCCGCCCCTCTAAATCTTTAAAAATTTGCCGCTCTGGGCAATGGGACCCATAGCCCCTACTTAAATACGCCCCTGAGTCTAAGCCCATGCTCCGTCTTTTAGTATAATGTCTATGGTAAAAATACAACCCAAAAGATATCATACACAACCACACATCTGATCCACATTGCCTTACTAGTTAATATCTGTCGAGCATAATAATAGGTTTTCATAATAATTGTAAAATTGCGTGTATTACACAAGTACACCAGTATATTGTAGACCTACCTAATTATTAGTTCAAACTATACATTTCAATAAAAAAAGATTCAAACAATCAGGTGGCAAATAAATAATAATATTCCCCGATTATTAAAACTTTAAACATTTTTTAATGGTAATTAGATATAATGCATTTGGCCGACCTTGTCATAATCACATTTCAGTCCAATTTGTAACACCGTCTAAAATAAGTTGTAATTTTCGTGAAAACATGCACGCACATAATGTGACTGATATGACTTGTAGTAATGTAACACTATACACATATTATATTCAGTTCCGCCATGACTATGCTATTAAGGAACAATAATTTAGTTAATTAATAATATTATGTATCTCGAGTAGTAACAGTAAGTTATTTACCATAGTTGATGCGGGTAAATTGGAATTTGCATCATTCGTCAGAAATGATCAGATTTTGAGATGAATATTTTGATTTTACAATGATTGATGCAGGTATGTTTTTTATTTTTGTTTTTTGTATCTGTCGTCAAATATTCAACAAATATTAAAATTTACTATTTTCTATACGAAGGGCTCTGTGCAAGAACGAGATACCTCCATTTTTATCAATTGTACGGGACGGGCAAAAGAAATTCCGTTATTTCATTTATACCACGGATATAGATACTATGGTTGCACAACGGCCCATATTGGATCACAGTGCTGAGCGGCGCAGAATGTTCTTATCAATTCTGACAAAAAGTCGCGTTTTACTAGTGCCATAGAACAATATAGAAGCGAAACTCGATCAGCTGATGGGTGAAGTGTTTACCTATGATATGAAGTCCGAACAATGAAACTGTTTCCGTAACACTGACATGATGTTATACCCGTATTGAAAAACCGTTTCCGCCTAATAGGTAGGGTATTCTGCGCGGGGTCGGGTTGTTTCCACTGTTTACTTTTATCATAGATTACGTATGCCACGACCCCCTGGAGACCGTGTTCAAGGCTACAATCGCCCGATTCGGCCAATTCACAGAGTTTCGTACCCCTGCTAGTGCCCTCTACGACTACTACTAAGTTACGGTAACCAAACCGGGTTACCTAGCCACGACGGAGCGCTAGTATGTCGCGACTTTTTTTGTATGGATACTTTGTATGTATTTATGTAACTTGATAAGAACATTTGGCGCTGTCATATTATTGCTCGTTGTGCAACCATAGTATCTATATCCGTGATTTATACCACTATATTGGCGGGAAATAATTCATTTTGTAATTTCTTTGGGAATAATAAATCGATTTTTCTGATTTTGATACCAAAAAATAGATATGTCTTCCATGGAAGTGGTACCCACTCACCCAACTTTTTATTATTGAAACAATATAATATTTTATTAAGTATACAAGTTACAAGTTACAACTATAGAGTAAACTGTACTTCACCATGTATATCATAATTATAACAAATACGCCATTATATAAACGTATATTATATTCTGCATTTGCTTTAATTATATAGGTATATAGAACTTTGAAAATTAATTGGTCTCTTTTGTCAGTCGTGTGCTCTTTATAACTGTTAGTTCTCGAATTTTGGATTCTCAGTGGTGCGTTTTATGATTTGTAGGTAAGTATTTCAGTATTTGTAACAATGTGAGTTTTTTCGTATATTATTATTATATATTTTGGAGCAGTAAAAATGATTCAATCTTTAACTTAAATTGTAATTTCTAGTAGCATATTCTGTATAGTTGGTACTTTTGAAGAACTAAAAGTAAATAATTCCAATATTTTTCAAAGGGAGGCGTACAAAATCCCGACAATGATAATCCTGAATAGTCAATAACCAGACACCAAAATCCCGACAAATCAAAATCCCGTCAGTAAAAATACCAACCATTTGAAATACCGATAAAATAATTTTACCTTATCTCATAAAAGTTTAATCTAGTACCTTTATTATCTAAAACGCTCAATTATTTTTCCTGAGTCTGAGTGAACGATTGAACATTTCAAATAGTTAATAAACAAATGTATTTTGGCGTGTTAATTGTATAGTACCTTTGTTTTGTATTTTAAATATAATTTAGGAGTTTTTTATTATGAATGAAATATGTCAAGTTATCCCGTCTCAAAAAGGAAACGAATTACTGTAGGTGCTGCGAAAAAAGAAAATCAATGGCCTGCACAGGTAAGTTATTATTTCATTTAACCGGAAAGATAAATTAATTTTTTATAGATTTTATAAATTTACGAATTCTCATCGAATGATTTTCCAATGATAAAATTTCAACAAAATTAGATACGTAAACGAAAAATAACTATCTTAGTTAATTTGTTGTAATTTAAAAATATTATTCATGAGTTTTCAAAATATTCGGAAATCATAAAAAAAAAATAAAAAAACCTTAAATATTTACACGTTTTTGACAAAATCTATTTTGTCATTTCATTATAATTCAAATAATATTAATAATCTAATAATCTCATAATATTAATGAATTATTGACATTTTCACCAAAACTATATATTTATAGTCGGGAGAATGAAAAGTGGCCGCTGATGTGCACACTTCTGGTGGTGAATTTCTGTGATGGATTCGCAGTGCGCGCATTTTAAAATATTAGATTTAGATATAATTACCTATTACAAAATATGTATTATAGAATGATGTTGTACAATGTATATGATTTTTAGTATCCCAGCTTTCCGAAGAAAAAAAATGTTGCTACATACCTACAGAGACCTCTTTTCATTCTCCCGACTATATAGTAATTAGTAGCTATTTGACATGATATAATTTGAAATAAAATATTCTGTATCTTTTTGAGTTATTTAACTTTAAATAAATTTTTAGTAAAGACTCACCAATGCAAACAAATCGTCCACCGAGTTTCTTTCGCGAATAAATTAATAATCAATTATATTTAAAAAAATATTTAGACCTGGGCTTGGTGTGGTACGGTGGTTGGCCGCTGTCACTAATGTGCAGTGCTACGTCAAGAATCGTCTGCCGTCGCAGGCTCTCGGATGGGTGATCACCCGAATTCCCTGCGACGAATCCTTGCTCCAAATAAAAAATACGCGTTCTAACTGTGAGTTGTAACCACAACACAAACTCAACGGCCCACGTTGTCTAGGGTAAAAATAAAATATATATGTGTATTCAGACCAATTTAAGATATTTATACAATGAACGTTCTTCGCGTTTATGGTACGTATTGGTACTGGCATAGAACTATAGAAGTTAATAACAGCTATAGCCAATAAAGTCCTATCATAATTATATTATATTGTACGATTAATTTGGGAAAATTAGTTTAACCTACCGTAGAAAAAAAAGTTACTGTATTTTATTTAATTAATTTCTTGCTTTTACAGACCAAGGTAAAAGGCCTTTGCTGTTAATTGTAATTTCTTTATAGCCATATAAATATATAATATTGAGATTTCCAAACAAATATAGGCTGTTGATTGACTGCTCAGACCAGTTTTTCATATGCTATGATTCCAAATTTAACACATCCATGGAAAGTGATGATTTTCTGAAAGAGGGGGCAAATAGTTTTTTTTAATTTCAGATAAAAAAAATTATGACTCTATGAGAAATGTTGTATTAAATTCTTAATCTTTTATCATGAGAAACAAAAATGTTATCATACATTCATCAAATGAAACAAAAAATTAAAATATGTCATATTTAAAGCACAAAAAAATTAAAATATTTTAAAATTCTTCTCGTGTCCAGAAAATGCTATAATAAACTATTACTGAAACAGTTCTGAGTTCTTTAAAACTGTATACAAAGAAATGAAATCAATAGTGTCGAAAACTGGTATTTATTATTTTCATTTGACCCACCCTTTTGACACGGAACTGCTTGAGGTATATTATGAGGTAGGTTATTCATAAAATATAAATGAGTTATTAAATTTTAAAAATATTATTTTTTAATATAAATAGGTAGTATATAATAATAATAATAAAATTCAGTAAAGCTAATATTAACATTATGTTTTAAGTTTAATATTTCATGTCCCTGAGTTCAATAATTATTATTACTAAAATAATTTATGCTGGAAATAATCAAAACAAATTTTGTAAAATATGTAAAATATATATATATACAGGTAGTTATTATTAGGCATAATTTCTATTGATTCGTTTCAGTAGCTTTTGATTATGAATTATTCATTTCAATTAAAATAAAACTCTGATTGGTACCTCCTACCATATTTTAAATTATTTTATTTATGGCTTTACTTTTGGCGTCAATAAATTTTTTGGTCTCGAACGAATTTCCTTCATTATTTATATTTGTACATATTATGATAATAATATTATAGCAAGTATAAACACATACCCGTCCCTAAACTTACACAGGAGTATCAAACTTTTTTTGTCTTTATAAACTTTCTCAAAAACGTTGGGTTTATACATCAATAAGTTTTTTTTTAGGTGTTTCTATAGTAACGTAATTATATTATGCAATGGTTACTAAGGGCAATTTAGGTACCGCGTAAAGAAATATTACTAAAAACCAAATTAAATTGTACTCAGCCTAAAAATGTAATACGTATCCAGCTATATTATTATCTATATTAAAATGGCCGTATTATAAATAAGGAACATAATTCTTTATAGGTAGCCGAAAACTCTGAAAGGTACCTACCATTTAAATTATTTTATTTATAACTTTATTTTTGGCGTCAATAAATGTTTTTGTCTCGAACGAATTTCCTTCATTATTTCTATTAACAATTTGTATACCTATATTATGATAATAACATTATAGGAAGTATAAACACATACTCGCCCCTACACTTACACAGAAGTATCAAACTTTTTTTTTCTTTATAAACTTTCTCAAAAACGTTTTGTTTATATATTTATAGTTTTTTTTTAGATATTGTTATAGTAACGTATAATTATATTATGCATTGGTTTCTAAGGGCAACTTAAGTACCACCTAAAAAAATATTAGTAAAAATTATAATAATAATAATTTATTTCACAAATAAGAATACATACAATACATTTGAAAAACAAGACAATAGACAGTATGCAACACTCCCTGCAGTAAGCATAGCTTGTATTGGAAGAGCAGAGTCCAGATTATAATTTAAGTATATTATCTACATGTTATTATGCCAAAAATGCCAGAAAGAATAAACAAAATTTAACAAAATGCGAGTTAAGATTTGTTTAAATAATATCGAAGTTAAGACTATACAAAAAAAAATTTAATACCTTAACATTCTTAAAGTTAAATAAATTAATACTCGATTTTTACATAAATTTGATCCAACATTTAAAGTACAATGAGCACCAAAAGTTGTATTACAATATTAATATTACGTTTATATCTGGTATTATAATCATAATTTACATTTGTCAATAGATGCTTTTATTTATATAATAGTAATAATACATTGGTATAAAATATTTTATCAAAGTTTTGTACATCGAGTTCATTAAAAATAAGATTTGGGTTTGTTCAATACAAATTTAAGAATACTATTTATTGTGACTTTTAGTTTCTCGAGGTGAGTGTTGTAAGTAGAACCCCAAACATTATTCCATAACTTAAAATAGATTGAACCAAAGCAATGTAAATGATTCTCTTCATCTTAATAATGAAGTAGCGTTTAACATCTTTAAAAACAAAGAAATATTTACCTAAATTGGAAATTAAATTTTTATATGACATGACCACTTTCGTTTATAATCTAATGTAATACCAAGATATTTATATATTTCCACTTTTTCCAAAATATTACATTTACAATTTATGCTGCCAATTGAGAAAAATGTACAATCAAATCAATATAATTTTAGCTCAAAGTTATGATTTAAAGAGTGCTCTTTGATTTTAAAAATCATATATTTAGATTTAGAAACATTAAGCATCAACATATGATTATCAAGCCATACTTTAACATAGTAGAGTAGTAAATTTGCTTTTTATAATATAATTTATTATAATTTTCACTATATAGCAATATGGCGGTATCATCAGCAAAACAAGAAATGTTTAAGTCATCATTTAAATTTAATAAACCATTTTTATAAATAAGAAATAAAATAGGCCCTAATACAGTTCCTTGTGGAACCCCATGCGTAATATTAACAGGAACACTAAAAACACCATTTAATCTGACAACCTGTGTTCTATTACTTAAGTAGGATCTGAAAAGATTTAATGCAGAACCTCTAATACCAGCATAATCAAGTTTTTTTATTAAAATATCATGATTAACCGAGTCAAAAGTTTTTTGAATATCAAGAAAGATGCCCATCACTTTATTTTTACAATCTAGGTTCTCATGAACAAATTTATTAAGAATAAGCAGAGAATCCATAGTTGACTTATTTGGTAAAAATCCAAATTAATTACTAGAGAAAAATGTGTGTCTATTTAAAAAATCTAATATTCTGGACTTCAGGCATTCTTCAAAAATTTTAGATAGTGTTAATGATAGCGAAATAGGTCTGTTATTCCCACAATATTGAGTATCACCAGATTTTTACAGAGGTATTACAATGCATTTTTTTAAATGAGTTTGGGTAAACACCAGTTGAGATTATTTGATTGAAAATATATTGAATAGGTCCAATAATATTATTTATATATTTTTTAATATAGTATTTGTTATTCCATAATCAAAGAATGTATTTTTAGGTTTAATTAATGAAATATATTTTATTATTTCTGTCTGTGAAATAGGGATCAAAAAAATTGAGTCTTGTATAAAACATTTTTTATTTAGCCAAATCCAATGTTTTTCAAAAAAACATTTTTATCAAAATCATATTCTATGTTTTTTCCAACATTTGCAAAGAAGTTATTTAATTCATTACCAATATCAACATCTTCATTCTTAATTAAACCATCAGTACCTGAAATATTATTTATATGAACATTGTTGTTCTTATGCTTGCCAGTAATATTGTTAATAATTTCCCACATCTTTTTAGAGTACTTTGAAGCATTGTGTACCTTATCAAAATAATACATTTCCTTCGCTTTTTTAATGAGCATATTTAGTAAGTTTCTATAAATTGAGAAAGTTTCTTTTTTTAAAACAATATTGAAAGGAGATTTTTTTAGATTAAATGATAATTTTTTCTCTATGTCTAATTGATACCATAAGGCCACGAGTCATCCATTCTTTAAGTTTACGAAATGTATTACTATTAACATAAATTAATTTCACTGTACTAGAAAAATTAATATAGGAGTTAAATGTATTATCAAATAAGTTAATTAATGTATCAACATCACTAATATTAGACAAACAGGACCAGTTATCATTTTTTTAATATATTATTTAAAAGTACAAAATCAATTTTAATTAAATTGAATTGTACTCAGCCTAAAAATATATTACGTAGCTATATTATTATCTATATTAAAAAGACCGTATTATAAATAAGAATCATGATTCTTTATCGTACCCGAGCCTTTTCGACGGATTACACGAATTACGAGACAAATCAAAAGCTTATTTATTATTCTATGAGTATACAAATTGTATAGCAGATAATTAATATTACCTATACATTTTTTAACTATGCTGTGAGTTCGTGACCCTGGCCGGTCAAAATGCATACACCTACACTAATACCAACTTCCTGGTTAAACCAAATATTCATACCTTCCCGCTGTATTGCGTTTATAATAATATCATAATTTTAAAAATTATAATAATATAATATCTTCTCCTATAGAACCATCTACGTCGTCAATTCGAATACACATTATATATACACTCAGCATGTGAGTGCTATTAGTTTTGCTACCCATTTCCGATGTATAGTAGATATCTGCAGATTTATAATCAGTTCATAATAATAATATTATAATTAGTGCATTAAATAGTAATTGCCCTCGCCGTAATTATTATCCTTTCCGATGTCCAGCCGAATACACTTTTCTCTGAGCAGTCCGAACTCATTATAAATATTTATTCGTGATTTTAAAATTTACATAACATAAATACAAGAACTACAACACGTGTTTACAAAAATTTCAATGTCACGCACGTACACAACACTACGATATTTGTATTTAATCTGAACATATTATGCGTAATAAATTATTAGAATCGACAATATTAGTATAACAATATTTTAATGTCATGGTTTTTGTATTCATCCATTGATAATATTCAACGTTCATAATTAACTTAATAGTTTGTATGCTTATAACTTATAAGTTATTATTATTTTTCACTTGCACATTAGTAGTGTATAGTTACTATTAGGTAAATTCAAACCGAGGTACACCTATATAGCTTATTGGCGTATATGTTACAGGAAATGTTGAAATTTAGGAAATAATGACAGTTCCTAGGAAATGTTGACAATTCCTAATAGCGGAAGGAAATGATATTATTTTCTAGTAGGTATATGTTATCATTTCCTAACGATATCAGTCAAAAATTCCATATATTTTTTTTAGATATTTTAATTTAATCTGTCTAATTTATATATTTCTTTTATCAAACATAATTATTAATTACCTACCCTGCTATTACCCTAATAAATAATCAATAAATAATAATCAATAAAAAATCAAGTGTTGTCAAACATTTTTTTATCACTTTAATTTGTGTAATTTAAGCTTTTTTACATTTTTACTCATTTTTGTTTTCACATGCCAAACTTCCGTGACATTTAGAATTGCAAATTCTAGATGCAGATCTACAAGCACACTTGTTCGTCTTGCATTTTGTCTTACATTGATATGTTATTACAACATATCTTTCACGTCCTGGTTTCCACGTTCTATAGATCCCTGACTGACTATGTTTTATTGGTTTTCCGTGCACTATTTTAACATAGTGCCACATATGCCCACATAGTATGTAATTCATTATTATTATTAATTAAACTATTAAGGCCCCCGCAAACTCTATTATTTTTTCATCAAAACGACCTTAGCGACTGACAAAAATTAAAGTACTTCTAGTGGTTTGATTTAAAAAATGTAAAGATGTTTTAATACGTCAACAAGTCTACTTTGCATCGGTCGGAGCATATTTTTTATTTTTTTTATTTTTATTATTTTTTTGAATATATTCAATACTAAAAATTTATAAATTTATAAAATGTAAAATATTTATTCTCGTCAAGAATTTGCTAAAATTGAAAAAGTACTCCAACCGATGCAAAGTATACTTGTTTACCAATACAAACATCTTTACATTTTTTAAATCGTACCTTAATTGTTGTCAGTGCGACGGCTATTAGACGTCCATAAATTGGTTTTGAATAATATTTTGATATAGACATAATATGACTTGTGCATTTGCGTGCGTGCGACCACAAACCAGATAAGAAATAACAATGTATTGTAAATTGATGTGGGTCGCGGATGATGGTAGGGGAGTATCTACACACACTAATGATCATTTACTACACACACTAAGACTATCAGTAATCGCAGAAACGAAATAATTGCCTAAACACAACTCCTTGAAAATGACACATTTGCAGGGGCCTGAACAAACTCTCTCCCATTATCCGAATGTAGAATTGCTGGCGCTCCAAAAGTTACATAAAGTTATATGTTATTTCTTCTGCTCGTTTAGTCTTTTGTGGTTTTAATATAAAAAATGTTGTCAAATGATCCGCTATCACATAGCCATGAAATTTTCCAATCAACCATTTTATTGATATCAGTCATTTCCCCAACTGATATTTTTAGAACACGGACACTATGGACAGTACCTATAGTGGCAGTATAATGATTTTTGGCATTTCGCCGTTCCTAGTTAGTTATAGTTCTATAGTTACATTTTAAAGCTGGCCCCACATGATCTACAACATCATAATCGCCGGTTCTATGTCACTTTATACGGTCAAGCATTAAAAGTGCGAAACTTTTATATACTTACTACTTACCACTTATAATTACAATATATTCCTTATGTATATAATAGTATAAAGCGATGCGTAATAACATTGCCTAATAAACTATGGAAATTATGACAATTCCTAGGCGATGATATCATTTCCTTCCGCTGTTAGGAATTGTCGTAATTTCCTAAATTGTCAACATTTTCGATAACATATATAGGTACTATATAAGATTTGCCACAAAAAAAAACTGCACACGAGTGAAGCCGGGATATTCAGCTAGGTAGTATAATATGCAGTAATGCCTAAAATATTCTTGAACGAGAGTTGTTTACATAATATAATAATACTATAATAATTATTATTTATTTCGCATATTATAATATGTACCTTCACAACAATAATAAATATAGATATTCCGCACACGCTACACTCCCTGTAAGCCTACCTATATAGTGTTGGGATAGTTGACATCAAATTGAAAAATAACAAATATGAGTATAATAGTATATACAGTCTATACTACAAAGTACAATTAACATAAACGTAATCATCACTTGGTTATATACTAAGGAAGTATACAACCAAAAATAACATTAGTAAGGAAAAAATAATTTATTCAAGCAATAACAAAATCAAAATTAAACAAAATAATATTCAAATCATTTAGGTATGTTTTTGAATTTATAGAAATGAATTACTTATTACATAAATTAGAGCCGACAATAGAAATCCAGTTGTGATCCAAAAGTTGTTTTACTACCGAAAAAAATATTTTTATTACATTATTTTATAACTGATGTCATAACTATTTTTGTGTGCTCAAATTATTCCCTTTCCTAGTGAATTTTGAAAATTTGAAAATTTGACTTATCGTTCCATAATTATGCTTAATTATGAGATTACATCAATTAGCAAGCCCAGGCATATTCAGCATCATTGTGTCACTTTATGCATTGTGCATGCATTAATTAGCATACATTTTTAAATTTCGAGAAGTTTAGAATAATCTAGAAAACTATTTATTTTTTTAATCAGTAGTTTTACTTTGTGTGAACCTATATTTTATTGAATTCAATTGTATTATGGCCACTTGATAATATGTACTACTTAATTGTATACTACCTGCGCTGGGGCAGATAGTTAAAAATTGAATAAAAAAACTGTTTAACAGTGTACACCTAAAATTTAAACAATTAATATAAGCTTTTAGAAATGTAATAGATACATACGGTTCTAATAATATAATAGTGTACTATATTATATGTAGGTACAATATAGTAATAATGAAAATCGTTCTTTACATAGTATCATTCTATTATTAGTATAGCCGTATAGGTACTTAAGTTTTATATTATCGGAAGGTATACGAAATTGTTAATGGTATTTTTTTGGGAATCTAACATATTATTCCCTGTACTTAAAAGCGTATATGTAAATTTATCTGCTTTACATTTTACTACATTCATCGCAGATATAGGTAGTCAATTTTCTGCCACGTTGGAAGTGGTTTCTTATAGAGACTTTTATTTATATTAACATTTTTCTAGACATGATAATATATTATTTTATGTTATGTGCTAAAAAGATCTGATCAATAATAGATCGATTTAGATCGCATATTAATAATGTTAGCCCCACCCCCATCTCCCTGAAATTTTAATGGATTTCCGCCTATGCCATCACCATGCAGAAGACTTATTGATTTTCCCTTACTCAATCTTTTACATTTGTAATGAAAAATATAAATATTTAATAGATAGGTAAGAGATAATTATGATTCATGATAGATACATGGTGCATCATGAGTACTATTTACAATAATGTGTTCCATCATAATATAATTTTGAGGCTATAAAAATGCTTTGATTTTCAACTTGGACATCTTTTTTGGCGTCAGGAAAAAAAATTAAGGGAAACAGTAACTTTTATGAATAACCGATACTTGAAATTTTTAGGAAATGTTTCTGTGACCATTTTCCATTAATAACGACATTTTCAAAAATATTTTGATTTTTTGAGCTCTTTATTAACACAAGCAATTTTTAATTTTTTTAATTTTTTTTTCAATTATTGTCAATAAATCATTTATGCTCTGTCAAAAACCTTGACATGATTTAGTTTCTAAAGTGATATAATTTGAAGTTGGCTGGAGTTAATGTACATTGTACACCAACTTTAATATAAACGAGGCACTGGATATAATTTTATGGTATAGAAGGTTTAGATTCACAATTGGACCCGGTAGGACCAACCCGAGTCGGCGTGTCGTTGTCTACTTGATATGCTGTCGCACATTGTTATATAAATTCCAGAGGTGTATTGTGGTAATCAAGCAGAGTCACATCAGCTTAGTATTTTTAGTTATAAGCAACGTAAATACTACGATGTACTTTTTGTATATAAATTATAAATTATATGATAAATTGTCCTGAATGTATAGTTATATACTTATATCTAATATATTAGATACACAATATATTGTGTTCCATGTCCCAGCATCATTCTACTCACGAAATATATCCTATTTTCATATCCTGTTCACTTCCAAAAATTACGTTATTAACAATAGTCCATTATGTCACTTGCTTGAGTCTGTTTTAATAAATTAGAGAATTTTGATATTAATTATGGTCGAATTTGTAAATTGATAATATATAATATGTTAAAATTAATATTAATAATAGAATATTAGTCTATTAAGGCCCCTGCAAACCCTATTATTTTTTCATCAAAACGATCTTAGTGACTGACAAAAATTAAAGTACTTTCTAGTGGTTCCATATCCTG
>NC_042496.1:30040401-30041526 GCF_005508785.2 Acyrthosiphon pisum
TGTCAGTGCGACGGCTATTACACGTCCATAAATTGGTTTTGAATATTTTGATATAGACATAATATGACTTGTGCATTTGCGTGCGTGCGACCACAAACCAGATAAGAAATAACAATGTATTGTAAATTGATGCCGGTCGCGGGTGATGGTAGGAGAGTATACACACACTATTGATCATTTACTACACACACTAAGACGATCAGTAATCTCAGAAACGAAATAATTGCCTAAACACAACTCCTTAAAAATGACACATTTGCAGGGGCCTTAATATAATATATACCAATACTTAATTAGTATCCATTGTATCTTTATTCTTTACCCTTTGTATAAGTGTTAAACTATGATGTAAAAAAAATTATATTCAATATGCAAAATGTCACAAAAACACTAATAGCTTTAATAGAATATTCATTTATTTTACAAAAAAAAAAAATACATAATTACAATATATACTTACGTAAATAATACAATACGAGAAGAAACCTTAAAAAGATTATTATACATGTTTATAAGACTAAACTATGATTTACAAAAAAAAATATTATAAATCGCATATCATTCTTTAATTGTAATTGAAAATTTAATTATATAGTTTATAAAAATATTATAAATAGGTAATATCTATTCAACTTATGTTTTAGATTCATTCATTTAATATTTATTATTAATGATTCATAACTTTTTTTGGAGTTTCCGCAGTTGTAGTTTTTTTCAATTGGTATTTCGTTTCTTGTAGACGAGTCACTCTTTTTCCTAAAAATTATAAAAAAAATCACCGGTTGGTATGGACTATAAAACTTAAGCTTAGGATAACTGAAAGGAAAAACTAAGAGTATTGACACTACATCCAGATGCATCGGTACATGTATATGTCTTGTTTTTACTGAATATAGTTGACATAAGAATGTCGCTGTCAATTTGGTATTAGATACGAGGAGACGAGGATTAAACTGTAGGTAACTTTTTAATACGTGTAAAAAATAAACAAGTTTCAAAGACCACAATTATTTATTGAGTATACATTTTTTTTAATTTTTAATTTAAACGATAGAATTGTCATTTACAACACTCTTAGTGATGAATAATTAAGAGGACGCACCCGCATTTGTTGTCTCCGTCTTA
>NC_042496.1:30041576-30051995 GCF_005508785.2 Acyrthosiphon pisum
AATGCTTATTACTTAAATACTTAATCAGTGAACCAATAATTTTATGTATGTACAGAATAATAGGTTTTGGAATATAATTCTATTTTGTCCTCCCGTAAAAATTGCCATTCCACAGTATTTTAACATTTTACAGTACTGATTAATTCTTAATAGTTTATTTATTATAAATTACAAAATTAATTGAATTTGGCATAGATATAATATTATTTCTATAATAGTACTTATCTTTAATGAATGCTACGACATTTTTAATATTTTCTTTTATTATTTAGGAATACAAGATCCGCTTTCTGTTAAGCCTGCGTCTACCTTAGCTGATTTAGGACTGGATTCCTTGATGGGAGTTGATATCAAACAAACGATCGAACGTAATTTTGGCATGTCATTGAATAATTCTCAAATTCAACAGCTGAAATTTAGTGAATTGGATAAAGTGGGTGCCAAATGAACATTTAAAATTAATTTACCGACAAAATTGATTACTTGTTGTAATAAATCAGTGTAATTTTGATGTAACTATTGATTTATTAAATCTTTGGGTACATGCAAAAAAAGTTAATATAACCCAAATTAAAATTAAAATTGTCTATGTTAATTGAAATTATTATATTAATTTGTGAATGAAAATAGAAAATATTTTTTTTTGTAAGAATTATAATTTTTGAAAAAATTCTATGATATTGTTTTTTTTTATACCTATATATTAATATATTATATAAAACAATTAATACTACCGGTTTGTATTATTAGTTATTAGTAACTAATCTGCAGTGATTAGGGCAGATTTAGGAATGATATTTTAAAAATATCGGATTCTGAGTAAAATTAATATTATTAAAATATCCCTGCGAAGTCACAGGCCACAGTAATTAAAACGATGCTATTTCACTTATTAATAATTATAAAGGTATACGATCTGACTGTTTTTAAGGAGCTAAATATAGGCAATTTTTGATGTGTGTGCATATTATAGGTTGTATGAATGTGGCGTATATTAAGTGTGTGTGTACAATGGTACAAATTAAATAGCTGAGCCTTCTCGCTCGTGCATGTTTATGATGATAACGCATTACAAAAGTATTAATTAATTTATTATTATTTTTTTTTTTGGTAAATAGTATGAAATTTATGCAAATTATATTATTGTCTATCCTATTTAATTTCTGAAAACATATTTGAATTTGACATGAAATTTGCTTGAAAACAATTTTCTTAGATTTTTAAATACATTTTCCAAAATAAATATTATTAACATTTTAAAATTCTTAATATTCAAAATTCAAAACTCTTATTTTGAATAGTTATAGAGTTTAAGATTTAAAATCACGAAAATGTGCAAATTATTTTGAGTTAGAAATCACAAAAACATAGTTTTTTTTATGGTTTTTTACGTCCAAATTTGGACGAAATTAGATCTTTAAACGAAGAAGAACTATTTTATTTTTGTGTTATATAATTTATTTTTTGTAATATAATATAAAATATCCTTGGCTTACAATCCGTCTAAGCTCAGAATCATTTTTCATATACAATGATATTATGTCATTGCATTTAAAATTGATACCATTCATTACCGGGACCAATTGTAACCTATTGTACAGCAGAGCGACATCCACTTACCCGCTTTTTATATTTATGTGTGCTGGGTAGTACACAAGGACGGGGAAGTTCTTTACGTAGTGTTCACTTCCGTAACATTAAATTTCAGGCCTTTAGGGTCTTATCATTTCGTTAAAAGCCATATTTCACTATCTCTATCTTATTGCCCCACAATGATGTAACTATTAACCTACGTGTTTACACCGAAGGTACAAATTATGATTAAATATGTAGTAAAAAATAATCGTTTGAACTTCATCCTATAAATTTGAACTTAATCACTGATTCTTATGCAATCCTTCTATATATACAGTCCTTATACATTACGTCAAATAAATGCGCTATTTATACCCTTTGAATTATCACTTAATTATTTGTTTTTTTTTTTAATGTAGGCACCTAGGTACTGAAGTACAGCTGCTATTGTATCTATATGTTTTTATACTTTAATATTTGAATTAGTTATTAAATACTCATTAAATAAGATATTATATAATAATTGTAAAATAACCTACTTATTTATTATTTTTAAAGTTTTTCCGACAAAGTCACCAGAACTTATTGTTGATTCTTTATAACGTTTTTCTAAAGTCAACTGTCAAGAATAAATGATTTCATGATGATATAGGTAAAAGTAAAATATATATTTATATGATATATAATACAGGGTGATTCTTTTATCAAACAACACTCATTATTTCAAAAAGTGTAAGTTTTTTTGAAAATATTTTTTTACATACTTTCAAGTCGCTTATAAAACAACGTTTTTCTTAAAAAATTATATTTTTTAATATTTTTTATCCTTATAATTTTTTAAGTTTTTTACTTTTTTGAATGACAACATAGGGTTTTAATTTTTTATTCCAAAGCAGAATATTTTTCTTAATATTTTGATACATGAAAATCGAATTTGGGACGAGTAGTTCATGAGTTATAAATATTCAAAGTTTAGATGAGCGGAGAAGTGGACAAACATTTCGCGGGGTAACCCCGTACCACTCCACTCCGCTCATAATTAACCAATATTAGTTATATTTATATAATTTATAATGAGTTATTTTTATTGTTAATACATTTATTATACAACAGACTATACCTAATGTTACTAATAGATCATACGCCACCGCGATTCCGATAACGTTTGTATAATCGCTAATTTCCGGTAACCGGTCCCCACCGCTCGACGCACACACAAACGCCCACACATTACATTAAACGCTAATGACGGCATGGTAACATTCTCGGTGTCGCACAAATTAACAGAATAACCCCCAGCCATAAGACATATACATATCAAAATGCTGTTTTTACCAAACCAAAATATTAATTTCCACGTATGAAAATAATAATTAAGTAATAACTTACCCTCGCCCGAACATTTGTCTAGTCAAATTTCCAAACGGTGCTTCTACGACTAAGTATAATGCTAAGCCCATTAAATAAGTTTTAAATGCATCGTATATCCAAGCGTCCAACTGAAAACAGACGAATTGAAACAATATTATATTCGTATATATTATGAACAATCTTTTTGCAATAGAGGACAATGCAAATTATTTAGTGACTTCATAATATTTTTTATTTGATGTTCCAAATATTATCTTTTATCTTACCATTGATTTTGCTGATGGATAAGTGGGTAGTCTTTGAGAACTCTGAGACATTATCATAACGATTAGGTTCACTAAGAAAACGGAGTATGAGAGTCTCCCCATGGGTACAATAAATCTGTTATCAACAATTTTTGTTAAAAGACCTGTAGGCAATAAAAAAAAATTAAAATTCGTATTACATAATTTCAATATTAGGTAAAGGTTTATGATAGTTTATAATAATGAAATCCGATTTCTAAATTTTTCAGTAGGTACTGCTATAGTAAAAATAATATTGTATGTACGTCTATATGAAAACGAAATTTGATTCGGAGTTTCGGACACATACATATTTTTGGTTTCGTTGAATTTTTTATCAAAGCAACCAAAACTTAGTGACTGTATTTAATATTATAATTGTAATAATAAATAGGGCTCGGATTTATATGTAAATACATATTTTCTCTGCGACATGATAAACTAATTTCGGCAAGTGATAAAATTGTTTCACAAGATTTTTGATAAAACGAACTATATTTGATTTTACATATTTTTACATATTTTTACATATTTCACAATTATTCAATTTTTTTCTCACATATTTAGACAATATTATATTTTTTTAATGTCTTTTCTTCAGAGTTAGAATAATTGGAAGGTTATCATGACTATATATTATATTGACGATCTTTTGAATTCGAAAATTTAAAAATGCATGTTATTATTAATTGTAATCAAGATAATTAGATAACTATAGATAAATATGCATTTTTTTACTAAATTTTATTTTATTATTAATTATTATTAGGGCCCGGAAGTTCATGGATTTGCATGTTTTTTTGAGCCATTAGATTTATTGCTAAGTGAGCTAGACATGCATTTCAAGACACTACGAAAAACATATCAAAAGTTTATAGTGCATATTTTTGCATATTTAGTGGTTTTAAAATTTTAGAGCATATTTTATAATTTATGAAAATATAGTATGAAAATTCGTATATAAAAAAAAAAAAAAAATTATATTAAAAAATACTTACTAGATATTCTTATATTGTATTATAATATATTGTGTTATAACTATATTAAAATGTTCCAAAGGCATTACAATTTCTAAAAAATTTGAACAAGTTATTGAAAAGAATCTGGGCTTTAAAACACTATCCAAAATTTCCAAAATTATGCTGGAAGAAATGACAATGGATAATTTAACTGAAGATTTTTCATATGATGATTTAATATATTTAAATACGCACCATTTTCTTCGGTTGACATGGAGCGGAGCTTTTCAGTGTACAAAAATATGTTGGCAGATAACAGACGGTCGTTTATGTTTGAGAATTTATCAAAATCGTTGATTGTAAATTGTTTAAAAATATAATATATAAATTAATGAAATAATGTTTTTTTTTGTAAATTTTAAATGTTGTAATTGAAATAAAAATGTTTTTTTTCCTCATATTTATAAATTTAAAAAAAATATATAAGCATATTTAAACGGATATATCAGGATTTTTAAGCGCATAAGTGCATACATATTTCCGTAGTTTTTAGTGCATAAACTTCTGGGCCCTAATTATTATTAAGATTTTACGACAATATCGGCGTATTTGGATTCGAAAATTTAAAAATGAATGTTAATAAATGTTTGTAATCAATATAGTTAGATAAATAAACATTTTTTATTACATTTTATTATATTATTAATTATTATTATTTTTTTTTTTTGATAATACATATATTTTTAATTCTTTAGCACATATTTTTGTACATAGTTTTATTGTATAAATACATACTTTGTTTATATAAATACATATGAATCCGAGTCCTATTAATAAATAATAGGTATAGTACTATCTTAACGAGTGTAAAAGGATAAATTAATTAACAACATTCCATGTGACTAAAATTCAAATTACCGTAACCAGTTGTGTAATAGCAAATAGTGACCCACACAGCTATTGTCGTCCATGTCCAATGGCTGAATCATTCAGCCTGAATGTCGAATATAGAGCATGTTCCAATAGATAATAAGGTCTATGTCTCACATAAAATAAAGCACCGTAAAACTGTACCCACAAACAGACCACAACTACAACTAACGTTCCTCCGTAGACAGTAAACTAAAACATAAAAATCGCAGTCCATAATATGATTGCAATTCATAAACGATAATAGATATGTCTGTACTCGATATTTACCACTGATAATTTTTTTTTTGTCTTTTTCAATTTATTAGCAACCAAGCTCATTGCCAACCCGACAAAAAAAGGCGTGGCTCGCATGTGACTTGCTCTATAAGACTCATTAAACGTTGTAGAAGTTCTGGGGTTTTCTAAAAGTCTGAAATTGATATGCTTGTATTTAATAGCTACGTGTTTAATTCTATAGCTTAACGGTTTAATAGTTGGCCTCTACATGATTAAAATGTGTTAATATATTATTAAGTGATAAGACAACAAGAAGACTTCTCGTGTTCAAAAAACAGCATTAAAAATTAATTATGTTTTCGTTCTTGAGAACACGTCTTGACGTTTGTACTGTGACTGCAGTACGACAGAACACGGCTGCTTCTATTTACACCCGTGCGTGAGAATAAACTCATCAAATTTAAAATTTTACAGCACTTTTGAATCACAAAAAATAACATAAATAATTAAATGCATAATATTGATAAATATAAAGTAATATACACTATATTAATAATAGGCACATATTATAATGTATTGGTAATAATCGTATGGGTGTTATTTTAGGGCTGGTGCGGTATTTTCGGTATTTTAGAATACCGGTATAGGTACAGTGAATCGGTAATTACCGTTATCAACGATAATACCGTGCCACAGTAATTACTAAAAATACCGTATGCCTACATTTATTATTTATTATTTTAATATAATAAATATGACATTATATATATAATAGCCCTATCCTAGGTTGGAAACTTGGAAATACTAATTAATTCACCAAGATCCGGTAGTTGCCGAAGTATGGTACTATGGTATTTTCGATAACTGCCTAGGTTTGGTATTTTCAGTAAGAACCAAAAATACCGATGGTAAACAAATACCGGATACCGGCATCAAATTTTAAATACAACCAGCCCTTTTTTATTTATAAGATAGCTATCATAGCTCAAAAATCGATTCGAATTTACTTAGGTGGATATTAAAATATTATCATTGTATTTTACTTACGGAAGGTGTACTTTAAGTATTCCATCACTTTTTTTCAAAATCGTGCTTATAAATGGCGTAAGTGTCGACGCAATAACAATGGTAGAGAGCAATCCAATTCCGTATTTATTGTTCTTTGTGTAAATGTAAACTAAAACAACTCCAACTATGAAGAACTGAACGTCACACGATATGTACCAGCTCACATATAGGCACTGTTTAATATGAAATATTAGGTATGTACGCTTAAAATATAGACTATTATATAGTTTTTGTAGACATAATTTCCTTTTTAACTAGGTACAATGTATTTACTTTAGGTACAAATATAATATATAATTATAATTTATAAGTCTTACTTCATACTTGGCGTCTATAAAATTACTTATAAAAAGCAGATTGGTCCACCAATACTTTTTACATGTCTCGGCTTCGTTCCAGGTTTTTTGGGGCCAAAGTGGCCCGTCTCCAAGATGAGGTACGATATTAGCTGTGATCACCATCATTGCACAATAAGCCGGTAACATTCTAAAATCATAAATTAAGATTTTGTTTATTATTGATACCAAATATTTTCCTTACGCCCTAATATTATGAACCACTAGTTCGTATATTAACGTAAAATTACATTCGATATAACAGTGTATAGGTATGACAAAAACGTTTTACCTTACTATTCGGTAGATAACCGGTGACGCAAGCTTTATCCATACTGATCCGGCTTTCAGGAATATCGGAGAGATTGTAATGTACATGAGAAAACCACTAAGGTAGAAAAACGGATCTACTAGATTCAAACTAGTCAATAATATATTAGGTCCATGTATGTAAATCTATAATTGTTAGGAGTAATTTAATTAATGGTATTTAGAATTGTTATTTGAACAGAGTTTAAGTAATATAGTTGAAAAAAAATAAGCCTTAAATCTATCTAGTAAAATTAACTAAATAGATAACAGCAAAGGTGGCCATATAATATTACATATCATATGCACACTATGTGGCGCGTCGCGTGTCATAAATCAACGATATTTAATCGTTTAGATCGGCCGCACATAATTTTATGCAAAGGTGGGCAAGTAAATGAAAATAATTAATTCAAGTTAAGTTAAGTTAAGAGGATACAAGATCGATAAGTTGAAAGTTAACAGTTAACAAATTATAAATTTAACTCTAAAATATATATTTAATATTAAAAGTTAATATAGAAAAATATATTAGCTTAACACAGTTTAAAAAAATGTAATCTATTTTTTCTTTAATTAGTATGTAAATCACATAAAGAGTGAATATGTCTTTCTAGTTTCTAATTTATAAATTATAAAAGACAATTTTATTGAACTTTTATCATAATGCACACTGTATACCATTTTACTTTTACTTTACTATTATTTACTAATTTAAACTACACTCATCTCAAATTAATAATTTAACAGATATATTTTTTTTCTTCAGCCGAGTCACGGCGGCTGTTGAGAATTGCCGCCATCCTCCACTCGGGAATGGCAGATACCTACGGGTGCCCACTTGAAAATTCTGCCAAACACCAAAAAACGTGTGTTCCCCCTACCGTTCCAAAAACCTATAATACCTACAGCTAATGGCCTTAGTTGCCGGGCTTAAGACCAATAAATAAAAAAAAAATATTTACAACTTAATAAAAAATATTAATTAACACAAAACTATGTTATCAAGAAAAATAACAGAAATGTTTGTGTTTTTGTATTGGATTATTTTTATTTTATACTGGTATAGTAATATTTACGGATAAACGAAAAATTTCAAAATGTTTTTAACTTGATAGATTTTTTTAAAATCAACTGAAAAAAGCTATGTTATTTCAACTGTAAATTAAACTAGTTAAGTTCATAAGTTGATTTGAAAATAAACTAACTAGTTAAGTTAAAAAGTTTAACAAAAATTAACTTTTTAACTTAACCTTTGGAGAACAGATATAATGGAAGTCTGCCTAAAATAATTCCTTCGTTAAAAATTAAAATACTAACTTTGTACCTAATAGTTTTGCTTCTTAAGTAATGTATTTATAATTTTACTGGAAAAGGTGAAATCTATATATATATACAAATGAAGGTATGTCTGTGTGTCCATATTACCATGGTAACCAACCCCGGGAGGTGAATTGATTTAAAAGGAAGGAAATGTATTTTATATGTATTTTTTTAAATAATATGTTAGGCAATATCCAAATTCCACATATTTTGTATTTCTTGCAATGTCAATGTGTCTGAGGAATGAGGATCCACGCTGGAAATTTTACAGAGTAGGTACCTAGGTAGTAATTTAAGAATTGTAGAAATCGGGATCGAGATTGTTAATTGATTAAGATAGGCACTACCTATACTCATACTCGATACTGTCATCAATATAGAAGAAAATAACCGAAGGTTCTTGATGCGTGATATAAGGTGTAAAAAAAGAAAGATGAAATAGATAAATTTTTCATTTACACATATAACTATATAGGTAACTTACCTATAGTTATATGTCTGCTTGAAATTTCTTAGAGGTACGTGGTGCCTTATATTTTTTTACCTAGTCTGCCAGAGTATTTTTAAACTAGCTGGGTGCCACTGTAGGTAAGTATGTAGCACACAGTGAATAACACATAATTTATAATTGTTGTTTTTTAATATTTTCTTAACTCACATTTTCGACAAATTTAGGATAACTCATAGGATTTCCTGCTAAATACATGAATCTGTGACCAAATAAAATGAATAGCATGGTTATCACTTTCATACCATTCGCAATATTTAATTCATTCTTTTCATCATATTTTAATAATTCTTTGAGAGACTTGATAAATGAAAATGAAATGAATAATTCATCATCTGTAAAACAAAAAATAAGTTACACCACAGTTACACCTATTGTTGAACGATTTTGATCAAAGTTAAGTTTATCATAATTTTACTAAAAATCTAAAATATTCTTAATTTTTATTTAATATTTTGATATTTATTTCACAGAAATATAATAATGATTTTTAAAATGCATGAATAAGTTCGTAGATAATATATCATAATAATTATATAACATAATATGTGAATAAACTTGCATTATAGATTTTCAGAACTATCTAAACCATTATTTAAGTATCAATTTTTTATGAATAAATTAAGTATCTATTAATATTAACTGGTCGTTGTAAACACAGTAATAAGTATGATATTTTTTGGAAACAGGTATATAGAGTATAAGGATATATTTTTAATTGCTATAGTAAAAAATTGAAAATCAACTATAAGTATAATATTGTATACATGTATAGGTTTTCACACAAACGATTGACGCCTTGAAGTACTTACTTATATATTCGCAACCTTCCCTACAACTACAATCGGTAAAAAAAAATTTAATCTGATATAATACATTTAGAAAACCACAATATCATTACTTTGGATTTCCTACTTAGCTGATAATGTAAAATTAAATATAACATACTCATAAGTATAAAGGATTCGAACATTTGATATTATGTTAACAATTTGTTAATCACTCACTTGATAAAGTTTTATTTTGTTGACGCGATAGTCTTATGAAATGACAAAAGGTCACACCACAGCAGATCATAACAAGTAATACGAAGAATGCACTAAAAATAAATAAAATAAACAACAACATTATTTTTAAATCATTATTATAACACAAAATAGAAATAATTTTTCCAAAACACGTAACATATTATAATATTGAATTCAAATACAATATTTTCGTTAAAAACATAATGTAACTGCAATACGTTAATATTGGTTATACTTAATTATGTAGATAATTGTATTTTATTTAATTATTTCCAGCCTTCCAGGTTGGTTGGAGAAAAGTCAATAATCCATTCGAACCGGGGAAGACACTGGACTGTATAGTAGTTTTCGAGTGTGTCATTGAGTAGGTCACTTTAATGGATTTGATACGATGAAAAATGATTCTGAGCACAGTCAGTCTGTCAGTGGCTGACAGTCATCCTATAATAAGTCTATACAATAATTCGAAATTTTAACTGATTTTGTCAACATTTGAATCTTAAAACACTC
>NC_042496.1:30053907-30064746 GCF_005508785.2 Acyrthosiphon pisum
AACAAAAATATCTATAAGAAAGTCAAATTAAATTTTATGATCGTTGAAATTAAAAATTTTTACAACATTGGATATTTCACCTCGATTTCTCATGTAGCGATTTCCTTCTTTTGTTGTAATTCAAAAACGAATAACTGCAGATACATAAAAATTTTTACTGAATGTTTATATTAGCATTTCCTATACACCATACAATTTTGAAAATAGTTTGACTCTTTTTGAGCTGTTTACGGACATTTTCAGTTTTAAATTTTTTTAGTTTTTTTTTCTATAAATATCAATAAAGTTTTATCTGTTGGGTCAAAAAGTGTATAAATTTAATACAAAGCTCCTGATATATTGTTACAATTTATTCCCGTTTAACTGTATATTTTTTTGTTTTCCCCGATTATCTCGTAAATTTCTGAGAAGTTTCCACTTTCGACCCTCCAAGAACAAGCCAGGTCCAATTTTCTACCAAAAACCTCCCTTGAAGTTGACGATTGGAGCATTTTTCTAGTATAAGAAGTGACTTAGGACACCAATTAAAGACACACATCATCATTGTGAAACCAAAAATTCTCTGTTCTCATCACACCACTTAGAATTTAATAGATTTGTAATTGTCATATAAATTTCCATTATTCTTCATAAACCGAGCTTTTCAAGAAATCAAATCATATATTCTTAAGGATGTAATTATAATATACTTAAACCAAAGTCATAGTCTGGAATTTGGAGCTATGAATATATTTTATTTTCTAACATATTTATTATCGTTGTCTTTGTTTTGAATAAACAAATATTATTATAAAACAGTTTTATCAATAATCGCAAAACTGACTTATTATTTTAAATGCTTGCCAAATAAATGTAATTTCGTAAATCGTAAATATTTTGTTTTACCACACATCAGCTCTCAGCACATGCCAATGGCACAATGCTATCTGCTATTATATTGAATACTATAGAACAGGTACTAGATGTAGGTACGCGTACATTGACAACATTGATGACGCATCTTTTTAGGCTGTCCTTATCCCGGTTAATTGTGTTTTTTTTGCCTCATTCGAAAAAAAATAATTGATTTTTTGTATTTGTATAATTCACCAGAGAGGCCAGAATTGATTGTATTTTATATTTTAAGCTAAAATTGTAGGTATTTATTTCACGGAAATCCAAATGCTCAGTTTTTCTAAACTGCGTAATAACTAAAATATTGTTTTTGTTTAAGTTATCGTCGAATTACCTGGTTAAGTAATACGCCATGTCGTAAGGATACATATCTCCACTCACAGTACAGAGTATCGGGTCTACTTGGACGACAGCTTTGAAATTCTCCGGTAAAAACACCTTGTCAAATTCATTTTGCAACGACGTCTGTAGATCTAACGCTGAACAAGAATCCGGTATGCATATCCCTAAATTCAAACTGTTTCGTTTGATTAGATCCGGAGAATCGACCCACTGAAAAAAAATGTCCAATTCGTATCAATTATAGTACTTTGGCATAATACGATTTGTTGAGTGCTTTTTTTTCTTTTTTTGAATTTAATTTTAGACGGCACAGCAATCAATTAATATTATGATGAATACTTTTAATATTCGTACTGTATATTATAAACTAATAATTGTTCGTGATATTTGTTAATGGTCGTAGGAACTTCTCAAATGGATATCAAGTACTACAACTACTGAACTACGTACCCCAAGTATTGTTTTCCACGCGTGATTGTCGCCAACGTCGTTAATGTTATCCGTTCCTTTTTGAAAACTGTAATTTTTCCCCATTGGCGGAAACAAATGTATTTCGGACAAACAATACTGTCCCTTTACTGGATAATTAACGTCGACACATTCGTCATAAATACCCATATGATATTTGTTGCCCGCTAGTATGCCAATTGGATGTCGATTCCAAGATTCTGCCACTGAAAAATTATAAATTTTAATCGTATTATAGGTAGTTATAGGTAGTTTATACACTTACAAACTATAGTACACCCATTTATTAATATGTGTCATCACATTCAGATCATTCCGTTTTGTTTTTGATAAAATATTATATTATTGGTAAGTTGAGGAATTTAAACTTAAAAAACTTTTAACCTACAAAAAATATGTGCCAATATATATTCGATAATATTTAATTTCAGTGAGAACAACTGTAAGAGTAAGCTTGTAAACATTACATTTTCAATACGTTACATTTTCAATTCTTCGATGGTAAAATTGAAAATGTTTTGAAATTTTAACTAAAAAATAATGTGCAAATGCTTTTGATTTTATTGAATTTCGTCAAAATTGGAGGTACTAAAGTTATTTATATCTTTTTAATTTTTCATTAGACATAAAACTGTCTAAAAATAATTAGCATATGGACGAACAATTAAAAACGTGGTATCATTATTTTTATACAAATATGATGCATAAATTATTAAAACCATTTCATTTGGTATAGCTACTGGCTACCACCTATATTTTATGATAATACCTAAATAGTATAAAAACTATGATTGTTGATTATTATTTATTACATATTTAAAAGATGCAATATAACAAGTTACATTCAATTTTGATTTTGCCATTTTCGATTCCTATACCTGGTTATTGCAAACATCTATTTAGTAAATAATGTTATATTTATCCTATTGCTGGTGGTATTGCAAAATACCAGGGCTTGCAAACTTTATAATAACGTTGTATATATTATGTGCATAACATTTTTAGTGGTTAGGTCCGGGGTGGTTCCGAACCATGAATTAATTCCTCAGTCACAAGTTGGTGTATTTTTTGTCACTGTATTTTTTTTTAATACAAATTTAGTGTTAACTCACTTCTGACGGCCCAGTCGGTGTAGTTCTGTAAGTTTTTAACGTACATGTCCACTTGTCGCTGGCAAGCGGAGCTGTCCACGCGCTGGATGGTAAAATTGGCCAACGCTCGGTAAAACAAATCGGAAACCCACGACTCGGGGTAAATGTCGTCGTCCTTCGGTGGTGGTACGTTTTCACCGTTATCCGGCGGAAAGGCCGCGCCGGAGCCGTTGAGCGCCGATGGTAATTGTGACGACCGCGGTAGCGGTAATAGACCGTTGCCGTCGTTCCGATGAACTTGACCGTCGAATTCGGCCGACGCCAGTGTCAACAGCACGAACACCGACGTCAACCATCGCAACGGCGAGTGCGAAAACATCATAAATTTTTTATTTTTCGAATCCTGTGTGATATTTATGTACAATTTCTATAATGTACAATAAAATATACGCAGACTATAATACCGTGTGCCTTAAAAAAAAATCACAAACCTACGCCGACCGTTCGTTCAAAACGCGTAAGTAAGAAAATCGTTTCATATTATCATATATACACGACAGTGGTATAATTTTTGTACAATATCGTATATATTATTATAATGACGTGATGACGAAAATAGTATTACTTATTTTTTACCGCCGTGCGATTTTCTGAGTATAAAATATAAAAATATTATCGTGATTGTCATCCGTCCAATAGTAGACATGAACGACCGTCGGCGTAGGGCATGAGACTGTGATGTGCAGTAGGATACGTTTATATTATATAAAACTATTAAATATTTAACTATTGCCTTCAGCAGCATTATGATATTCTTGCCCAATGGCCTACTTATCTATGTGTATGTACTCGACCAACTTTATTATGGAAAGGAGAGCGGAATTATAGTTGTTACACGGGTAAGTTGTTACAGTAACGATATTTTGTACTTACAATTATGGTAAGACTTAGGAGACTAGATGAATAAATTCTATTATCATTAATTCCACATGTTTTGTGATAATATCGAGTATATTTTATCAGTGTTTAGAATTAACGATCATTTTCTGATTTTTCTTATCAAAGTGAATTTTTTCCATCGTTTTCAGTTTTTATTTGCAACGCTCATAGATAAGGTAGGATTATTTTTTCACTTTATATTTGTTCATCATATAGTACTACATCATATTCCAATTAAAGAATTCAATTCCATTAATCCATTTCCAATAAATAATTAATCTTAGAAAAAAAACGATATGAGGCAAGTTGTTACATGAAGATTGAAAGACTGAAAATTGAACCAAATAAGACTGCAATTTTTTTTTATGAATAGTATTAATAATTACAATTAGTTTATGAAAAGCTTAAATTATGTTGTGATATAGGGAAATGAAAAGGGAAATTATTAATTTATAATTTGTTACTATATTGCTTGTTGAAAGTTTTTTTTAAATAAAATGAAGAATTGTTTATAATATTTTGTTTTATACCTTAGTATAGGTTTTTATTATTATGAAATATGTTTATAGTTACTGTTACTGTTGATTTTTTATTTATTTTGGGTAATAATATTTCAAAATGTAGACTGGAACAATGTGTCCCTGGACTATAGCAATTTACCCCACCCTGGGGCAGGTTGTTACATTTTGACTTAGTGACTTGATCAGGGTTTTTTTAGTACTAATTATAAATTTTTTTCACTTTATTATCATAAAAAGGTTTCTGGGAAGTTACTTTATAAAAAATATAAATGGTCATACAACAATTACGACCATAGTAAAATAAATATTATAAAAAATAAAAATTCGATATGCCAAAAATGTAACAACTAACTCCGCTCTCCCCTACCTATGTTTATGTATAATAATATGTACGTACATTATTATGCTAGTAATTAATATTACCATGCAGTATCACCATTGTCGGTTATGGCATTCGAGCGACATAATGTTATAATGCGAAATCAATAATATTATTTTTTTTTACATAATTGTTTAAAAAATAGTCCTATAATATATAGATAATAGATATAGACCGTGTTTGCCAATGACTTTTTTCTATTTAATATTTTTTGGAATACGATTTTGGAATACGATAGTTATTTCACTACATAATATACATTGAAGAGATCCATGAAATAATTGTTCTTGCTTACAAGAAAAATATAAGTTTATTTTAAAAAATATTTTTTACGAGCGTCTAAAGTTCTTAAATGTCTACAAAATTTGTCAAAATTTCGTTGAAAGTTAATTAAATTAAAAACATTTTATAGCTAAGGCTTGAAAATACAGGGTTCCTTTTTAATTGTTTTTACTGAAATCTAAAAATCTAAAAAATGTATAAGCTTAATTTTTTTTAAGATCATTTGAACTAAAAATATTGACAAAATTAGAAATATTTAAATGAAAACAAATGATTAGTTATGTTGTTACAATTTAAAAATATTCACGGGTATTATTATATATTAATAGTGTAGTAATGTGAAAATAGGATGTGTAGGTATATGTAATATGTATGTATTTATTTCCTTTTTGTACTTAGGGGTTAGGGGAACATGGGGTAAAACGAATACTGGGGCAAAACCTATTATTATAATTTCATATTTTGAATTTAAGATTTAACAATGATATAACTATACTACAATTACCAACTAGTACTCGTCTAGTATGAATCTACAACTTGTAAAGACTATTTTGCAATCACTAACTTGTTTTATCTAATTATATTGTGTAAGCTATCAACAATTTCGTAAAAATTATACTTCGGGGCAAAACCGATCAGTTTTTTTTTTTTTTTTTTTTTTATTGGTTAAGCATCAACTACATAGGTTATTAGCTTACGTGTGTTAATTTCTACATTAAATGATTATATGTTATTGTACAATTCTATTTTTTTAAAGTATAAAATTACGCTATGAAAGTTTGAAAATGGCCCAATTGCTTCGTACAGGTTGTCTGGGATGTTGAACTCTTTTCAAGCTTCATTGAAGTTTGGGCAGTGGATGATGATATGTTTGATGGAGTAGTTTGTATTGCATGTTGGGCAAAGGGGTGGATCTGTTTTTGCCATAAGATGTCCGTGTGTCAGTTTCGTGTGACCGATTCTGAGTCGATTAAGAATCACTTCATCAGTTTTTTATAATGCTTGATAATTGCTATTTATTTATTATAGGTTAGGAATAGGTACACCAACCTAATAATCAATTATTTTATTTTATTAAGAACAACTTGTGCTCTTAAAATTTGTTTTTATTTAATATTAATTAAGTTATAAATGTCTTATAATAGGTAATTTATGAAACCTTTACTACTATTATAGTTACAATACTTAAAAACAATGGTTATTTGTATTTGGTTTAGTAAGTTCCTTTGAAAAGAGGTTAATATTATATTTTTCTCAATCATTATTTTAGTATCTGTTATACCATGCATCGGTACTGCCCCATTACAAATCGATTTTGTCCCAATATCGGGGCAAAACCGATAAAATGTTAAAAATAGTTAATGACTTGTTAAAAAATAAATATGAATGATATTCCACTGTATTGTAATTCAATATTGTAAACAAGAAGTTACTTAATTAACAACTTTGCAAACAGATCACGTTTATTTTAAGATCCTGAATTATTATGAAAATATTCATTTTTTCAGTCAGTTTTGCCCCGTGTTCCCTTACATATGATTTACTATTTAATATTTATATATATTGCGTACACACTCTAAATTACTATTTATACCTTCTTATATGTGTAGATGTATACACACAAAAAAAATATATATAAAAGGATTTAATTATATAGTAATTTAACTTAACCTAATTCGACTGCAGACTTGCTAGCTGGTATTCGATGAACTAAGGAAGAAGAAATAGGTTTAATATTGATTTACTAATAATTTAATATTAATCAAGAACACAATAATTGATATATTACAGGTATTTTAAATAGTACTTCTATTATTTAAAACACAAAAATATTACACTAAACATATATTATATATCTCATCACGTATGACTGTCACTGAGGGCGTATCCGAGCCGATGAAACAGTTTATTTAGAAAAGGGTAATAAGGGTATATGACAACAGATGCTTATATTAATAGTTATGAAGATGACACTATTTTTAGTATTATCTAGTTATGAAGAGTGGCTATCATTATACATCCCCCATACCTTTTTGTGTTATGAAGTCCTAATAATATTATAAAATAATTTTATATATTTATAAAAGAAAATGAAAAATAAATAAATAAACTATAAGTTAATAAAATAATAAATTTATTACAAATTAAAAAATATATATATATATTGCCCACTTATATTCTACGTACAGCATGAACCAATGAACCTATTCACATTTCACGCCATTCAACGGTTAGTCGGTATTTACTCAAAGGTAAAAAGTTAACATCGATGATAAATGATACAAATATAATATATACTTGTACATAATAATTAAGAATATAATAAATGCAATATTTTTCTTTAGTAGTTCAACCTTCCATATTAGTGTATGTGTATTACTATTTACTATTAGTAAAATAATTTACTAATATGACAATAAAAATAAATCATAAAATATTATTAATATTAATTAATTATACAGTATACCTATGCAATGATTCATCATTGAATTCAAATTTAATACATCCATTAGAGTGACTTACTCAATGACGAGGTTACACTCGACACCTACTGCACAGCAGACTACAGAGTGTGGTTTCCTTCTTGCCCACTTTTTTTAGATTTATTTAAACCTTAAACAACCATAGCTAAATATATTAGATGTATTCAATAAACTTAGGCGACGATGTGGAACATGGTATTATCATATTTTCATAATTTTATTAGAAAATAATATTATTTTTGTGTGTACAAACTAGGAATAACAAATTTCCAATTGTACATTAGCGCACAATCAGTTATACACTTTTACAATATTGCATGTGGAGCCCGACGCTGTTTTACACTATTGTAATATTTATTACTTGGATTCGTATTATTTGTATCGTGTTCGCTGTTGTCTGCATGACGTTCCTACAGATTGTTAATAATTTTATTGCATCAACCGTATACTCTTGTTTTCATTATTTAAATTGTTTTAAATTGTCATACAATGAGTGATTGTGATTTTCCAACCGAAGTAGATCAAGTTGATCAGGTTGCAGATTCAGAAGAACAAATTATACCTTAACCAAATTATCAATAATATTTTAAAGTATTGTAACACACCTCCTTGGTAATTTAAACCAAGTGATTGTTGATATTAATTATACCTAATCCTATCCAGTTAAGGAGTAGATGGCTGGCTATTCCTTCTACACGAACCGGTCTCGAGAACCGGGTTGTTGGACTGATATAAAGAAAGTTTTCTAAGTTATACTTTACAGGTCCAAGAAACTAACACAATCGAACACGACTTAGCAGCGTATATAATAATTTATTAAATGTCTAAAATAGTTATATTATTATGCAGTACGCTAAACCTGAGTAACCCTGTTGTTGAGAGTAGTTCATTGAAGATCACAGGAGTAGCGGAGTACGAGTTGAAACAATATTGATTTATATGATTTATCTATTAGGTAAATTATTATTCGCTTTAATATGTAGATATGGCTGCTGGTGGATATAGTCTCTACTTCGCGATTCTAACTCGACTGATGGTGGTGCAAATAATGTATAGGCTCGTACTCTACGTTCCTGTGCTCTGTCTATCTAAGCAAATTCGCCGAGTGTGACATAAATGACGAATCAGTGATCTGCAAATCGTTACAGTTACCCACTTCGCCATTTAAAATCTGCTCTCAGATTTACATTCAAAATAAAGTAAAGTAAAAAAATAAAAATAAAAAAAAACTGTAATCAAAGGTACCTATGTTTGTAAACACGTGATTACGCTTTGGTTATTTTCGACGATGGACATCTAGTCCGTTATTCTCGCTGAATGAAACCTTGTCGGAACATCCCTGATCCCTCTTTTACTTTCTCAGGATAATCACATTATATTTTTATCATTTATATTTAAGTTTTTGGTTTTTTTTTTTTGGTTTTTTGGTCATGTCTTGTATTAAAATTTTTTTATTTTGCAATAAATAACTACGCGCTGAATACGCGGTAGCATCGCGCTATTGTCTATTACTATACTACTACACACGTACTGTATACGCGGTACCATCGATATTATTTATTTATTTATTTATTTAATTGATTTAACGGGCTTGAGCCCTTTGAATATAAGGTATAATACAGTTGACAAATTACACGAACGGAAACTTACATATTTTGATTACAATAAACAAAAAGGAAAAGAAATAAAGAACTATACAAAGTACAAAAACAGAAATATAACTAATTACTTAAATGGAAAATATTAATAACTATTAAACATCATTATACATTGCACATACATTTATTACGACTAGAAACAAAAAAAAATCAATTGATGGGGATATTTTATTAGGTAATGACTGCAGAGCTCGAGGGAAAAACGAATCGGCACCATAACTTTTGTGATTGTAGGGGATATAATCATGAGTTGTGTGATATCATTATTATTAATGTTACGCCAGCGAGCGCCTGGGTATTATAATTATATTTATATTTACGCGGCGCGTATAATATTACGATATGATCGTATATGATTACGTACATATTATAATGTGGTTTAGATTGGTATTTAGGATAAGTCATTTGGTAAGATAGTCACAGCTAGCTACATTATTTTTACCTACCTAAAATTGACCTACGCCTTACACCTAACCGATAGAAATTGAAGTATAATTGTTGTATATAACACCTAGTGTTTTCACAGTCGAGTTTTAACAGCAAAGATTAAGAACTGTTTCGAGTCCGTCAGGCGTCAGTATTGTTGTAATGAAAAGTTATACGATAGAATAAAGAGTAAGATAGGTTATTATGTGGAAATAACATGACATCTTAATATTATTTAATTTTAATTAGTAGTATTTTTTATTTTTATTTTTTATTTTTTTAATTCTTTTTTTAAATTTTCAATCCTTAGCTATAAAAGTTGAACACCTTTTGACCCAATGAATAAAAATTACGTATAGACATTTATAGGATAAAATTTAAAAAAATTGAAAATGTCTACCTAAAAGTATAAATAACTCAAAACGGGTCAAAATATTCCTACAATGTTATCATATATAGAAAATGATTTAATAAAAATGTTATGAAAATTTCAAGTACTTTCTTACGGTCAGTAGATTTGTAAATATAATAAAAAAATCGTTGTATGGGTATTTGTTAATTTACAGGTGAATATCTCATGTCTTACTTCAAACGTTTGCAAAAAATTAATTTGACTTTCCGATAAACTTTTTTGTTGTTGTTAAATGTAATATTTTAGTTAAACGGTGTAGTAGGTGGGTTTTAGATTAAAAACAAAAAATTGCTATTGTTATAATTGCTCATATATTTTAATTCCAATGAAGAATATTTTCGTTGAGGGACTATCGCTTTATCTATTACTAGCTGATCCCGTGCACCTCGTCGCCCATTAAAAATACCTACTCCATATGTATTAATCTCTAAAAGTTAATTAACATAATCAAAAAGGGATTATTATTCCGAAAGGGATCCATTATTCCGATGGCCACGCTTGGGTGTGTGCTGTAATTAATATCGGCATCATAGTGTAGTGCACAAAGGTTCAATTCGGTGGTTCGTCTGGATCGAGCACCCATTACTCGCATGGTCCCCAATCTTGCTTCTCGGTGCTCGGCTGTCTCAGATGAGCGGACCCGTGACTGACATTCACGGTTTGTCCTCACTCTGGTTTCTCTTTGCTCGTCTGTCCCGGATAAGCGGGCCAGGGACTGACGTTCTCGGTTGGTCCTCAACCTGGCTTCTCTTTGCTCGTCTGTTTCCGCGGCTCGTGTTTCCCGCTTCTTGCGTGCTAGAACTGCGGGACTATTTATCGATCGTTTGTTGTTGGGCATAATAAATTAACTAATAATAGTAGAAATTCTTATAATAGTTGCAATTGAATTCGGTTATAAATATGATCGTTGGGCACTATAATAATAACAAACATTTTAAACCATT
>NC_042496.1:30064796-30067257 GCF_005508785.2 Acyrthosiphon pisum
ACGATTTCACTGGCTTGTAATAATTGTTTAACAAACCTAATAGTGTGTCGTATGTCTGAACGTCTGGTTTTGCTGGAACGCATAAACTGAATAATATTTTGTGAACTTCCTCACTAATTGAAGATAGTAGTATAGCTCTCTTCTGGACTTCGTTACTTATTCCGTTTGCAATGAAAAAATTTGTAAGTCTTGATTCAAATATTGTTATGTCGTTTCCAGATTCAAATGTTCCTGGTGAACCTATTATATTATGGAATTGAGTAATATTTTTGTTATCCTCACCCATTTTATAAATATTTTAATTTAATATGAGATGAGTTTAAAAATGTTTATCTTCGTCGCCAATTTGTTGTGTATTGTTAATATGAATAATAACATAAACGTATATTATAGTCTTTTATTATGAAAAGTATAAATCGAACTGACGTACATATAAAATTGTCTACTTGCTAATGACCGATGGACAATCCCCACCGATCGTAATATGATACTTATGATTATTATTGTTAATATAAACGTTTAGTATATAATGTAAATGCTGAATATGCAACAATAGCTTTGAAACCCACGGTAACTATTTAAAAACAAAAAGGTCCATAAGTTTCAAAATATTATATAATTGATTGCCATGGGTAGATGGACACACCCGTACTATATCTGATCCTGTGCAATTCGTTGCCCATTAAAGACCTATAATTATAAACAACACTCATGGTAACCTTGGTAACCATAGTAACCATGGATCATGGTAACCTTAATAGCCATGAAATCTTGGTAACCTTAGTAACCATGGCAACCTTGGTAACCATGGTAACATGGTAACCTTAATAGCCATGAAATCTTGGTAACCTTAGTAACGATGGCAACCTTGGTAACCATGGTAACATGGACACACAGACACACTGACATACATTCATTTTTATATATATATACTAGCTGATCCCGTGCACCTCGTCGCCCATTAAAAATACCTACTCCATATGTATTAATCTCTAAACGTTAATTAACATAATCAAAAAGGGATTATTATTCCGAAAGGGATCCATTATTTCGATGGCCACGCTTGGGTGTGTGCTGTAATTAATATCGGCATCATAGTGTAGTGCACAAAGGTTCAATTCGGTGGTTCGTCTGGATCGAGCACCCATTACTCGCATGGTCCCCAATCTGTTTTCTCTTTGCTCGTCTGTCCCGGATGAGCGCGCCCTAGACTGACATTCTCGGTTTGTCCTCGGGCCCGGGACCGCCGTTCTCGGTCGGTACTCATCCTGGCTTCTCTTTGCTCGTCTGTTTCCGCGGCTCGTGTTTCCCGCTTCTTGCGTGCTAGAACTGCGGGACTATTTATCGATCGTTTGTTGTTGGGCATAATAAATTAACTAATAATAGTAGAAATTCTTATAATAGTTGCAATTGAATTCGGTTATAAATATGAATCGTTGGGCACTATAATAAATAACAAACATTTTAAACCATTGGCAACCAATAATTATTATTATTATAGCTTTGAAACCCACGGTAACTATTTAAAAACAAAAAGGTCCATAAGTTTCAAAATATTATATAATTGATTGCCATGGGTAGATGGACACACCCGTACTATATCTGATCCTGTGCAATTCGTTGCCCATTAAAGACCTATAATTATAAACAACACTCATGGTAACCTTGGTAACCATAGTAACCATGGATCATGGTAACCTTAATAGCCATGAAATCTTGGTAACCTTAGTAACCATGGCAACCTTGGTAACCATGGTAACATGGTAACCTTAATAGCCATGAAATCTTGGTAACCTTAGTAACCATGGCAACCTTGGTAACCATGGTAACATGGTAACCTTAATAGCCATGAAATCTTGGTAACCTTAGTAACCATGGCAACCTTGGTAACCATGGTAACATGGACACACAGACACACTGACATACATTCATTTTTATATATATAGATTTAAGAGGCAACATCTAGGCAATTTATAATCTCATTATAACTTAGTCTTATAACGTAGAGGGTAAAAGATTTTAATAGTGTGAGTGAAATTTAATGTGAATATCACTCTCGTACTCACATGCATATGTCAATAATTCGATAAGAATATAAAATTCACTATACGAATTTTGAGATTAAAACTTAATTATTGTTTTGACAAAATTAAAAATAGTTAAGGCCCCTGCAAATGTATCATTTTTAAGGAGTTGTGTTTAAGCAATTATTTCGTTTCTGCGATTACTGATCGTCTTAGTGTGTGTAGTAAATGATCATTAGTGTGTGTATACTCCCCTACCATCACCCGCGACCCGAATCAATTTACAATACATTGTTATTTCTTATCTGGTTTGTGGTCGCACGCACGCAAATGCACAAGTCATATTATGTCTATATCAAAATATTCAAAACCAATTTATGGACGTGTAATAGCCGTCGCACTGACAAAAATTAAGGTACTTCTAGTGGTTCGATTTA